>NC_044571.1:41224520-41531306 GCF_901933205.1 Camarhynchus parvulus
GCTGCTAGTCATTCTTTCCATAATGGCAGTAGAAATGCATCTGTTTGTAAACACACGTATGTACACCTCCTTCTGTTTAAACAACTGAGGCACTGAACATGCTATGCAAGTTCCTGTGAGCACTGCCAACCTGTGCTGCTCACATAAGCACTTCAGGACCAGCAAAGACTGGGTGATACCCCTTAAAGATGATGCACAAAATACAGAACTATGTCTATACGTCCACACAGCAATTCCTGTGACCTTCTCATATTTTGAAAACGGAATTTAGTAGAGTTCAGCAGTTTTATGTCATAGAGAAATTATCTTCAATAAGGCCATTAACACATTTGCTTGTCACCAGTGACATCCCAAATCCATGACATGTCAGACATACCTCTTCCAAGGCCTAACATTAGGACTGGTATGGGTTCTTCCTGCAAGTCCTTTGTATTGCTTCTGGGAGCAGTGCAAAGTGCTTCATTCTTGCTCTAGCTATGTTCGCCTCAGACCACTTCTTCTAGAGCAGAAAAGGACTCTCCCTTTTACATTCTGGACTCCCAACTCCTTTTCTTCTACAGCAGAAAAAGACTCTCTCTTTTACATTCTGGACTCCTAACAATGCTGCTTACCCTGTTGGAAAGCCCAGACCTGGTGTTTTCTACAGCATATATGGATTAGCTTTCAGGTCTAGCTGGTCTTCAGCCTTCTCTTCAATGGGAAACTTCATGAAATATTCAAGAAATCCTTTACCTCTTCTGTTTTTAGGTAGACTAAGGTGGGATTGAGTGCAGATGACACTGTTCTCAGTGTTGTGTCAAACTGAAAGACAGCCCAAGTTTGTAAAACTGGAGAAGGACAGTATTGTTCTGACAGTGTTTCTGAATGTTTCAGCCAATTCAGACAACATCATCATGTTTTCCAAGAGCAATGAGGCGATTACAGAGATCTGTCACACACTTCCAAATGGACCAGGTGTGAAGCACATGTGAGGAGCTAAAGGTAGGGCACAGCTCTTTGTTTGCTAGGTTTTTCTAGCTTACCACCCAGCTAGACTTAAGCCCAGCAGCTACAGCCCTTTTCTTAAATCCAGCCCTTACTGCTAATTAAAAGCACGTCCAGGCAATCCATCAGCCATGACACACACCTGACTGAGAACTGCTAACCACCTTAAATGTCATCCAAAGTTATCAGGAGGTGATAAAGCATGATTACAGCCTGCCACAGGCTAAGTCCAGTTTCATCTGTCTTGTAAAAGCCAGCAGATGAATGCAGCTTCAGGGTAGGCAGGAAGCTGTTCAGTAGCATCTAAGGCCTTCTCAGCTCTCTGTTCATAGCAGGGCAAGCACTGAAGAGGAGGGGAATGAATCAGAAAGCTGCATCTTGCTCATCATTTACTATCTGCCTCTCATATAGATCACCAGCTCTTGATATTGCAGTGTCTCAAGGGAAGAAGGAACCTTTAACACATTTCCATCTTTCTGTATGTCACAACATGTGTTAGATTTCAACAATTTCACCTTTTTAGTGTGACTAAAGTCTATCTTTGGAGAAGGCATTTGCTTCTGATTTAATGGATGAAGATGAAGCCAGGAATGTGTTTCCGAGTTTGTTCCAAGGGCAAAATTTGCTCAGTATCTTAAATGTGTCTTCATCATTCAGTGTCTCTTCTTTTGTTTTATTAAACAATCTTTTAATAATGGCTAGTCTGGAAATGAACCAGGTTGGATGAGATGATCTTTTGAGATCCCTTCCACCCTGGGGTGTTACATGAAATAATTTTACACTGGAGTCAGTGTACGACCTCAATTATGGTTTTCATAATCTAAATGCATTAAGTTCTTCCAGTCTCTTGCATTAAATATTTTCATTAAATATTTTCTTGAACTTTCAGATACTTTCTGAGGCTTTTTCCCAGCATGTTTCAACATTCTTGTCAAATTATGGGGACCAAAAAGGATAGTTATAGTCTGGTATTGCCTGTTCCAATGCCAGTTCTATTTTTTATTTAAAATAATCTATTAATTTTATTTTCCAGAGTAAATTGGAAAGCAATGTGTTTCACAGTGCTTTGGAAACTCATATGCAGTTATGACTCTTGAGAATTTTCTGAAAGCTTTATTTTCCAGAACTGGGAATTGAGTAATCTCCATATGTCATTTTTTTACAGTTTACTCTATCAAAAGAAAGTAACATTTGATGCCCCCTATGTCAAAGTAAGGCTTGCTCATTTACTGTCCTCAATGAAAAATAATAAAGTATTTAAAAACTATACAGAAGTCTTGATAAAAGTAATAATTTTTGGAAATTAAGAAATGAAGTAATTTTATACAAATGGCTCTTTCACATGAAAAACTGCTTTGGCAGACTAAAATTAGTCCATCTGGAAAACAAGTAATTCAATGACTTTCCAACATTAAAACATATTCCTCCTAAAGATTTGAAATCCTGGCATTATGCCAGAGGTACTTTTTTGGATTTACTGACCAACCTTTCCCATTCTCTGCACTGCTTAATTCCACACAAGCAGCCAAATGTCTTGCACAGTGCTTGTAAAGCAAATCATTGGTTTGTTCTTAGAGATTATGATTGAGAATACACAATTGACCTACTTAATTTTGTGGTGCTATCTACTTTGGCAACCAGGGCAAAATAAGTGCTCTCTTGTAAACAGCGGCTTTCATGCTTCTCTATCTGTACTTAATCATGTCCCAGAAATGTTTGCATATTTGCCTGAGAAGTTCTCAGGCTGAAAAGCCAAACTCCAGAATACTTGAGGACAAGAACTAAGGCAATTACTCCTGCAACTTCATAACAGAAGTGGCGATGTCTGTAGAAAAACTTCGTTGTTTCTTATAGCAGTGTGGGTTCTGCAGGTTCAGAGAGTAAAATAATTTCATTAGCAGGGTGATGGTATTTACACGTGATTACACATTGTGCTAAAGTTTGTAATTTGTAGTTATTATTTCATTTGGCTTGGGAACTGAAGGATGGGAGTAGGAATGGAAAAAAAAACATCACTGGGAAGATTTAGCTGGTGTAGTTGAGTACTGGTAGTTATATTGCTCAGAGGCTGGATTTTGGCAGGAATGAACATTGTACTCCTGTGTGAAGCTGGCTTCTCAGGGGCCCACAAGCAGAGTGCAAGTAAGGAGGTGTGCCTTCTCCCATTTGGTCCTTGGCCCTGAGCTGAGGGAATTGTCCTTTCCCTCTCCCCAGCTCTTCCTCCTGAAACACAAGCTGATGGCAGGACAAGAAAGGGAAGGGAAGGAAGGAGAGGGGAAGATAAGGGAAAGGATTACTGCAATCAGTCATGATTACTGGATAGTATCAATCCATTTCTTAATATGGATGTGCTCAGTGGGACAAAGTTTAGGGCTGAAACCCATGCTAAAAACATAGTAGGAATAACAGCTTTTCATGTTCCAAAAGCAAACAAACCTTGACCCTCACCCTGGGCGACTGAGCTGACCAGTGCTACAGTTGTGACTCTGATGGAGCAGCATCATGGGAAAGAGTTTTGTAAGCATTCATATTGTCTGAGTCAACATCACCTCCTTGTCTGAACCATCTTTGATTTATCCTGCATGCATAAATTGTCTTTTGTCTCTGTTTAATACTGAGTTCCTTATTCACAGCCAAGTGATAATTCAATCTGGAAGCTTTTTCATTTTTCAGGAAGTACTACTAAACAGTGTCTAAAAGCAGTTAAATACAGATGCAAGGCAAAATAAGACTGTTGACATGACTTAAGTGAGCACAGAAAAAAAAAAAAGTTTTTCATTTGGGTTGCCAACTACAATCTTTCTGAAAGCTCTGGATCTCTTTGGCCCTGCCAAACTTGTTGGCTATCACTTACTTTTTGGAATTTGGAAGGGTCTGAGGGGCCCTCTGCAGCAGGTATTTTACAGCTGTCTGAATGATGTTGTATTAAAGCCTCTACCATTTACACACATATAGCAGATGTTCCAGTGTTTAACACCGTGGTTTTCAACAGATTTGCACTGAGCTCAGAAAGTAGGAGAATTTGTTTAGACAACCAGATATTAGTAAAATCGCTTGTTTCCTATGATGCATGTACAGTTCAGTAGTGGTGAATAACATAACCTTTGAAAAAAGTTTTGAATTACCATTCTGTCCTGGTATTCTTTCTTGTTCCAGTCTGAAAGAATCCATCATGCTGATTCTTACAAGAATTCTTACATTTCTTGACAGGTATATACCCATTGTCTGACTCCTGGCTGATGATTTATAATCTCCTTAAATTAGTGGTTTATTTGGGATTTGATGGAAGCAAGGGTGTTATGTTTACTGAGAAGGGCAATCACGAGAGGAGAATAACTACTGGAATGCCACCTCCTCACTTGTGGAAACTTACAGAATCTCATTCAGAGAGGAGAGAAAAAAACCACATCTTGAACTGCCAAATTCTTTGTCTACCCACCACTCACAGCTGCACATACTTCACAAATCTCCACCCCAAAGCCCAGCTCCAAGAGCAAAGCCTCATTTGGCCAGAGTTGCACTGAGGCACGTGGAACTGCCCCTGGTGTTAACACCTTACACAAAGCTGATGTTACTCACCTGCTTTATTTCCCTTGCATATTTTCTACCCACTTCAGGTGATTGAATACTATCACTGCTTCCCAAACACAGCAAAACTGAAAGTCATGCTTAAAAATATATATCTTTTATTTTTTTGAATGAAAGCATGGAATTTGCATCTTTGCAATTGAGTAGTTCTCTGTGATGAAATTAAGGTAGGGATGTGACTACACATACAAGCAATGAAACAGAAAGTAAAAGGGAAATATTTATTTAAGGGGATATATACTGCTCTAGAGAAAGAAAATATGAAAGTAGTTCCTATCACTAATATGATAACAATATCATTACTGTGATTCATGTATCATTAACGTGATTATCACTAATATGATAAGGTTGTAAGAAATGAGGAAGGAAAATATGCCTAGACAAGAAATCATCTAGGTCTAAGTGCCTCAAAAGATGACCTGCTTGGGTAACATGGGTAAAGACCACCTAACTTGATTTTGCAGAGGAACAAAAAGCTTGGCAATTGTATTTAAAAGAGAAATAGTTCTGATAATTTGGCATCACTGTGATGGAATCCAAAAAGGACATGATGCTTTGGCAACAAATTCCTTTGTGGTTTCTGAGTGGTCTTGAAGAGCCTCATTTTTTCCCTGTCTCTCTTCTTTGTTGATCATGTTGTGCCAGCTTTTCCTGTTTCTTGACTAGTCTCTTACTACATGTCCATTCTGTAATATAAAACCTTGGCAGACATATGTGGCTGTAACTGCAAAATGTTAGCTACCTGAGCTGCTTTACTTCTCCTTTTGCTCATAAACATTCCAGATATATATTGAAAACTTTCTTCTTCTGTTTCTTTAATTGCAATAGAGCATATAATTTCTGACTGTGAGAGATGACAGGTTCTTCTCCAAACAGTAATTTAGGCGTCAGGAACTAATGTAATTTTAAACTTGGTTTTGAAATGTGTGCTTTGTGGTATTCTGGTTCTGGAGTAAAACTTCAAAATAAGCAGTCACAGGATGATTCAATTTTATAGAGAGGGACAAATTCAGGTAGTTTTGAAACTAAGCTTTTTTCTTTTGAAGGAAGTGGTTATAAATTCATAGGATTTATCCATAACTGCATAAAGTTCAAGAACTTGAATGCAGAAGAAGTCTGCAACTTGCAGATATACAAAATGAAAGAAATAGCTGCAAACCTACTGCATGAATAGGAAAAGGTGAGTAACACAGAGTATTTTAGTCTGCTAAACTACTTCTCTGTAGTCCAGAACACAGTGGGACAACATTAGGAATGCCTGAATTCAAAATTACTCAAAGCTCACAGAGGACTTCAACATAAATGACAAAAGGCATTGAGATGTACAAAGAGAGGACAGAGAAAGAAAGTGTGGATCCACTTTTATGGAAAGAAGGAGGTGCATGCAAATTGTAGGCTGGTATGAACCCAAAAGAAAGGGTTGGATCCAATAAGGAACATAGGTTGTGCAAGAGTGAGCACCCAGCCAGGAATGCCCCTGCAGTTGTTTGTTATGTATTGACTGAGGGGACACAAGCACTCCAATTGGGATTTGTAAGCACTGGAAGAGTTAAGGCATCTCTGAGACTTAACAGAGAGTACCAAAGGGCAGTCACAAATGCTATTTTTTTCCTGGGTTTAAGCACTCTGTTAAGGGCTACAGGAAGTGCCCCAGTGAGACTTGGGTCCATTCTGTGCTTTGTACATGCATCACATATTGGGATGCAAATGACAGGCTCATGGCTTCCTTAGTAAAGATGTGGAGGAGGAATACATGGAAAAAGGCAACAATCAATTAAAAAAAAAAATTATATGTTAACTAAAACAGTTGACAAAGAAGTGGAAGACACATTCCTTGACCTATGTAAATCCAAACCTCCAGCTGCTAGGCAAATCCTGCAGACTATGTGATCAGTGGATTTTGGAGCAAGTGGGATGAAGAAACAATTCAGCCTCTGCCTTAGACAGCCACAGAGCTGCTAATGCAAAATTCAGGATTTCAGGAAAGACATCAGACCTGATCCCAGGACCCAGTAAGTAAAGGACACAGATGGACTTAACATCATCTCATCTTTCAGTTCTTGTGTATTTTATGCTATCCAGTGTAACAGGATAAAAAAGCTGAAATCATTTTAGTGTCCGGAAACATCTAAATACAGGTTAATATAGAGAATCTGTGCTTGTATTTTCTTTATCCCTCAAAATCAGTAAAGCAGATAAGCTTCCATCTGGTTTCTTCTCCCCTCATTATTGATATCAGCACTTGCTAGGACACTCCTTCTGCAGTTCGCAAAATCTTTTGAGATTCTTCAGGGTGATATCAAAGCAAAGATGACACAACATCTTTATAATTTCCACATGAGTGAGGAAATCAATATCTCCTGCTATACACTTCAGAAGCAATCTGTGCAGGGTATACTTTCTGGATGCAGATTTGGGCTCTTTCTCTTCTGGCAATGCTTCAGTTCCTCTGTAACCTTCAGCTTCCAAAATGTGCCTGCAGTGTGACCGTGATGCTTGAACTACTTCTTTCTACCAGGGTCTTGAGGGACTCATTGTCACTGGGCCAGTTTTACTAATTAAAAATTCCTGCATTTCTAATGACTGGTTCATCTGCAAAATCTTTTACTCTAATTTACAAATGTTTCAAAGTAACAGAAGTCCCATTCTTTGAGGCAAAAATAGGAACAGCAGGTCTACCAGCCATCTGTTTCCTGAATAGTTTGAATAGGAGCAGAGCATTTACCTTCCTCAGTCTTAAACCTTTTGACTATCTCAGGATTCAGATGGAGAAAACACAACACCTTTTCTAAGACATCTGACTTGTCATGTATTTATAAATTCAGGCTTGGGGTTCAAGAACATGACATCTACTTTAAAATCTCTATCTCCTGCTTTCCATGCAGCTTCAAATTGACGGACTACTTTAAACTAATGGGCAGTAGTGCCACTTCCTATTGAAAATGCAAACAAAATAGTGTCTTTAAAAAGCCCAATTCTTCTTTAAAATTCTGTAATGATGATTTTGTTGAAAAATCTCCAATGGAGTCAATTCAGATATGCCACAGATTGAGCCCATGGAGGATAACATAATATACTTGAGATGTTTATTGCATCTCACAAAGTGTCCTGCTGTTACCCATGAGGATACACACTAAGATACTAATCCTAAAATCCAAACTGATTTTTTTGGCAATTGTTTTTGCTGTGATATCAAGTGGTTTGGCTTAATGTGCAAGTATCATCACTCAGCAGTCATTGCTCATGTTTGCAAAGCCCACAGACTTAGTCATGCAGACATTTATACTATATCACCTAAATTAATGTAGAGCCTAGGTATCTACATATCCTTGCCAAATCCTCAAATCCAGGGGTCACTGTGCTATTATGGCACTTTTGGCAATGCCTTTAAGGCGAAGGTTCCGTAGAAACAAATGCAACAGGATGAGTTAACCTTATGATAAACATATTAAAGTCACAAGCATTAGCAGACAAAATAAAACACAAAATTACAGAGCTCATGAAGCAGAGCTGAGCAATGACCTCATGCTGCTCACCAGCCTGTTGGTATGTGTTAGCTGCTGCTCTTAGGCTGATGTCACTTCTAATGCAACAACTAAAACCACATTCCTGGGTATGTGTTTGCCTAGATATTGTCCCTCTTCCCCTATTTCTTATACAGCAGCAGGAGGTTCAGCATAGGCAGCACAGTAAGCACCAGAACTGTCTAAGGCTGTTACACAGGAACACATGAGAGAGAAAAGTCAAACATTACCCATTCTCCATGGGTCTTTTCTGTCTCTTCCCACCCACCCCATAGCCGAGCCTGCATCTCTGCGGTCTCAAAGCTTGGCTTTGCACTCACCTGCTCCAAAAACTGCAGTGATAACAGGCTTCAGAGGGACAAGGTGGCATGACACATTGGCTAGCTGTCTTCCTCCTGTGTAGTTCCTGGCTAGACTGGACACATGAGAAGAAAACACCATTCAGTGTATTCTGTGTCACCAAGTGTAGGGGAATAAAATATAGGTAAATAAAGGTAGTATAGAAAGTTATCTTATCCCCTAAAGAGTTGCAGCTGAGCCAATTATTAAGGATTAGGAGCAGGCCTGATGTTAACAGGCCGCAGCTGTAGTCAATAAGAAGAAGAGTGTTATAAAAGAGTGGATTGGTTGGTTGAGGGGAACTGGAGTCAGTTGGCTACTGAGAGGACAAGGAAGAGTCAGTGCCTAGAGGAGCTGCCTACAAGAAACATCAAGGAGGTATGGAACTCCAGCAGAACCTTTGCAATGTACTGATAATAGAACTTCTGTACTATAATAACAACAACTAAGAGATCCTCAAACTGTGTCCCTGTCACTGCTTAGTTTGTTTGTACGGAACTGGTGTTGTCCAATTACAGATGTCCCCAGAAGAACAGCACTAGCAAACAAAGCTTTTAGTGTTGGCTGGATATCCTGCTTCCCCTCTGCAGAGTTGCAGCCACCTCCACAGTCCTGCCTGCTTGCTCTGGAGGAGGGAAAAATACTTTCCCGGACACTTAGAAATGCATGCAGCCTGCCAGAGCTGGTGATGCGGAACGGCACCCTCTCTGACAGAAAACAAACTTTGCTCTCCCATGTCTGAGGAAAAAAAGCCTTCATGGGTTTCCCCTGGAAGAATACCAGAGGATAGTTTTGGCAGGGGGCTGTGCCTGCAAACAGATTGTGAGTTCCTTCTGCAATGAGAGTGAAAACCAGAAACAGGCCTTGAGGTGCTGCGGGAAGCCTAGAGAACTTGCTCTGTCCTTAGGGCTTTCTCATCAGATAGTTGTGTGTTGTTCCAACCACGTTAACTGGCTGAGCTGCTTGGACTGAATGGCTAAAAGGCAAAATACACATTTATTTTGGGAGTTTTCTGAGAAAGGTATACCCAGGAAAGCTTCATCTGATGTTGTGAAGCTTTTTAGACCCGTGGCAGTCAAGGCCAACCATCCAATCCCAAATTTCTGAGTTTTCTATGTGGTCTGAGAGCAACAGTCCCCATGTAAAGCTGCTTAGGGAAGACTACAGGGAGTGCAGGATTAACATTCTTTGGGTGCTGGTTGTAAGGGTGTGAATTTGCCCAAGGTTTTTGTGAAGAAAATTATTATTATTTGTCCTGGGTATGAGCAATGGTAACTGGCTTTTGTTGGGTAGCAAACATTTTGTTTCAGATTGGTTGTACTGCCCAAAGTATTGCCTTCTCCTGACTTCACCTATGTCAGCCAAAAAGATGCACCCTATACTCTCCTGCAGCACTTCTGAATCTGGAGCAGCCAAAAAGAGGGAATCATGCAGGCATTCTGACAAAAGCCAGAGACTGAGGGAAGCACATGGCTCACTGTGGGATAAGGTGGGGTGGAAGAAAGGTCCTATCCCATGGCATGTTTGCATGGATGTGGTGGTACCCATTAAAATTGGGCAGTTAGTAATAAAGTTCTGCATAAAAAGAGGTAATAAGAAGGGCAGGAATAAATTGTTTCTTATTTCTTTGCAATTAACAAAAAATACATTCACATTGAAATATTTTAGGGCTTTTGTGGCTTTTTTTATTTCTTCCTGTGATATTTCATATGTCAGATCTATTTCTGGGCAGGAGAAGAGACCAACTGCATGGAGACAGTTGTGTGTGTCTGTTTAGGAAAGTGTCTTTCTGTGTAGGAATATGACCAATGTGTACTTTTGATTGCATTCTCTGGCTAACATAGGAATGCATCTGTGTAATCAGAAAAATCTGCTTATAATAAAAATGAAAAGGTTAATTATTCTAGTGCCTGTGCAGATGTTATTGATAATGCCTTCTATGTGAAAGAACATGAACAAAGCAGACCTCTGACCTTCAAAGAGACAAAAGAAAGGAAAAAGCCTAATACTGTGCCAAATTTTAAAAAGAGAAATGCTTCAGGGAAAGAAAAATAAAAAGTTTGAGAGTGCAGAGTAAAAAAAGCAAATCTTAAAAACTACGAAAGCAGTCTTGTCATTACCACATTCATTAGAAAAAATCTATTCTGAGTATCCTTTGCAAAATATCAAATCTTCAAATCCCAGCAAAAAATAGGGCACATAAGTTACATCAGGAGAGTTGGCTTACATTATATATTGCTTCAGTTAAGTGTTCAAATACTTGCATCCTCAGCCTATAGACACAGGGACTCTAGAAGATAATGCTCTTTTATAAGATCACCGGAGTAGAAACATTTAAACCAGACTGTGGCTAAACCCAGTAATAAATATCCTGGGTTTGAAAAGTCATCATCCTGTTTGACATTTTACCTTCTGATTCCTCCATGGTTGTTCTGGTTTGCTTGTGGTGCTGCTTGGGGCAGCAACTTGCAGAAGGTTTTGTGTAAGGAGTGAAGAAGGAAGGAAGGGAAAGACAAAAATTCCTTAGACTGTGGTTTTCTTGACATACAAGGCAAAATGTTCAGTAGGTTTTTATAAAAAAAGAATTGAGAATAACAGCAAAAGACAAGAAAAATATGAAATTTTTCTGAAAAAAAAGTTTCGATTTTTCAATTTGAAATCACTTGTTCAGTCAAGAATTTCTTTTAAGATTAAAAATGTAAAGTGTTCATATTTACTGGATTAATAAAAAGCTTTCCTCAACCTGAAATTACCTCTTCTATGAAATTACCATCAATAATAATAAAAAAGTATCATTCACATAGCTTCATCCATCCATCTAACTGCCAAAAGAGCATCCTTTTTTCCACTTCCCTTACTGCTTTGACTCTCTATCATCTGATATTTATTATTATTTAATTCTGCTGCCATTCATCCAAGCCAGGGCTGAACTGTGGTAGTTGCTACATTATTAGGTAGCAAAACCTTTAAATTAAGAGTTTCACTAAAGAAAGCTTTCAGATTAGAGACATAAATAAAAAGGTTTTAATCAAATACTTAACCAGCGCAGTCAACCAGAAATAAATGGTTGCCACGGCAACCAGAATTTCCCTGTATAAATGTTAGGAGCTGTGATAATTCACAGGTCAAACAACAAAGTTAGGAACCCCTGCTTCTTCCTTGGCTGTAGAAATGTATCATTGGTCTCTCTGTCTGACTTCTTTATTTGATCAGCTGCCAACAAATTTAGGTGTGAGTTTTTTTATGTTGCTAAAGTCTGCTACAGAATATAAACTTTTTGTCTCTGAATCGATCCCTTGTTGTCGTTCATACAAATTATATCCACCCTAAATGTATTTTTCAAATGATGCTTTTAGCATCATGTCCCATTAGGGAGCTAAGGATGTGCTTAGCCTAAACATTTTGCTTTATGGCTGTCATAGGTCTCAGCTAGAAGTAAAACTTCAAGCTTCTTTACTGGTTACTATCAGGAAGCAGAGACCAAAATGCAGATTTGTCTCACCTTGGCATTTGTGGCATTAGACTGTATTATATCACCACTGCATTACTGTGTGATTTTTTTCCCTTGTGGCAAAGACAATGAGAATTACAGTTCCATGTTTCTTTTGTAAGGTTGGCACACCTTTAGGGAGAAGTATGTTATCTCAAATGGTGCCTAATTCACATAGAATGTCACCTATTTCACACAGAAGGGACAACATCACTTTATCTCTCTGGACTCCCAGCAGCTTATATTTCTGAATAAGGGCTGCAGGGATGTGTCTCATATCTGGACTTATCTGATGGATTGTACAATGAATGGGAACAGGCTTTGGAGCCCACTTGGGGGTCAGTAGGATGCTAGATGCATTTTGATTTCCAAAAGTCCTATTTACTCCAATTTACTTGTTTGGATACTGTCAATCTAATTTATGTGCAGATATGTCCAAGGAAACAGCCAGGTTTACTGAGTCACTTCTGCTGAATAGAAACTCTGCAGGAGGAAGTGGAGAGCACTTATCCAGTTCACCTACAAATGTTCCAACGCAGAATCTACTAATGCCATGGTTGTCTTACACTCTTACACTGGGTGGGCCTTCTTCCTTCAAATAATGACCTTCCTATAAGGAAATATCATTCTTTCAAAATTACTTAAGGAAAATATTTTTAAAATTTGGCAGGCTAAATGACTCATTCAAAAGGGTCATTATTTAAAGCATAGAACAAAAGCTGGCAAAACTACTCTTATTCTTTTTCTGTGATAATATAACTCCTGGGAATCCACATCCTGAAGCAGAAGCTCTATGCCAGTGTTGGACAGTTAAAGAATGAAAGTGATTGTTGATCCCCAAAGAAGCTCAGTTCTAATATATGAAAACAGTGCTTTATCTAATCCTCTTGAAACTCTGTATTATAAAGGTTACCAGGTAGGAAAATGAGGAAAATGACAGAGTTCACTAAGGTTTTTTTACTCTCCATTTTCCTCTGTTGAGAAGAGCAGGCAGAAAAAGCCAATTGCACAGGTAACATTGTTAGCAGCATGGCAGGATTGTGGAAAACTGATTCTTGTTGTGATAGGATAATCATGGTGCTGCCTGCACTTAGGAGGTGAAAAGCTTTTGAACATCCAGAGAGAGAGGGATGATACTTTTGTGCAACCCTTGGGTGGCTGGTCATCTCCTTTGAAGATGATCTGGAGAAGAAAGAGGCACACACAGGGGCACCAACTTTCTCAGGCAGGAGGGATGATGGTGTAATTTTGCTGCTGTGAAGTGTATTTTGAAGGGTAAGAAATGCATTTATTTACAGAAACAGAATTACACCTATGACTTCTATACATCCTAAAGCCATTCCATGCATAGAGATATCACTTCACATACACACAAATTTATTCCACCTATTCCTGCCTGCCCCTGGTCACAACTGAGGAGATTTGTAAAGAAGTTTTCTCTCACTTTGGTCTGTTGTCAGGTGTGAGGAATACATTTGGCTTGTTGGACAAAGCAGCCATTCCACACTTATCCATCTGCTGGTCATCTTAGTACCTGGCACAATCATCATCCCTCCCTGTCCCCTTTTCATGGTTAACCTCACCTCTCTCTTTTTACTATTATGCTCAGTTTTCCATCCTTCTACCTAATTTTCCTTCCTTCTTGCTTTGGCCCCATTTTGGATCCACCTTCTCCCTAAGCCTTGGATAATACCTCCCTCCAGTCCCTCTTTTCTTCTCAATCTCTGTGGTTCATGTAGCAGTCCTTACTGGCACAGCACTTGTTCTTACTGACTTTGCTAACTTCATGGCTGTTTCTCCTCCTTGTGCTATGCTCTTGAACCACCCTCTTCTGAAAACATCTGCAGCCCTTTTATAACTCTCTGACACAGAGTGTGAAGGTTGAAAGGCCATCAGAGTGAATTTGCAGGCCAGAGATTTGATCAGGAAGCAGTAGATGCTAACAAAGAAAAAGATTAAAATGTAACAAATGCAGGTATGGCCACAGGATTTCCAGGAATGCTTTGCATATTCAAAGCAAGAGGACGAAGTGGGTACGTATAGGTTTACCTCTGGCCAGTTCAAGTCATAGCATGGGAGTGCTCCTGAATTTTTCACCAATGCTGAAAGTTTTGTGTATTTTGAGCAAATGTAAGTAGCCCTTTCTCTTATCTCCCACAGAACAGGCAACTGTGTCTTAGTTTGGTCATATGTATCTGAAGCCATGATATTCTTTCCTTTTTACACTTACACACCTGCCTGTTCCCTCAGGACTATTCACACTCTTTGCACTTGGACATGAAGCCTTCAGCCCACAGGAAATACAATGAGGTGCAGAATACAGGGTGCACATCCCTGAGGTAACATGGAATACTGTAAACATGTCTGGTTTTTATTCTCTTCTATGTCTTCCATAAACTATTGTTGAATGCAAGATTTCAGTTCTTGCCCTCCAAGTGCACTGTTGCTTCTCAGAGATCTAAATAATTGCCACAGCAACCAAGGTAAACATCTTCCCACGACAGAGGGAGTAGAATGTCCCTCTGTAAGAGTAAGCCTCCCTCTGTGAGAGACAAAATTTTCCACCTTGGTTTGTCTGAGGCTGAGAAACAAATAGTCATGGAATGGGAGCACCAAGGAAAACCTCACTGCCTTCTCCCCTAACAGCAATATACATTACACCAACCTTTTTTCTCTAACATAAACACAGCTGTGAGCATATTAGCTTGAAGCTGCACAAACTGAAACAGATTAAGAGCAAGAATAAACATGACATTTAACATGTTGCTAGAAGATACCTAGATGCAACAGTGATTAAGGTGTTGTAAGACTCTGCACGCAGGAAAACATATACTTGGTGCCTGTGAGTCAGTATTTATAAGCGTTTGAGTCACAGAAGCATTGAATCATTGAGGTTGGCAAAGACCTTTAAGATCACTGAGTCCAGCTATTGCCTAATACTGCCAAGGCCATCACCAAACCATGTCTCCAAGTGTCACATCTGCATGTCTTTTAAATACCTCCAGGCATGATCACTCAACCACTTCCCTGGTCAGCCTGTTCCAGTGTTTGACAACTCTTTCAGTAAAGAAATTTTTCCTAATATCCAAAATAAACCTCTCCTGGTGTAACATGGGGTCATTTCCTCTTGTCCTATCACTTGGGAGGAGAGACTGACCTCCACCTCACTGCAGCCTTCTGTCCGGTAGTTGTGAAGAGCTAGAAGGTCTTCTCTAAGCATTCTTTTCTCCAGAGTAAACACTTCATAGTGTTTGGGCTTAAATTTACCAGATAAAGGAAGAATTTAGCACCAATTATTATATTAGAAATCTTGTAAAACTCTGACTCACAAAATGCATTCCTGATATGTAGCCCACCTGCGCTTGAAATACCCCAGAGAAGCGTCAGGCTGCCAAGAAATAATTAAGGAATAAGGGCCACGCCCAGTGGTGAGTGGATAGGAGTGAGGAGGCCAAGGAGATGTGGACAAAAAAATTTGCCTTTCGGGAGTTCTGCGTTGGCAGGTAATTGGTGTTCTGCTGACAGCTGTGCCCAGAAGTGCCAGAGAAACTTTCGTTACTTCTCAAACCATGGGTGCCCCAGGAAAAGTGGAACTCTGAGTGACCCAGCCAAAAAGTCAGGCCTTGAACCTATGTGTGCTAGACCCTGGTGAAACAGCCAAGAGCTAAGGAAGTGATAACAGTGTTGACAGACTGTGTTGGTCAGAGCTGAGTGTAACTATGTTTGCAGTCGTTTTACACGGTTTCTGTTCTGATTTCATGGTCTATATTTGCTGGTGAGCACCTTACACACCAGGGCATCGGGGTGTGATGTTACTCTCATCACACCCTGATGTGTGTCACATCACACATCAGGTCAGATGGGACCTGACATACATTGAAGATGTCTCTGCTGGCCTTAGATTATTTCTTTTAGAACAGAATTGCATTTTCCTCTTTCCATGTGTCACTAGCTTTCCAGGAAAGTATTGAAACGGAGTAAACTATCCTCTCCTTTCTCAGCAGAAAAATAAAGAAAAAAAACCGCAGATTTTTGAAATTGTAATTAGAATTTTTCCCCCCCTTTTTTTTTTTTAACTTTTCTGTCCTTAGCATCTTGTTAGAATGCCTGGTCACTTTATATGCCTTCTGTTTCCAAAGCTAATGGTGTACACACATACAGACTTGCATTTCACTTCGCCTTGTAAGGTTCCTATTAAAGTTAGAAATCAAGTGTGCAGTATGTTTCATTTCCTATTGAAACTTACGTGATTTTGTGATCTCTGAATATTACTCACTTAGCAGTATTCTAGCCTTTTTCCATCTTCATCCAGGATGCTGGATGACATCAGGCTTTCACTTAGTCCATTGGTGGCAGCAAACACTCCCAGGCATCTCAGAAAAGGTGAAAAAACAGTTATCATATCTTTTAGGTTCATTCATATTTGAAGAAAGTGTATAGACTGAGGATCTCTACTGACAACATATGCAGTTTCTATTGTGAGGTCAGAAGTCTTGCCTTATAACAAGAGAAGTTACTTTAATCATGTCCAAAATCCCATCATAGTTGGTAACCCCCAATAGGGAAAAAGCCACACAATTTAATAGGGAAAATTGCCACTCAATTTAAGTAAGGTTTTCTGTGACTCTGTGTTACAAAAAGAAAAAAGAAATTTATGATGTTTTTCTGTGTTATGTTCTGTCTCTGGCAGTGACAAATGAAATACAACTAAGATCCAGATGATCTTGACAGTGATGTTTCATTCTGAAAAGAGACCTATGTGTCTCTCCCTCTGGAGCTTGTTGCTTACTCATGCTATTGCTAGGAGGGAAAAGAATTCTTCTGTAAAGACACTTTTGTTTTGTTTGACCATCTGTACAATGTCTTTTTTCTGATTTTAGCATGTAAGTAGAGTGGCTTCAAGAAAAACCAGCAATATCTGGGCTGTAATGGTGGAGCTGCTGATTGATGTGCTCTGTGGCTTATAAATTTGTGAGTGCTCACTATTTGCCTTTTCCTTCTTAAGATAAAGGAGAACGCCCATGCTTCCACTTCTGACATCTCTCCTCTCTCTTTTGCCCATTCAGATTAACAACAAATCAAAGAGAACATGAAATGGAAAATGCATTTATATAAATAAACATGGAAAATGCAAAAGGATGCTGTAATCAAGAAAAGCATTGAAAGAAGCACAGATGTTACCCAGGTCAAAGAATGTTGGTTGCTGGTAGTTTGTCACATGTCTTCATAGTCATTTTTGAAAATAGAGCTTTCTTATCAAAGCCATTTGAATTCTATGTTTTATAAGTGTTCTGTGTCCCAAATTTTTCTTTAGAAAATCAAGACAAAACTCTTAGGCATAAGATCCTCATCCATATAGAAAGATCACAGTATCACTGGAATCAGATCTACATGAACTGAATTGAACCATTCACCTCCAGGCTGAGATGAGGTTTTAAAAAGGAGTCTTCCCTCCATTTTCTGGATGTCATGTAACACCCTGGCAATCTTGCCCAGTCAAGTGAGTCCACAGACACTGGCATTCACAGAAAGCACAGAAGTCAGAAGGTCAGCCAATCCACTCCCTGCCTCAGACCAGGTTGCCCATGCTGAGCAAACATCATGACAGAGATTACAGAATCATTGAATCATAGAATATCTCAAGTTGGAAGGAACCCACAAGATAACTGTGTCCAGCTCCCTGCTCCTTGCAGAAGCAATCTCATTTTCAAAAGTCAGGGATTTTAAAAGTCAGTCTTCATTTCCCTAGGCCATCAGTCACAGTCTGCACAATAATTGCAGTAGGTTGTTTTTTGTTTGCTGACTCACCTTTCCCCTGGAACTACTAGAATTTAATTTTTTTGTTACTGTAATTCACTGTTGCTTGGGGATTATCCCTGGCTGTGTGCATTAGTATTAAGCTAGAAATCCGAGAGATCAGTATAGGAAGGAGGCAAATAAAGGGCAAGATTTGCTGTAACATATAATGTTATGGAGAATGTAAAGAAAGACTTTGCTCTTCAGAAACTGTATTATCAATATTATAAATGTGGTTCAAAAATAGAAGACTTAAAAATGTAATGAATAGAAGCAGGAAGATTAATGTCTGTTACCTGGTGAGAGTTGATCAGTGAAATGAGCTCTTAGCTGCTAATGGAGAAGAGAGGGCTATGTAGCTCAGGACAGCAATATTGTAAATACCTAAGTCTGTGTTTTCACTAATAGCACAGGGAGCTGCTGCTGAAGGCCTGCTGCAACCTCATTCAAATCATCTTACAAAAATACCAGTCTCCAAGTGCATGAAGTATGAGAGATTAAATTGTTAGGGGCAACTGAACAGCCGGTAGGTGAGACAAGTTTAACTTTAGTACAACTTTTTCTGATACTTTTCTACTGCATCAAATGTTCAATTTAATAGAAAGTAACTGGTTTGAATCTTATCTTAGCAGATAATCAATAGAAACTATTTGCTATAGAGAAATTACTTTAACTCAGTTTTGTGTACATTAAATAAGGATATTTGCAACTACAGTCATCTATGAGGCATCAGAGACATCACCATGGGATAGGCAGGTAAAGCACCATTAAAGGAAGGCTGAAAACTTCTGGAGTGGTAACTTGTGGCTGCATGGAATATCCTACCAGTGTCTCAAATGTAAGTGGGCACCTATGTGTAGGCAACTGATTTGCACCAGAATTTAAGGAGAATTAATTAGCAAAATTAGCACAAATAAGAAACTATGGCATGTAGAAGATTAATATGGGGATTTAGAAGAAGATACAGGGAAAATAGAAATGGCTAGTGGGGCAACAAGAAGAAACAGGAAAGGCATCCAAGGAAGACTGCTGACATTACATGCTGATGATCAGGCTGAAATAGCAGAATTAGAGCCTTGTTCTGCAGTACTGCCATTTCTGCTCTGCAGCTGGAGGAGAACCGGCCAATGTCTGTACTGCAGAAGCACAAGCACCATTCCCAGTGGATACATCAGCCAGATGATGAGTCAGGCCACTGGGTAGTGACAAGCTGGGCTGCCAGCCAATGGGACAGCCTGCTCTCCTGCCAGCAGCGTAGTGGGATACAACACCGCCTGTTTGGGATGTCAGGCAGGCATGTGGTCTGCCCTGCTGCCTGGCTTCAGTCAAAACGTTAAACTCAAACAATGCATGGCTGCAAAGCCTTCTCATTCTGCTATCATAGCTTGCCTTTGGAACACTAATCCCTCCAACATCTTTCAAACAGCTTTGAATTTGATTCTGTCCCTAATAGTGCCTCAAAAATACCATGTAGTGCTCAGCAAATCTTTTATACAGACTTCAAACACTGATCCACAACTTCTTGGTTTTCTAGGTGCTCATCTCAAGGCCCTGGGGTATGATAAGGAAAAATCTCTTCAGCCCTGAAATCAATGGCTGCTTGCTTGAAAGGGAAAGGTTATAGTGCTACATCCTCCAAAAGACAAAGCTTTAGGTTCCTTTTGCATAACAGGCATCAGTGCCTACATTTCACCTCAAGATCCATGTTTTATTTGCCATCTGGATACCAGTGGAAACTGCCCAGTAATCCTCTAAGCGTTTTGAGAGAAGTGGATGTCTATTAACTCCCTAATGGTAAGTGCCCCAAAAATGCAGATGGAGATACTTATTAGTCTGACTGTATTCAAAGTGAAATGACAGTAAAGAAGGCATAAGGTCACACATGATAAAATGCTTACTTAGTGATTACTGTCTTTCTTGTGCACTGAATGAATAGTGATTCTCATGTGTTTGCACATTTGTGATATCCCCTGTGAGCTGAATTTATTTCCCCAGAACAATGTATATGCATAACAAGTTTAACTCAGTTGTCACTGCCTTAATGTGGCTATTGCCCTATTTGAATAGTTGGCTTTGCTAGATCATCATCCATATGACTATGATAATTTAGATTTACTAAGTCACACTTTGATTAGTTTGTTACATATCTTGTTCTCTCCACATGAAAATAGTGTTGCCATGGCAAAATGTTCAGTTGTCCAGTGCATAAATTGGCAGTTACTTTTTCTGACTTCTAAAATAGAAAGAGGATTATTAAATTAATTATTGTGCTCTTTTCCCTTCCCTTTCCTCTCCATGGGCCGTCTCAGGTTTTTGTGAGCATTTCTCAGCCCAATTGTTTCACACTTTTTTATTACTGCATTAGCTTCTAATTGCACACTCAGCAGATAGAATTACAGATTAATCTGGCTTTCAGGATTTATTTTATTAAATGTTATTTTCCCTTTCCATTTTAGTTTTTTCTTCTCCAAAACTTTTTGGGAAGTGTTTTGTTTTGGACTTAGGAGTAAACATTAACATGTATTTCAAAATTAAGTGGTGTCAGCATTCCTAATGATGGCAAATAAAAAATTTATTTCTTGAGAATTGCTTTTTGTCCTTTTCCCATCATCACAATAATACTGGAAAAAAGTTATTTTAATATTTTGCTTTAATACTTGTACCTGCATTCTGAAAATAAATTACTTGTTCATGAATAGCCTACTAGTTCCTTCCCCAAACTAAGAAATGTTTGGGTAATCTTTCATTGCGCAACTACTTCACAAAGTTGAAGTCAGCCTTAAGATTTACATTTTCCTTTCTCCCTCTTCCTGACCCAATATTTACTGACATTTTGGGACTTGCACTATGCTGCCATACCTTTTAATTCACTCACAAGTATCTAGTTAGAAAAATTTGTCTCACAGAAATCTAAACCTGTCAGATTTTACTGATGGAAAGAGCTTTTCTTCACCAATTTTGGGAGGTTCTTCAAATTTATTATCCAGATTCTGGAATATATAGGGTCTATTTTGTTAAAGTCTGCCCTTTCAAACCACTGCATCATTTCCACAAGTTTTTTCCCCTTGTTTTTATCTGTGAGGATCTAGAGAAAGCTGTTGACCGGTGTACTACTTCCTGTTCATGAAATTCTGCCGCACACCACCTATGCACAAGCAGTGCAGGCTGTTTCCAGCCCCATCAGTGCCCATTGACAGCAAGCTCAAGCTGGATTTGTCTGACATAAGGTTATGACATTCCTTCAAGCATGAACTGATGCTATTTATTCAATAATGTAGTGTAGCCCCAACCCTCTCTTATCTCAACAACATGTTAACTCTGATGTGTATAATTAAAGTCAGACACCACCCCTGTCAATAGTTTCACTGTCAATACATTTAAGCAGGAAGAGATAGGGTTGGTTGCTCCTGGGGACATGAAATGAATACACAGAACATAAGAATGGTGTTTGTTTTGTGGCTGGCTCAGAGTGGGAAGGAGTCTAGGAGATCAGGGTTGTGATTAGTTGCTCAAAATCTAGTTGGAAGTCAGTAACTAGCAGTGTACATCAGGTGTTAACATTAGGTCCAAAACTATCTGACACCTTCATAAATGATCTGTATGAAGCAGAGGGCTGCCCCAGCAAGTTCACTGATGATCACAGAATCACAGATCCATTAAGCTGGAAAAGACCTCAGAGATCATTGAGTCCAACCTATGGCCTAACACTACTTTGTCAACTAGGAGCGGCATCAAGTGCCACATCCAGTCTTTCCTTAAAGACCACCAGGGATGGTGACACATAACTGGGAGGAGTGGCTGATCAGTGCCTGATAACACTCCACAGACTTGTGCTGCCATCCAGAGGGACCTCAACAGGCTGGAGAAATGGGCTGACAGGAACCTCATAAAGTTCAAAAAATGGAAGAACAAAGTCCTGCACCCAGGGAGAAACAATCCCAGGCATCAGTATGGGCTGGGGACCACCCCAGCTTGGGGTCCAGGTGGACACCAAGTTGAACTAAGCCAGCAAAGTGTCCTTGTGGCAAAGAAGACTAATGATACACTCAGAGGCATTAGAATGAGTATTTTACCAGCAGGTCGAGGGAGGTGATCTTTCTACTCAGAAGTGAGGCCACCTCTGGATTTAGTTCTGGGCTCCCCAGTCCAAGAGGAACATGGACATACTGGAGAGACTGCAGTGAAAGGTCACAAGGATGATGAAGGGACTCTAGTTACCACTCCTGTGAGGAAAGGCTGAGAGAGCTGCTCAGGCTGAGATGGACTGGAGAAGACCAGGCTGTTCAGCCTGGAAAAGACAAGGCTCAAAGGGGTCTCATTAGTGTGTACACTGATGAGCCAGGTTCTGCTCTGTAGTGCCCAGTGACAGGACCAGAAGCAATGGGCACAAGCTGAAACACAGCAGGTTCCACAGGAACACCAGGAAACACTTTTTCATTGTGGGGGTGACTGAGCACTAGCATAGGTTGCCCAGAGAGGCTCTGGAGTCTCCGTCCTTGGAGACAGTCAGGAGCTTCCTGGCATGCACTTAAGCAGCAGGGGTTGGACCAGCTGACCTCCAGAGGTCTCTTGCAACCTTGTCCATCCTGGATTTGAGAGACTGCAGAGAAATAACAGCATGGCAGGGAATCATTCTGCCATAGAGATTAACAGCTCTTTGGTTACTTCAAGTACATGTCCTGTATTTTCTGTTTTCCTTGCAGTTTTCACTACTCCTTTTCATCAGGGTCCCTTTGGCAGGCCATGGATGACATGACTGGAGAGGAGTTTGATGATCACTTGCTGAAACTTTGAGAACTGCCAATTTCAGTGATGCACCACATCCTGAAATTCATGCGCTCCTTTATTATGTATCGCCAACCTCTCCTAAACATTGTTCTTTTGGTTTGGTTTTCGATTTCCAATAGAAGAATATGCAACATCTGTGAATGAGCGCTGACCGCAAGCGTTTCTGGCGGCGTTTGGTCCCGCTAAGCCTGACTTGACCCTGACTCGCGGCGGATTTTTCTGTCCAAAAAAGCCGGGTGGGCACCTCGCTTGGCGCTGCGTGCACCGAGGAGATGCTTTCCATCAGCAAGGGGCACACAAAGGCGGGAAACCGGGGCGAGCGGAGCAGAGCCCCCCGGCGGAGGCTCGGTCCGCACTGAGCCAGCCCCAGCGATCGGCTCCCGGCGCTGCCCGGCACCGCTCGGGCTCCGCGGGGAAGCCGGGCCGGCAGGAGGCGTCTTGCGGCGGCCGCCGGGAGGAGGAGGAGGAGGGGGAGGAGGAGGAGGAGGAGGAGGCCGAGGCGGGGGTGCCGGCTCTCCCGGAAACAGCGCGGGCCGGCGGCAGAGCCTGCCAGCCGCGGGAGTCGCGCGTGGTCCTGCGCCCTCGCCGCACGCCGGGCGGGTCGGGGCGGCATGGCGGGCGGCATGGAGCCGGTGCCCCGCGAGGAGAAGCCTAACCCGCTGCAGGATGCCAACCTCTGCTCCCGGCTCTTTTTCTGGTGAGCGGCCGGGCGAGGGCAGGGGGAAGGGCAGCGCCGGAGGCGCGGCGCCGGGCTGCCCGCCGGCGAGGAAGGCGCCGGGCACAGCGCCGCTGGCTTCACCTCGCCCGGCCGCTCAGCAGTGCCGAGCCCCGGCTAAAGGCGCCCGGCTCGCGCTCGAGGGCGGCTCCCGGAGCGTCCGGGCGCGGCGGCGGCGGGCGGGAGGCAGCGAGCGGGGAAGGGAAGCGGCGGCCGGCGCTGCCCCGCTGCGCCGTCGGCTGCCGGCAGTGACTGTGCAGGCGCGACCTGCCGCCCGCCCCCGCGGGCCCGGCTGTCAGCGCTGGCGGCCGGGGCAGCCCCGGCCCGCAGGTGGGCTGAGGTCCCCTGAGGTGAACCCGGCGGCCGCGATAATCCCCGGCTGCGGTCTGGGCACGGCGCACCCGGGGGCCTGCCTGTCTCGGGCACGGCAGCGCTCAGCCGGGCGGGCGGCGCCGAGCGCGGCCCCGTCGCCCCCCCGAGCACGTGTTGGGTTCCCTCGGTAGCTGCGGGAAGGACGGGAGCGTGTTCTGCTTCCTGGCCCAGGCAGCCCCGCTGCCGGTGCAGGGCTGCTCCCAGGCTTTGTTGTGCTTCCCCGTTTGAATAACGGGTCGCGGGCAGGGATTGCTCATCCCGGCGAGGCGTGCTGGGCTCGGGCGTGAGGCTGTGCGCTGCAGCAGTGAGGTGCTTTCTGTCCCGCATGGCTGCCTAAGGGATGGCTGGGCAGCATCCTGGCTGCTCTCACCGCACACCTGCTCCGCAGGGGCTTGGGGGCTCACGGAGCGAGGGCTGGCGGTGTTGGCACAAACTTTACGGCTACCGGTCCAGAGTAGAGATTGGTCTCTTACTCGTGGGGACCTCGGCGTGGGAATGTAGCTGTACTCAAAGAGGTGAGGAATTGCAGCTCAACATTTTAGTTGCTTTGAGCTGTAGTAGGAAAACACGTGCGAAGTAAAACGGGAGAGCACCAAGCTTGTTTGTCCTAGCAGATCCCATTTGGAAGAGCACTTCCAGAGAAAGCTCTTATCCTGCTTCACCTGCTGCAGCCTGAACCAGGGTGCACATGTTGTGTGGTGGAGGAGGAGGAAGGAAGGGAGGGCATGGCCGGTGAAGCTCTTTTTTTGGAAGCCTCTGAAACACAAATAAAAAAACTCTTTGATTCTATAAGCAGCTCTGAGCAGGTGCAGAAGTCCCCTTTGGAAGGTGGGGGGATTTTAAAAACTCTTGACAAATTTTAATGAAACATGTTTTTCAATCAAGGGTATGTCCTCAGAGGTACTACGTGCAAAAAGAAAGAAAATAAATTTATAAGTAATAATAAAAAGGCAGCTTGTATGCTTGTGCAGAACTCCCTGTGTTCAGCATTTTTACTTTTACTTTAATGCCAAGGATGCCTATGTTGGAAACAGCTTTGCTGTGAACTCCAAGCAGAATGGGATGAACCTAAGTTGGCCATGTAGCATTCCAGGACTGCTTTTGGTCTGTTCTCTTTCCCTTGCTGGAATCTTGTGGTGTTACTGGTAGTTCTGCCAAAACCAACCCAGCTAGATGTGAAAAAGAAGCGTGCAGTGCTCATAGCCAGCTTTCTGACTGCTTGTAGCATTCTTTTTTTAGGCCTTCTGTATCACTCTGCATGTATTGCAGAGAAGTGTTCAACAGCAACAGTGCAGTACCTTAAATTTCCCTAGTTTTAGGCTAGCACTTGAAAGGCTCCTTTTAGGGGTTTTTAGGTTCTTACTTTGCAAAGGGAAAAATAGGTGGAAGGCTGTGCTTGGGGGATGACAGGTCTACTCAGAGTCCAGAGATCGACTGGGACTTGAGGCTTCACAGTCAGATGCTGGTGTACAGCCATAGGGCTTCTGCTTTGGAAAAGGGTTTAGTGGAGCATGTAAAGCTTTAGAATTTGCCCAATGTGCTGTTTCTCAGGCTTTTATAGCAGTGTAATTCACAGCAGTGAAAATAGCCTTCTAAAGTCTCGTCTCTTACCTGTGGTGCGTGTGATCACAACTAACATCGGTATATTAGTGAACAAGCATTAGTGTTTTCTGGGTGTAAATTTCAGCTGAAATGATACCTTCACTGTTCTCCACTGTTCAGCCTGCAGAAGACAAGTGGGTGAAATTGAATAAGCAGGGGCTGTCAGTTTTCTGCAAGTTAATACAGTTTTGCATAAAATCCAGGAAATGTTAAAACACCCTCTCATTTAGCTAAAACTAACTTTAATGGTAACACTAAGAATTACTCTCCCTTTCTACAAGTGTAGCATCTCCCAGCTGTGTGAGTACTGCTTCATTTTAGCTGATGTCTCACACTGGATGTTGTGAGGTGTTTTCATCTGGAGAACTGGGAGAGCACAGCCTGAGAAGGGCCATCCTGTGAATAGTAGCAGCCACCACCCTATGGTTGTGTGCCTGCTCTGCTCTCCACATTCCAGGTATTGGCTGCTTGTTTTCAATGAGGGTAAAAATACGGCATTGCAAGCAGCAGGGCAAAGGTCCTTCTTATTTTTGTTTTGTTTATATTTTTCTCCAAAAGTGCAGTTTTGCCATTGTGAGGAACCACCCTCCCATTTGTTGCCAGTGGTACAAAATAAAGGCTAACATTATTGCCTGGTGCAAACAGGATCAAACTCATGGGAGAAAAAAAGTCATGTTTTCACTGAGTTATAAATCTCAGGTAATGAGTGTGTAGGCTGAAGAGACATTCTTCTTCCATTGTTTGAAGCTTGTCTTCTTGATTTTGGGTTGTGACTTTAGCAAGTATGAGCTTGAAGAACGTTAAACGCTCCAGCAGTACATTCATGGGAAAGAGGAGCATCTGGAGTCTATGTTAATATTGTTACTTTTCTAATGCGTCCCTTGTGCAATGTTACAAGAATGAAAACTATTCATGACAGAAGTGTGAAGATCAGGGCAGTTGCAAAATATTCTTGTTTTCTGTGTCTTTCACTGAATTAGCTATATTAACAGAGGTTTATTAAAGCCCATATTGGCCTTCTGGATGTTTCAGGTATTATTGTAACTACTCACTTTCAAGAGTCACAATTTCCACGCCCACCAAACTTTTTAAAGCCCTGACTGATATTTCATTTATAGTTTGGAGTGTTTGTATTTCTGATTTACTTCATCTATGTTGTTAGGTTGTTGGTTTTTTTATTGCTGGCTCAGTTTGCTGGTGACAATGAGGACTCTGAAGGATGGATATGAGGGTTTGATTTCTTTTTAAGGTTTGCCCAAGGAAGAGAGAATTCAGCCGTGTTTTTCATGTTTAAACAGTTATTCAGTTGTAGAAAGCTTAGGAATTGAAAAAACCTTATAGGCCCCCATGCAGTTGAGAATAGCACTTTTTGAATCTTTTTTTTTCTGATGTGGGTGGTGGGGATTATTAAATTAAAAACTTAAGAGAGTAAGAGTATTTCTCCTTTCTGCCTATTAACCCATCTTTGATCTTACATGTTCATGAAGTAGGAAGTATATCTTTATTTGCTCAGAACACTTGTTCCTATGAGTTACTAAATATGTTTTTTCTATATAGCAAAATTTTTATGCATTCTGTTTGCATTCTGTCTTTTATGCATTCAAACATAGGGTATGATTAAATTTTTGAAAGACTCGATAACTTTTGTGCTGTTAACAATATGAGAAGGAGGGAGAGCTGAAACACCCTGGAAAGAGTATCCAGCATTTTTTGTGCAGAGAAGTAAAAGAAGTTAAAGTTCTTCTAGATTTCATACAAATTTTTAACTTCATTTTAATAATAACAGTAATTACTTATCTGTCACAAACTCACCATGACTGTGACAAGTCTTTGAGTGTTTTGGAGCACTGAACACTGTCATCATCCTCAGGCTAGATGCCTTTTCACATCATGACTTGACATGTGGCAATTGCCATTACAATAACAGCATTAAAATGTAATCTGAAAACTTACAGCAAGGCATCTACAGAGTTGTTACTCCAAGGAATAAGTCAGTGACTGGTTTATCATTACCTGTTAGTGTCTGGTAGCACTGTTTTTACTTACTACATGGATACTTTGGGGAGAATGACAGAACCACTAAGTCTTCTTCATGGATCTGATGTGAAGTGCAGTGGGAGGGAGGAGTTAAAAACAATCTTAATTTTTGGGTTTAAGTGTGAATTGAACGGGGTAAGACATGTAAGTCCCAGGATTTTGAGTGGCAGTATATAGCTGCTTGCCTGACCAAATGTACTCATGTCGCAGATTTCTCTTGTAGAAGTGTAAATAGCTACACACCTTATTTAACTGACTCCTCCTCTCTCACCCTGTGGTTTAGGATTGGAAAAGCCACTGACTGATTTCACTAGATTCCTCAGGCAGTCTAAGTATTGCCTGCTTATCTGTCTTCAAGTGTTTCTTGCCTTGCATTGAAAGAAGTTATGGAAAGAATTCACCATTGTTCTTGGATATTTCAACTGGACTCCAGAAGTGCCACCAATAAAATTGGTTTGTGTTCTTTACTGTGGCAATGAACACATTTGACTGTGAGGATTTTACATTTACTTAACATGAAAATATCAGGCTTTGTGACTTGCCTGGGATTGCCTGATATTTAGTGAATTCCCATGGTCAATGCCTGAAATTGTGTGGTAATGCCATTTTATAAAGACCTCTGAGGTAGCTAAGTTCATTTATTCACCTGCTGGTGCAGGACAGTTGTGGTACTGTAAGAAACTCTGAAGAAATATGTAAGTATTTTCAGTATAGATAAACAGAAAACACATTTTCTGTACCCTGAGATGGAAATCACACTTGCTTCTCTTTTTCTCCTGGATGAAGAAAGACTAAGGATCATACGTACGATTTTTTTTGAAAGATAATGTCTTGTTTGTTCATTTATCAGTTATTTAATGTCCTGCTGTCAAATTTGAATCATTTGTTCTCCTGAACTACTGCATTAATTTTTAAGTTTTGCATGTTTATTTGCGAGATGTCTGTATTATGCAAAAGAAAATACTTGAAAAATATTGTTTATGAGCTAGTAAAGTTAAAATATGTGGATAAAGAGTGCTAAATAGATTATATGGATTACAACAAGTGTGTATAAACTGTTGAAGTGTTAGCATTTGCTATCTACTGTAAATATCTGTGCTTAGATATGCAATTAGATGAACTGTTAAGAGTATAATGAAACACGGACTATTTGCCTTTGGAATGCTTATGTAAAGCTTGCTGTATCATTTATGAGAGAAAATGTCTTCTAATTCCTGCAAAACTTCAAAATTAAGATTATGTCATGGTGCTGTTTTTCTTCTTTTGCAAAAATAATTCCCCTATCCTGCTTCTAGAAAACTAGGCCATATATAGAGTGGAGGAGGGAGATAACCCAATTAGATTTTGGGAGTGGAAGGTTTTCCACTCCCAAAAAAAGACCAGTCATCTGTTTTATGTTGTTTTGTATCCCTGGCACTGTACCACTTGTAATAACAGTGGGAACTCACAGGGCATTTTAATTCTCCCTATTTCCATTGCTTGTCAGAAAGGATGTTAATACAGAAATTCCCACCATTAGGTCCTTCTTTAATGAGTAACTACTGAAGTTTATTTTTATAAGTCACAATCTTCAAACCTTTACATCAAATCTTTGGTACTTTGGTATTTTTCTCCGCCTGTGGTTGATGGGTTTGGAATTGATATTTTAATGATAGTCTTTGAAATGCCACAGGTTCAGGTGATGCCACTCCTCTGTTCCCTGCTTCTAGGCCTGCAGAAAATGTTAGTTTGCAGTTTTGCTCCCCCCTTCTTCTAGCCATGTCTATGCTTCTTCTTGCAGTCTGAAATACTGGGAAGTGTGCTAGATTAATAGGGTAATTCCGTACCTGGTTGATAAACAGTATGAAAACAGCCTGCAATAAATGTAGTCGAATACCAGTTGTGTTACTGTCAGCATCAGAAAGTGGGTGTTCAGAAGCTTAGCTGCTCACACTGTGCTGTGGAAAAAGCAGCAGCTTGGAAGATGAGATGGAGCTGGGTATCAAAGGTTAATACAGTTGGTATTGAAACTGGAAGCCTGAAGGGCGTTTTTGAGTTAATATGGCTTTGAAGTAATTTCATTGTATTCCTGTTTTTTCCTTCTGTAAGCAATGAGAAAAGCTGCTCTTTAATCCACATTAAGCTGGGGAGGGAAGTTGCAACCAAAACACAGTTGAAAAGCATCTGAAGAAATACCAGACTTACTCTGTTTACTTTATTACTTGTGGACGACTGCCTTCGTAAGGGTAGGTGGGAGAAGGCAACTTACTAATGAGAATGGATGAACATGTGAACTGGAGAGGTTAAAAAAAAGTAAAAATCACATGGTGACTGCAAACTGTTGCTAGGGTATCTGTGAATTCTTTCAGAATAACTCTGGAGACTCTCAGTGTGTGTGTGTCCTTCTGTCTGTACATCCAGAAAGCCAGCAGAGATCCTCTGGACTGAGAGCAAGCACATAGCAGTGCTGAATTGCACTGCTGGTGTCAGATCACAAAGGTGGATAATGAACAGTACCATGAGGCAGGGAGACTCCTGGGGTGAGCCAGGGAGGATAAGCAATCTGCATTATTATCCAAATGGCCTGTGAGGAAACCCCATTTATTTTATCAGAAAAGCTGTCTCCAAAGTAGGTGATTAAAGAGAAAAAAAATGTGTTACTTTGCAGCTTAGTTGTTGAATTAGTGCTTCCAAGCTGCTCAAGGGAGACAAAATCCTAGTGTTATGGAAGAATTTGAGTAAACAAAGACTCTCCTGTGCAACTGTTGAAAAATAACTGGACATTGAATGTAAACAGGTGATGCTTGTAATGTAATGCACAAATAAGCTTAAGAAGAATGGGGAAAATGCAGTTTGTAAACCACCTCTTTAAGGAATTAGTTGATGAGAGCAAACCAGATGTGGCTTTGACTGGGTGCTGTAAAATTATCCAGAAATTAAACTTCTGCTTATTATTACAAATAAAGAAATCAGGCAAGCAGTTTGTGTAGTCTGATTTTTCTGACTTGTCCTGCGATAAAGCAGGAGCTCTTGTGAAACTGGTAAGAAAGAAATTTTGCACTTGTGCAGAGGAAGGTAGTGTAATATGCAAGTGACTGACTGTGGGGTGATTGTTGTGGGACTGGTCAAGGAAATTGAGACTTGTGGGTGCACCCAGGACCCTTACAGACACATCTTAGGACATTTTTTTTTTGTCTCAGATTTGTAATGTAATTGCAAATCCTTCTTGGCTGATGTTTTTTGACAGACTTTGTCAGTTAAAGCCTGCTTTGCAGTGTGAGAATGGTACTTTTTTGAGTATTTGCAATCAGGACATGATACAAATCCAGAGGTACAGCAGGTCCCATCCCTGTGTTAATGAACCGTTTGAGCTGGACACTACTGTTAGTTTCATATACCTATCTGTAATGTATTTCTTCCTTACCTGAGAGGAAATTATTTTGGGATGATAGGAAATTTAATTTACAAGCTTTGTTGTTTAGGAAATTTTATTTCATGTACGAAGCAGAATAGCATGGCTAGCCTTAATGATGCTGCCTTTTGGATAGTAGGGCCTGTTTCTCTTTTGTGCTGTCTTTGAAGAAGGGAATGACTTCTCTTAGGAGAGTAAGCAAACACCGTCTTAGCTTTTTCTGCAATCTTAGAGGCTTTCCAGTATCTTGGTGGAGTTGCTCTCTTAACAATTGGTAAAAATTGGACTTTTCCTGAGCAACCAAGGAAATTGTGATTGGTTGACTGTGTTGTAATCTTAAAGGGTGTGTAATGTCAGGGCCCAGGAGTAGGAAAATGCAGGAAGTGAATGTTTATATTGTGGTCTTTGTGTATCTGCTGGTTCAGAAATGAATCACTTTCTTTTTTTATCAGTGCCCGAGATACTGCTGCAGAGGTGAAAAGCCTTTTGGGGTCAGAACAGTGATTTACTGTTTCGCAGCTGGCTGTCTCTGGGTTTGCACCAGGTTATAGAGTGATTTTTTAATTTATTTTTTTTAATCTTTATTCCAAGTGACATCAGTATTCTGGCAGTACCAGGGACTTAATCTGGGCATGTTTCCAGACTGATGTCTTTGATCAGCTAATCGTTTTGATAGAACAGAGGCATTCCCAGCAGAACACAAGGTACTCAGGATTCTTACAGATTCTCACATTTTTATGTGTAGGTCATGCTAGGAAGAATTTGGGCTAAGCTCTTTGAAAGGCATCATGTGAACCCTGTGTTCCAAAAGAGTAACTAAAATGAAGCAATGTGTAGGGAAAAAAATAAATTCAAAATTCCTAGCGAACAGGAGGGTACCTGGGAAAAGTAAAGACAGTTACTAAGGAGTCCTGTTTTTATTTAAGTTGAACAGCTTCTTCAGAAAGAAATACAGAAAGGCAGTGTGAGTCTTACCTCCCCAGCATGTTGTTCCTCTTCTTCTTCCAATAAAACAGATTGGTATTGAGCCCATCATTGGGTTGAGAGGAGGGGTTTGCATGACTGTCTATATATTTACTCAATTTCTTTAATTTAGGTTATTATTTTAGCTTTCTTATTAAAGAATAATGCATTTTGCACAGGTTCTGTTTTCATAACAAATGCTGATTTTTTTTTGGAAGCTGGTTTTAGTACTCTTTGAAGAGATCTGTGTTAGCTGATCTCGGTTCTGACAAAAGACATGCCAGTCTAACGAGTAGTCTTCCTTTATGGCTATGTTGGAGTTTCAGGGACATTCTTTATGTAGGCTTTTGCTTTATTTGTCAGCCTCCTCTAGCAGCCCTCTGACAGCACTCTAATTTAACTGAGCCTTCAGGCAAGAGAAGGGCTTGGTTGGTTTTTGTGGGTTACAAATGTGTGACTTGAGTAACAGCAGGCTGTGTGAAATAGGTTGGTCTCAGTTCTGCTGTGAGTGCAGAGAATTCCACGGGGCATAATCTGCATGTGGTGTTCAGGTGGAAACTTTTACTTTAATGGCTGAATAGGAGCATGTGCTAAGTCTTCTGTCTGGAAGTAGACCTTCCAGCGTAAAGTTCAGGATGCATCAGTGAAATGGTGATGCTCAAACTCTTCTTGCTGTACTTAGAGTTTGCAGAACAGGTCATTCTTGGGATAAAAGCCCTTCAAGGACTAACCATCATTGAAAAAAAAATGTTTAACCTTCTTCTGAAGGTCTTAAACGATACTCTGTTAATACAGCATGCTGTTAAAAGCTTTTTTACTCCTGAGATCTTCATAGAGTAGCTCTTGAAGGTGGATGTTTTGGGGGACACTAGTTAGAAAGGTCAACAATGGGTAATTTTTAAATTTATGGAGTTTTTTATACATTTTTTTCCCTAACCTTACGGAAATGTGGGCTTGTGCTGAGTCTTTGCCATGTTGTCCATTATAACAAATGAGTCACAAAATGAATTACTACAGTTTTCTGCTTACTCTGGATTGGTTTTCCTTGCATTCTTTCATGGTAACATAGGTTGTAGTGCAATATATTACTCTTTTCAGTGTTATGGTTTCAACTGATGGAAAAAAGGGAGAAGCCCTGAAGTTGCACTAGGTCTCACTGGAGCTAATAGCCTTGAGACTTCTGGCAGTTTTTACCCTGCACTGTCATCTCTCTGCTCCTTAAATCTTTTTCCAATTCACTCACCCTGTAGGTACAGTTTGGAGATGGGGGGCGAGACAAGGGATTTACTGCAAACTGTAAGAACTCCTCAGTGGACATGGGCATATCATCAGTAAGTTGTTTTGGGTGTTTAAGGACCAAGGATAAACTGCATGGCTCTTAACAGTCCTGTGCACTTGAGAGTGTTGTCTTCCAGCGGGTTACTTTGCAGTGGACTGCACATCTGTGGTCAGCACGTGCTGCTCTTGGCTGTAGTGTGGAATCAAATGCTATCAGGATTGAGCAATTGCCTTCAGCAGAAGGCATTATTCTTCCTGTTGCCTGCCTGTGGTTTTTGAACAGTGTAAGTAGAGGAATGGTGTTCTACTGAGTAAAATTAAATCATTGGTTTTATTTTTTAAGACTGTACTTTAAGTCTGTTTCTAAAGTGTCTTTTGTTTTCCTCTAAGTACTCTGTTGCCTGCAGAAAGTACTATATTCAGCACTGCTGAGGCCACAATTGGGGCCCTGAATCCAGTTCTGGGGTCCCCAGTACAAGAGAGACTTGGACACACTGGAAAGGGCACAGCAAAGGGTCACAACAATGATTAAGGGTTTGGAACATCTGTTGTGGGAAGAAAGGCTGAGGGAGCTGGAACTGTTCATCCTGGAGAGGAGAAGATATGGGGGGGTATCATCAGTGTAGATAAATACTTGAGGGGAGGGTAGAAGGTGGGCAGAGCCTGGCTCTTCTCAGTGGTGTCCAGGAGTGGGATCAGAGGCAGTGGGGCCACAAACTGAGTAACAGAGGTTCTGTCTGAACATCAGGAAGCACTTCTTTGCTGTGAGGGTGATTGAGCACTGTTGTAGGCTGCTTGGAGAGGTTATGAAATCTTTATGGAGATCTTCAAAAGCTGTCGGGACATTGTCCTGGACAACCGGCTCTAGGTGGCCCTGCTTGAGCAGAAGGGTTTGGACCAGCTGACCTCCAGATGTCCCTTCTGACACAACCCCAGCCTTTCTGTGATTCTGTAATAAATATCCTATTTATGTTCCGTTTTAAATGTCAGAACTGGTTTTCTTTTCACCACCTTGGCAGCAGTAGCCAGTGAAATCTCACAACCATTTCCGTAGGTGGGAGAAGGATTTAGCCTTTGTATTTTCCTGAAAGGGCTGCCTCGTCCTGATTCTCATGCTAGGAGAAAGATAACTTTAGCCTCTGTTTGAAAGGAGACCTGTGACTTGTTTATGGCTGCATCCTAGGCTAATACTGATGTTTCAAGGGGAGGAACACTGGGTATTGACCTCAGGAGTCAGCTGAAGTCTGCAGATCTTTCCCGGCTTGTCCTGGAGCAAACAGAGGCTTTCTCATCCAGCAGGCAGAAATTATTTGAATGGCTTTGAGGGTGTTTGCCTTATACCTGCTTTTCACCTGTGGTCTGCAAGAACTGAGGCCAAAGAAGACATGTTTTAATGGAGCAGATTCCTTGTGTCAAACCAGGCAGAAGTTCTGCCCCTGGTTGGAGCAGTTGATATTTGAGACCTTTTGTCAGGACCTTTTGTGGGGAAGTTGTGGTAGTGATTTGGGCCCTGATGCTATTTAACCATAAAGTCCCGGCAACAGACTTGTCTGACAAGTCCTTTCTGTTTCTAATTGTACCTGTAACATACATTTAGGAGTTAACAGCTCACATAAACTAATCTTCAGTACTCGCTCCAAGAGTTTAAAAAGGGCTGTTAGGCATCAAAGGTGCTACTCTAAGGATAGGGACTTAATTTTTAGAATGAGTCACGAAAACACTGTGCTAACATGCTAAGTAGTGAAGGAACAACACTATATAATCCCATTTGTTACTTGCAGTTGTGCCATGGAGCCTGGGAAAAAGATTTTTACAACAGTGCTATCTTTGAAGAAACTCTCTGAGCCTCCTCTCTAGGGTTCTGCCTGCCCATCCACCCTCTCTAAAACTAGCCAACAGCCTTCTTGTAAGCCAGTGTATACAAAGTTTAATTAGAACATGCCTAAGCAAGAAATGTAGAGCAAGTTGATGAGTATTCGTAACCACTGTTGTGGTTGTGAATAAATAAATACCCTCACTGTAAACCACCCCAGTTTTGAAATCTCACATGTAGGTCTTACAGAAAATAACACGCTTCACCTAGCACACCACGCATTCTTTTAAGAACTGTGTTGGTGAAGTTGGGAAGTAAATAAGTATCAGAAACTAAGCAGCAGTTAAGAACTTTCACAGGCAATTGAGATCAGACAGATTGCGTTGAGTGTGAGAGTATTTTTTCCAAGACAGATCCCTGACTTCTTGATTTTGATGTGTTAACCAGTTGAGAAAGTACTTGTAGGAAAAGCCTTAGAGCCAAAGTCCCTGTCTCCTTGAAACAAAATATCACCAATTCAACAGAGAGATAAACTAAATGGAAAACTGCAAGTTCCCTAACTCCATTGTTCTTGCTAAGCCATGCCTGTTTTGCACGTCTCATTCCTTTTCTGTCCATCTCATGGACAACTTGGTCACTTTTGTGCTTTATGCCATACAGCCCTTGCTCTGTGGAGCACAACTGAAACTGTGTGGAGTTCCCTGATGTGTTTCAGGCTGAAGGATCCAGGTGCATAAAAATCTACTCTTGCTGTTCCCTGACAGTTGACCTATTTGATCTAACAAAATACAGTGTTTTTCAAAAAATCTGCAGTACTGCTATTATAATTTATCTTCAAAGTGTTCTCATAAAATAGTGAGCTTTTAAGAATCTTTCCACTGAGGAAAATGAGCTGTTAGGCATTATTTCCCTTTCTTGAACCTATGCACTGTGTCAGTGTCCTTCTGTTTATGTTTCCAAACATGAGTAAGGTACAGTAATAACCCATTGTTTTCCCATTTTTACATTTCAGTGATTGTCTTTAAATTACTGACCTTTAATACTTGTCAAGATGTTAGTTGAATAGCAGCTACTTTCTCCTCAAGTAAATGTTACAAAAAATGTCTTTTAGTGTGCATTACAATTTAATTTACAGCTTTCAGTATTTTAATAGTTGGGTTAAGTTCTCTTTTTTCCCTTAATATTTGAAGGAGTGCTATTTTTCCTTGAGTGTAAGGAAACATTGTGAGAAAACAATTCCCTTAGGGCCAAGAATGGTTCTTATGCTGGCTGTCTGGATGCCCTGGGAGTAAGGTGTTGTGGGCATAAAGAGATTTAGGAAGTGGGAAGTACTTTCCCATTTGCAAGATAGGGGTTGACTTAATTCTTAGATAAAAGTGCAGTGAAATGTGTGGATGTTGAATGATTCAGGAGGGGAAAAGAAAGGGATAAAAGAATTATTATGTAAAGAAATTACTGTTTTTGGTCTGCTGGTCAGTTTGCTAATAATTTGTCTTTAACTAGGTGGTTGAATCCCTTATTTATTATCGGCCATAAACGGAAGCTTGAAGAAGATGATATGTATAAAGTGATGCCAGAAGATTCCTCAGAGAAGCTTGGAGAGGAGTTGCAGTGGTAAGGAAAAAAATTGTAGAATACTTTGGGTTGGAAGGCACAATTGTTCTCTTTTCTTGTATTAATGCTGGAGAAGGTAAAAATCTTATTTCTATTCTAAAATTAAAAGGTGTTATTGTAAAGTTTAACGAGGTTAAAAATGCTGACAAATTTAGAGCAACAAGAACTAAGAAAACTTGTTTATCATAGAGGCTTTTTAGATTTTTTCAAGTTATACATAATGGAACTGCATTAGAGTAATTCCATTATGTCATTTATAATTTATTTGACGCTTTGCAGAATGCTTGCAAAAGACAACTTTTCATCAACTGTAGGGTAGTAATCCTGAATGAATGTGTGAGTCTTCTGGCCTGTGGTTAAACAGCTGTGGAAACTTCAAATTGGTCTATATAAAAGTGGAGAAGAAAGTTTTCTATTTTTTTTCTTTTTGTTTGTTTTTTTTTTGCTTGTTTGTTTAGAGTGCAGACTGAACTGAGTGACCCTTTAAATATATGTGTATATATAAATATATGTATGTTGAAAATCTGCCACTCGCTGGTAGAGTGGGCAAGATGCCTTGGACAGCTAAAAGCATGTATCTATTAAGTGTTTTTCTTTGGTTTTATGTACTTTTTCATGGACTGTGTGCCAGTGTGTAGTGTTACAGACTCAGGAGGATCTATATTTTAGTAGGAAAATATCTTCAGATAATTACTATTCATATAAATTGTCATGAACCTTCCAACAGAGAGGATTTTTGTCTTCAAATAATCTTCTGCTAAATATAGGTAGAGGAGAAGATGTCTCCTACTGAAAGGTGGCTTCTGTATTAAGAAAGTGTGGCCTTGCTGTTTCTTGCCGTTACATTGAAGGCAGAGCAGATAGACTTTCCTGATAGTTTGGCTGGGATGAGAGACTGCTCAAGAAGCAAAAAGAATCCAGAAACTAAAGGTTATGGCCAGGTCTGACATCATCCTGCTCTGGATAAGTTAACTGAGGAAAGAGGGTTGGTGATGAGCTCATAGGAGTTGCTGCTTTTAATGTCTTTGTAGCTGGACAGCTTTGTCAAATTCCATGGTCGTGTCTTCAAGCAGTTCAGGGACTTGGCTGTAGGGAGAATGGATTTTTTCCAGTGATTTCTTTAATAGTAAAAGAACATACTTGCATGAGTCAGGAAATGGTAGAAGAAAAAAAAAAGAGTGGTTTTTAATTCTTCAGTGTACTTGACCAAGAAGCAGAGAATATAATTAATGAATAGCTGCCTACTGAAGTAGTCTTTTCTCTTGAGCCAAGAAACCCCACAGAACCTACATAGTTTCTGTTTTCAAAGCATGTAGACAATAACTCTGTAATTCTTGTAACAAAAAAAAGAGGATAAAAATTAAAAAAAGTGTTCTTATCTGTATGCTTTGAACTTTTGTGCTTTGTTGCAAAATAATTGCCTTTCATGCCTTAGACTCATTTCACCCCTCAAACTATCAAGGTCAGAAGTTTGGCAGAAAACATAGCCTTCAGAAGAAAGGGAGAGGTTTGTCTGTGACAGCAGTGGCTTTTAAGAAGTCTGCTGAAGTTGTGATACTTTCTTATTAAAATCATGCTTGTTATTGCTGTCTTTGGTTTTTATGTGAACAGATTGTGTCCTGCTTGTGGGCAGACACGTGGTGATGGAAAGGTCTTTGCCACTCTGCTGATGAATCCTCGCTTCAGAGAGATGTGTGAAGTGCTGGGTGCAAAATCCTCAGCAAAGCATGTGGTAGAAAAAAGACAGGGCCAGACATGAGAGGGTTGGGCATCACAACCCCTCTGGGCAAGCACAGGGCATATGGCTAGATAAAGACACTGTGCTGCCTCAGTTAGTCCATGGTCAGGAGATCATAGGATAGGAAGCTCTTAATTAAGGTGAGTGGTGACTGTCGGAATTGAGAGAAGAGATGCAGGAAGGGTTCCTCATCAGCAAATATGATAATATGGTGATAATAGTCAACAGTGGTGAATTGTTTGTGATTAACCAAGAGCAAATAGGCCTGTAATACTAAGTATCAAGTGTTTATGTGACTGAGAAGACATGATTAATTCCTTTTGTTTGATTTGATTTTATTAATGTGATCAGGGCAATCTGGCTGTTAGTCTGAAAGTGTTTTATTCTAGATAATTGCCTTGTGATTTTACTTCTGTCCCCCAACATATTTGCACTTTGTTTGTCAGGTACTGGGATAAGGAGGTGCAAAAAGCAAAAAAGAGAGGAAAAACACCACATTTAACAAAAGCCATTATTCTGTGTTACTGGAAATCCTATTTAGTTTTTGGAATTTTCACAATGATTGAGGTAAGTGGTGTCACAGGACCTCCTTCTTGGCTAACAGCAGTGTGAAACTTGTCCACTTAGACTGCATGACCTGTACTGGTGACTTCATCCTGGACTGTTCAAAGAACTTGGTAATGTTCTCAGAAAGGTAAAACAGAGCTATAGCCTGGCAGAGACTGAAAAACTGAGTCATGACTGCAGGATTATGGAAGTGGATCAGAGAGCTCATTTCAGTGCATTATTTTTGAGACATTGCAAACCTCTGACTTGCTTTGTAAGGCTTATCTGTATTTTATGTATCTGAGTGGGGTGCCTAATAGAAAGAGGATTTTTTGCTCTTTGTAAGTGGCTCTAAAGGACACATGGCATTTAAAAAAATGGAAGTGTACTACATACTCATGCAATTTTTATAACATCAAAGCGTTTTTTTTGGTAATTGAGAGAGTTCTCCTTTAGTTCCAGCTAAATTTTAATGTGGAACATGTTTCTTTTGGATTATGTGTTGATAAAAATTGGCTTGACATTTTAGAGCACAGTAAAGACAAAATAATAAGGGATATGGCTTGCAGCAGTACTTGGCTCTTGTTTGCCTGTGTACAGACTTGGTTAGCACAGGGTGATAAGAAATGAATAATACTTTTCCCCCTGCTTTCTTTTTCAGGAAACCCTCAAAATAATTCAACCAATTTTTTTGGGGAAAATTATTAATTTTTTTGAAAACTATGATGCCTCAGATGAGGTAGCTTTGAATTTTGCATATTGCTACGCAGGTGCTCTGTCTGTGTGCACGCTTATTCTGGCTATCATGCACCACTTATACTTCTACCACGTGCAGAGGGCTGGCATGAAGCTGAGGGTGGCCATGTGTCACATGATTTATCGCAAGGTAAGCAGACCTGTTCACAGCTGTATTTTGTATTTGACTGCTGTTCTCTCAGGGGAGTTTCAAAATGCAGTGTGGAGGGGCTTGACAGCTGGCCTGCAAGCAAAGCTGAATTAACTGAAGAAATAACAATTGATGATTTTTGAGTGTATCCATAGCAAAGAAGAAGACAAGGCCATCAGCATGGAAACAGATTAGAAAAGATACATGAAAATTTTTGTAAGCTAGACTATGTGCATTAGTAGATGTGCATATGTACCTTACTAAATTTCTGTAAAACTTTTGCAAATTATATTAACGCTAATTGCTTTGTACCAATGAATATAATAAGTTATTGTGATGTAGTTAATGACTTAAGATCACGCTTTGTTAAGAGTATATAAGCTGGAGAACATGCAAAATAAACCCTTTTTTCTTCTTAGACCCTAATCACGTGTGTGTGTGTGTGTGTCACGTCCCACCTAACAGTGACAATGCAGTTATTTGTTATGCCCATGATTGGAATTCCATTGAAGTTACTCATTAGTAGAGATCTAGTGCATGGGGAATGTGTCAGGCCTTAGATGTGTGCATGTGGATTTGCTTTCTCTTTGGTGCTGAGGTGTCTGAATGACAGCTTCAGGCCTGCTTAGTGAGGGTAGTGAGTTAAATAGCCCTAAAGTCTTGGAAGAGCTGCTTTTTTTTGCCTCCTGCTGCTTTTGGAGAGGAGCCCCCTCACCCACTGCTCTTGGAAGTGTTGTATGCTGGGTCTGTAAGAGGTGTCAGCATAGAGCAGGAGAAGGACAAAGCTCCCAGGGAATGCTGGCAGCTACTCAGCCTTGCAGTATGATCCCAGGGGAGGACACTGTGCTTGGATTTCACCATCTGCTGCAGCACTCTCAGTCTCCTGGGAATTGCTTTTCTGTTCAGGTTTCCCCCCACCCCTGTTGTAGTTAATGGTGGGATTTATTAATATTTTATCCCATCAGTGATGTAGAACTAGTAGGTTGTCTTCTTTTCAGATCAGAGGCTGCTCCCCTCCCTTGGGGCATCCATCAGGTTCCCTTGGGGAGTGGCAGCAGTTCTGTGGATCTGCTCCTTCCCCCTCCAGGCAGGCAGGGATGCTTGGCATCTTCACCTTTATTCCTCCTGTTTAAAGGGGAAGAGAGAGAGGAGCAGGCAGAGGAGACACAGAATCATGTGGAATCCTAAAGGGAGGGAGTTAGTTTTTTATTACCATTTACTGGTTTTATTGTGGGAGTACTGCAGCTGTCCACTAAAACCAGTGAAATGTGAGAAAGCATGTGCGTTCAGTGAGTTGTGGTTTCTTTGCTGTCTCTGTGTCCTGATCAAGAAATAGCTGTGCTGAACTACAGATGGAGTTGAGGCTGCTGTCAGAAGGAGAGTGGAGCAAGAAAAGTTGAGTTTTACTTACAGGAAGGAGATGAGCAACATCCAGGACAAGATGCTGTTTCCCAGTTGAAAATGTCTGCTTCACTCTTCTGAAGCTGGTGGCAATACCTAGACTCTGAGATTTCCAAGCAGGAAATCTCTTCTGAGAATGCTGGAAGGGAAAATGCCCCATCTTTCTATTTTCAGTGCTGCTGGAATAGTGACCTACAATTTCAGACCTCAGCAAAGAAGTTTAATTGAAGAATCAGGATTGCACAGTTGCTTTGGAATGTAAGAAAATCCTCATTATATTAACCATTAAACATAGGTACCATCAATTTAACAGGAACATTTATACTACTGGTGTAGGTTATGTGAAGTCTTTGGACAAAGCAGTAAAGTGAGGAGAGTAAAAATGTCCCCATTTTAAGTGGTGATTACTTTTCATACACACATTTATTCTCTTTTGATACCTTGAAAAGGATCCTCTGGGAACTTGCCTCTAGCATGGCATAATGCTTTCTTGTACATAAACATCTCTCTAAGGTATTAATTTACCAAACTGATTATCGAAACGGAATTAATGGAAAATGCATATAGTAATGGTGTTTGTTGCTGAGTTGATACTGGCTTAGAAGCTTGGAAAAGAACTATTTCTAATATGCACCCTTATTTCTAGAGGTGGGATTAAATGGAAATTTAATCAGCCCTCATTTTTACTTCTGAGGGTGAGGGTTGAGGTAACAGCAGAACATTGAAAAACCTTTCTAATAATTTGTCTTCATTATGGGCTGCTTATAAATAGGTCATATTTTCTCTTTAACCTCATGTAGCCTTTTGAAAGAAACTTGGCTGTTTATTTACCAGCATTTTAGCACAGTTTGATAATTGCTGTAGAAAATAAAATCTTGGATTTGTAAGGATAAATAGATTGGATGCAAGAGCATTCTTAATAGAGAACTTCAAATGTTCATAATTCTTAAGTTTTAGACCCTTTTTCATTTCCTGGAAAGTTCAGATCTAATTTGCAAAATCCCTGTATTCAAACACTTAAGAAGAGTTGTTACCAGTAAGAAGTATTAGTGATGCACATAGAAAACTCCTAACAAAAATGAAAGTGAAATCTGGCACATGATGACTCAGAGTCTTATGTTTTGAAATCAAAGGCTACTTTTGGGAAACTGTTTTTTGTTGGTTTAATTTTTTTTAAGACTTAGCTTTTAGAAGTTCTTGAGGTCAGTGTACTGACTTTAGCCGGGATGGAATTAGTTTTCCTCAGCTCATATGGGGCTATGTATCAGATGTAGTAAAAAGAGGAAGGTACCAAAATAGGACTTTTTGGTTAAAAATTGGGTATGGAAGTAAAACTCTCTACTTTGCAGTCGAGACAGATCCATTCAGCCAGGAAAAATGCAAGGCTTATTTCACTTAAAAAAAAAATCAAAACCAAGAGGGAATCAAGGAAATGCTAAAACTGCATTGCCACTGACTATGGGAATGGCTGCCTCTTCCCTGAGAAGACAGATCAGTCACAGATGAGCAGCCTCCTTTTGGCTCAGATGCTTGTGTGGTTCCTCCTGAGACTGTCTTGGTCAAAATGAGCTGGACTCGTAGAATCATATTAAAATTGGTTTTGCTGCTTGTGTAGGAAGAAGTCAGGAAGGTGCTTGTGTGGGAGGTCCAAGACGGACCCAGGCTATGGGCCACTAGCAAGGCACCAGCGCAGTCTTCTGATGGTTCAGGTGAACCTCCGGCAGCAAATAAGTTGTACAAGAGGTGCTGTAAACACATCCTGATGGGAAACTTCCCCAAACATGCATCATGTGAACTCCTATTACTATGATCTGTGGATTTCTAACATCTTTTCCCAGAGCTTACCAACATTAATGTGTGGTGTGGAGCAAACATGATAGCAGCAGGCGGCTACCTGGGGGATTTCAGGTGGATGAGAGACAGGGTTGAGAGACAGGTGGCTTAAGACAGGGAATGAAGCAATAATTTTCTCAAATAACTAAATCTGGTCTTTCATATCCCCAGTATCCTAGATTCATTTTTTGGAATGTCAGAGGAATTTCACAGTGGAGTTTTAAACGCTTCAGCCTTTCAATGTTTCTGCTGGTTTCAATGAAGTTAGGGTTGGGATTCTCGCTGTGATTAACAATCTCTTTCTGACACAAATGTGAGGTGCAAGAAATGTAAGGAACCTTGTTTTAAATTATGCTTTGAATAGTACTTTGGTGGCTGATGTTCTTCTACTTGTTTCAAAATACTGGAACAGTATTTTTGAAACAATCAGTGCTTTTCAGGTTTGATTATTGGCTGAAAAGCAACTCTAATAATCTTTGGAGAGGGAGAAGTAGATGTGCACTGCCTAAAAATGTGAAGTGTTTTTAAGGAGTGAACTATTTCTGTACAGAAAAACATGTAATGTGCTTTGTGTATTTTTTTAAACTTGTGCTGCAAATTTATGTTTTCTCTTTAGCAGGTGTAGGAGGAAGCAGGGTGTGTTATTGGTATTTTAGAACAATTTCAGTTTGGACCTTTGCAGTAAGGTTCAGACTGCATATTTCCAGATGGGATTTTTTGGAAGTGGGGGGGTATTTTATAAACACATTTTATTTTCTATTGACTAACTTTTTTTACTATTGTGTAAAAATACTTGATATTTACTCTTGTTGTTTTTCATAGCATGTGCTAAACTTCATTTTACATAATTCAGAAAAGTTTTTGATTTCTCTAGCGTTATTGATTTGTAAAGGGACGATCTGCTTTGCAAAGATAGTCTGAAATTAATAACTTGAGGGGTTTTTGCCTTCTGTCTGATAACATGTTCAAAACAGAATTGTTTCAATTGGCCAAACACTGTTCTGACTTTAATCTGGCCTTCAGGTGGAGTTTTCTGTTCCTGTTTTGTACAGGCGCTCACAGTGAGGGGGAGAACAATGCATGTGGAAAGTTACAGCTCTTTTGCTTAGTGGCTTGCTGTGTTGGTATTTTCCTATTTTTAATCACTTCAGACATGAAGATAGGGCATTTTTATTCTCACAGTCCTTCCCTTGACCTTTTTTTTTAAATACTTTTTTTCTTTGGGACTTTATTTAGGATAGTTAGTCTAATCTTCATTTTATTTAAGGCTCCAATGCTCTCAGGCAAAAGGTGATATGTGGGTTCTGCTTTAGCCATGGTACTGTATTCATTTATGTTGTGTGTATAGATGTACTGTGCTCTATAAGCTGTGATAATTTGAACTGTTCTGACTTTTTTAGGCACTTCGTCTCAGTAATGTGGCTATGGCGAAAACTACCACTGGTCAAATAGTAAACCTGCTGTCAAATGATGTGAACAAATTTGATCAAGTAAGGAGTGTTTTACAGATCTTTCCAGGGGGCTGAAGAAATTGTGGGGTTGGAGTTAAGAAAGTTTTGTTTAAAACTGGTGATTAAATGTTTCTAATGAACATTTCTTCTAGTTGTTTCTTAAACATAGAATGTTTTGTGTTGGAAGGGACCTTAAAGACCATCTTGTTCCAGCTCCCTGCCATGGGCAGGGGCACCTTCTGCTAGCAGCTTGCCATCCAACCTGGCCTTGTCACAGGCAGAAATACTTCCTAAATGTTACTAGGGGTTTAGTTTGTTATCTAAGATCAAAAATTAATTTTTGATTCTTAACTGTTTGTTTAGGTAACAATTTTCTTGCACTTCTTGTGGGCCGGACCACTTCAAGCTGTCGCAGTTACAGTACTTCTCTGGATGGAAATAGGCCCATCATGTCTTGCAGGAATGGCAGTTCTGATTATTCTTCTTCCTGTGCAGACCTGCATTGGGAGGCTTTTCTCCTCCCTCAGGTAAGGCTGCATGTTTTGGGTTGTAGCTATTTTCTGTGCTGGGTTTTAAAATGTGCGTATTTGGGTGGAGGCAGAGTATCAGCGTGTGTCTGGTGATATTTTTTTGCAGTGTCTCTTATCTTTGCCCATGTTTTTTAGAGCTGCTAATGTGACATATCTGAATTCCAGATTATGGACTTGAAGTGGTCTGTCATCCAAACATAGAAAATATCTGCTATTTATTAGCTATCCAGTGCATTAAAAGAGTGGCTATTTCTGTAGCTACCTTGCTGTAGGTCATGGCATAGAATTGTGGAACTTGAGCTTTGCCTTCCTGCAGTAATTCTTGGGGAGTGGTTACTCCACAGGGGATGTAGGCAGCCCTTCTCTGTGTGACTTACTGGGGTGACACAGGTGTTGCAGCAGAAGGCTCTGGAAGTTTCTCGTTCAAAGATCTTGCTCCCTCTCCTCCATGACTAAGATGCAAAGAGAAAAAGAAAGGAAGGAACTGAGAGAGAAGGGAAGAAAAATTTATCATGGTGGTTTTGATGCCAGCTATGAGGTTTCCAGCTGCAAGGTTCTAGGCTGTGGAGATAAGAGTTTGAAGCAATTTTCCACTGGCAGACAAATTTAATTTGTTTTCCTGTAACTTTATCCTAAAAAACCCCATCAAGACTTGCCTCTGTTGAGATTGTTGAGACAAGTTCTTGCATCCAGGTTTTGTGTTTCTTGTGTAATTAGTCATGCTTGACTTACATTATGACTTTATAAAAGGCTTTTATACCTAATTGGAAATATTTTTCCTTTACTCTCTACACATATGCTTAGGAGTGTTAGGCATCTTTCTTTGCATCTTTTTGTCTTCAGTCATTACATTCATGCGCTGTTTCTCAAATAATGCTCAAGGGCTATTTCTCAAATAATGATCCATTCAGAGTTCTCTGTCAGATTCTAAGGGCTTTTCTTTTTATGATAAAGCCTGGTTGTAGAACACTCACTATGTTCTTAGATGTGTATTTTCACTGCATGTGCAATATGCATGCAGAAGTATCAAGCTGCTTCATTGCTGTTTTTCATTAGTTCTGAGTTTTTGAGGTTTGAGTCAATAATTAAAATACCTAGTGCTTAGCTAGTGCTTTATCCCTGGTGTCAGGCTTTAATATGCCCGTTTTACAGATGGGAAACTGAGGCATAAAGAGATTAATGGACTTTTCCAGGATCAGTCAATAGGGAGACAAAAATCTCTTTCTTGAAGGTATGTATTTTAAAAAATAATCAGTGGCAATGTAACTGTGTTTGGGTTTTTTTTCCCATTCAGTACCAGCCACTTGTTTGGATGCAGTGCAAAGGAAAGAATTTTTTAACCAGAAAAGCTTCTGCTTGTCTCCATGTGCACAGATCTTTCTCTTTGTGAACAGAAATGTACAATGAACAGGAGGAGTTAATGGTAAAACTGGAATAGATTTTAGCTCTGAGTGAGCTGATGAGTGTGTTCACATGGCATTTGCTGGGAATCTGCATGGATTTAAGGAAGGCAACCTATGAAGAAGTAATTTAAGGATTAAAGCTTTTGCTAAAATCCAAGCATGCTCGGTGTGGCAGTTAATTTGTGCTGTTATTCAGCATTGTTCTGTGACTCAGTCGTGTCAACACGCATGCACACCAGTTCATGGTGCAGCCACTGGCCTCAGTGCTCTGGGAGTTTGCAGATAGGGATTTGGTATCCTGTGGAATGGTATCCACTGCACTCTGCAGGATTGCTTTTACTTGCATGAGTATGAGGAGTTGTGCAAAATACACATGACCTAGTATGTTATTTGAGAAACAGTTGAGTTATTGGACTGAAGACCATTTTATATGTATTTTATTCACAAGAGCTGGATGCTTTCATTGCTTAGTCATGCAACTGTAGTGTTTTTATTTAAAGTCCTTTTTCTTGAAGATAAAAACTGTGTCTAACTGCTGTGTCAGACATAATTAAAACCCACCAAATATGCCTTGTGAAAGCGAAAAGGAATTTTGTAGCTAGCTTAATTTAGAATGGTCTTTAGTATCATAGAGGGGTCTTCTCAGACAGAAATTTTCAGGTCCTTTCTTACTGCACTTTCTTATTGACATGCTATGTGAACATGTATTGGACTGATCTGTTTGTACTCTGAACTTAATATTTTTGAAGCCAGGGGCATGTCTTTCTCTGCAGTAATTTACCATCAATGCCTTGCATGTCTGTGTACTTGAAGCCATTATACAACATCACTGAGCCTGTGGCTTCTGGTATGTATGTACAAAATATGCTTATTGCAAAGTAGAGGAGTGTAACTTGAAAATTTTTTTAAAAAGACCACTCCCCCAACGTCCTGAGCATTTTAAAGTAATTTGAAACAGGATGGTTACTATGATGACATTTCAGCAGGAAAACGGAAAAATTGATTTATGAGAACTACAGCCTTCTTTGAGTCACACCATTTTAAAAAAAAAGAAACTTCTGTTAACTTATTATTTAATCTGTCATCTTCAACTTTCTATTATGTGGAGACAAAGCCTGGAAGTTAGGTGACTTTTCAGGATTGTAGATGAGAGTTGTTTGCTGCTGCAGAGCCATGAGCAACACATGCTTTTCCAGTGGTGATGTGTGTATGAGGAAGAGGTGATGAGCTATTACATTATTTAAGCAATTGTTTTTCTGTTACTGTTTCTTTTTGAAAAAGGGAAAGGATGTAGTAGCAAAGATAATCCATGTTGATGTGGTTGGTTTAGTCTAAGTTATTTTCCTCAGTGTTACTAAGAATCCATGATTACACTAGGGCTAAGTTTCTAAATGCCTTTTGTTATTTCCCATGTATAAATATTTTTTAATACCCTGCTTCAGCCATCCTAACATTTATGGAATGCTGGTGCTGAGAAGTTTTCTGAAATGAGGAGTAGGTGCTTGAAATTCTTTCAACTTGCGTTCTTTAATTATGGTGATTTCTTCCAGTGTATCAGAGAGATCTTTCAGGGGACAGGTTAAGCTGAGAAAGCCTTCTAAAAAGTCGTGCCTTCTAAAAAGATTTGAATTTTTTTAATGATCTCTGAATCTTAACTTTCATTGTTATATGCAAAAATTAGTAATTTAGCAGGTAAAGGTATGTTTTATCAAACTAAGATCTACCATAGCTCTCTATGTGCAAAGTGTTTGTCTACATGAATGAATTCAGAATTGTAATGGGATCTATTAGCATGATTTATGCATTTATTATGTGCCTTCTAACTTTCAATGCTTTTTTCCTAATTAAAATGGTGACTTTATTATTTAATTATATATATTTTTCATTTTTTTCCATCAGTGCAAACATAGTGTGGGACTAAAATAGATATATTTAAATTAGTGTTCATTACAATTAATGCTTAAATAATATTTTTTTAAAGAAACCATATCTAGATTATCTAATGAATTATGATTCATGTACTAAGTAATCTCTACTCCAACTACAGTTAATTCTAAAAAGTCACAAATGAGGCCAATTCTTTAACAACATCAGAAGAAATTTATGACAAGGGTGGTTGTTTTGGCATTTTGAAATATTTTTAAAGTAATTTTCTGATTTTTGTTTAGTTCTAAATGCAATAAACAGCAGATATGTTGTTTAAGGAGTTCTGCATGTTTGCACAAACTGACATATAGTCCTGAACATTGAATCAGCTCTCAGTTCCCTGAGAAGCAGGAATCAAACATACCAAGTGTGTCTGCTGTGTGTCAGCTTTAAGATACTGGTCTTCAGGAAAACCCTTTAATGAAATTACAGTTTTGTGAATAGTCTTTAGAAATAAAAGCAAAAACTCCATATATATGTTATGTGTTCATAAATAGTCTTCTTTAGGAATCTGAGGATTTTTCCTTTGTCCTGTTTTCAGAAGCAAGACAGCTGCCTTAACAGATGTCAGGATTAGGACCATGAATGAAGTGATAAGCGGTATGAAGATAATAAAGATGTACGCTTGGGAAAAATCATTTGCGGAACTTGTGAATGGTTTAAGAAGGTAATCCTGGAAAGATACAGCTTGATGTATGATCAGTGTCATTTTCCATTTTTTACATTTGAATAAGTGCTTTATTTTGTGCTTTAAAATGCATTTTGCGTGCACTTTTTGAGCTTTTTTTTCCCCCAGTTTTTATATAGCGACAGTGGAGGAACGAAGATACATTCTAAGGGAATAAAAAATTTTAAAATCCTCAAAACTTCAATAATTCAGGCTTTTTTGTGCTTCTTTTAACAGTTGTGTTCAAAATGAGCAACTAATAAGCTGTAGCAGTTGTAATGCAGCAATTTTACCCTCCTTTTATGCATTTTATTACTTAAACCACCTGTGAAAGGTAGAAGGGAGAAAGCGGATCATAAATTCCATTGTTATTCAACTGGCAAGGCCAGCTGAGTTTGGTATCCTGAGACATTTCATTTCAGAGGTTCTTTGACATCAGATTAAAACATACTAATGCATTTGATTTTCAGTCAGTATTTTTCCTTTTATTTGACACTGTAACAGCATTAAGTACTAAAGGTTAACTGTAGGAGTTTGGGTGCATATCTTATAAACCGATTTTCAGCATCTGAATAGAAGGTGGGTATCCTGCTGCAGATTATCTGACTTTTTGAGTTTTAAATGTTTCATTTTAGAAATCCTTTTCTTGAAAGGAATTTTTTTCCATGTGCAGGCTTGCAAACTTGCAAATGTTCCCTGAGATGTTCCTTCCCATGCACATAATTGTTTCTTCTGTTGGATTATAAAATCATGTGCTGATTGAATGTTTATGACTGGTGGGAAGCTTTACTGTCTTGCATGGAGCCAGAGAGAATATTTCTTTATTGAAAGCTTCCTCAGTGGGTTGTATTTACATCACTAAATTTTAGATTTCAAGTTCAACACCTCATTAGGATTAGAGGCTTCCTTTTTAATGTTGGAAGGAAATGAGGTCTTCTAGGACACACCTTGAGCCTTCTTTCCTTTCTTGAGCTGCGTTGTGGAAAACTGTAATTAAAACTCTTAAATTTAGCCAGATACCTTATTGTCCGGTATTTTTACATTGGCCCTTGACAGTGGCTGAGATGCCGTCTGAACTCCTCCATTTCTCTTTTTATCTTGTGTCTGTCTGTATCAGTTTTCTTTCATGTAAGTTTGTGCCTCAAGACAGTGTAATATATTATATGCAGCCTGCAGGTAGGCTGCAGTTCATCTGGTATTTATGGAGAGCAGCACAAAAAACTTGACGATTATCCACAGATAATGAGAGGATTATTAAGGATTATTAAAGGGTGGGAAAAGAGTTTCATCTAGGGTTGTAGAAGTAATTGAATTAGACCCAATTCAAATAGTTTACATACAAATGTTCCTTCTCTGTACTCTGGAGGAGATTAGAGATGGTGAACCCTTAAGCTGAAAAAAGAAGTCTTTGAAACTCTTTAAAAGTCTGTCATTTCAGCCAATTTGGCAAATATAGTGGGAAAGTTGTTTAACTAGTTTTCCAGTAGTGCATCCTGCATCCTTTTCTTCTTTAAGTGGTTGCTTAATTTGCTTCAAATTGTATAATCACAGCTTGAGTTTCTAATCTTAGTGTATAGTTCCAAGTGGAAGGCAATCAAAATTATTAAGATTTTCCCTAAGAATTGCCAGAACACGTGGAAAGAGAAATTAGGAATTGTTTTGGGATTTTATATTTGATAGTATTAAATAGACAAAAAGTAGAATATATGGGGAAGGAGTAAGTTGTTTTGGCTGTCTTGATAAAGAAAAATGATCATATTAATAAGGAGGTAAGCCTGATAGCATCCACATTGGAGTAGATGATAGTGCAGTAACATTTTGAGCATTGGACTTGTTGTGTCATTTAGAAGTGGAAACTGCAATTAAATGAAATGGAAATTGGGAACAAATGCATCAGCAGCTTTTGAGTTGCTGGAGGGAGACTTATGTGTCTATGCAATACTTCAGTCATTATTTAGCTTGGGCAATGACTGGCAGAACAGTCATTGGCCTCACAGGTCAGTGTTTTCTTAATTTATGAACCAGAATTCCTTGAGCAAAAGAAGCCGGGAGCAGAGTCCAAATTGGGAAGGATTTAGACTGAGGTGAAAGGAAAGACTCTAAATCCTGTGATATAGCTTGAGGAGCAGCAGCTGAATAATGGCAGATACTTGGGCCACGGGCAAACTCTTGATCTTCTGGAAATTGCCCTGGTTTTTTTTTGACTGCAGAGTATGTGTTGGTCTTGTCATGAGTTTTGTGACTGAACTCCAGTGGGTTTTGATATTGGAAGGATAAGGAATTTGTGGGTGTTTGGCCTTTATACAGAGTTTTTTCCTCTTTGCTATTGAATACTGCTATTGCAGCCCAAAAATATTTGGAGCAGATTAGAATCTGAGTTAAAATACTAGTTTGACTAGAGAAGAAAAAAATAGTACGTTACTTCTCTGACTCTGAAAAAGAATTGTTTTCTACTGCTATTACGATATTAAATATAATGAATTTCTCCTTTGAATTTCCAAGCCTCTTAAATTCTGGTTGATTTTTTTTTGGTTTTTTTAGGTTTGTTTGGTTTTGGTTTTGTTTTGTTATTTACTATATAATATGTTTTCTTCACTGTTGTTTGCATATGAGTTGGGGTGGTGCAAGGGGAGGAGAAAGGATGTGAAAGTAGAATCCTGATGGGGGATTTCCCTCATCCTGTTGTTGAGGGTAGCAGTAATGGGAGAGATGGACATGATTTGTTTATGTTCTGCATTTTTAGGAAGGAGATTGCCATGGTTATGAAAAGCTCTTACCTTCGAGGACTGAACTTAGCCTCGTTCTTTGTGGCAAGCAAAATAACAGTGTTCATGACTTTCATGGCTTATGTACTACTTGGGAATGTCATCTCTGCAAGCAGGGTGTTTGTGGCAGTGTCCCTGTACGGAGCAGTGAGACTCACAGTGACCCTGTTCTTCCCTTCGGCCGTGGAGAGAGTGTCTGAGTCAGTGATCAGCATCCGGCGGATCAAGGTAGCGTTACTGGCTGAGAGGGGGTCTGCATTCCTTCTCTTACTCTGCCTTTGTCTCTTACTCTACATTTGTCACTGACAAATGCAGCCTTATTATGGTTTTGCGGTTTGGGATCTGTGATGAAATAAGCTGTTTTGGAAAAGGAATGTGTCTCAGCATAGGAAGGATGTTGAGATGCTTGAGCACATCCAAAGTAGGGCAGTTAGGTTGGTGGAGGGCTTGGAACACAAGCCCTGTGAGTAATGGCTGAAGGAGCTGGGGTTGTCTCGCCTGGAGAAGAGGACACTCAGAGGTGGCCTTATCACTCTCTACAACTTCCTGAAAGGTGATTGTAGTCAGGTGGAGGTTGGTCTCTTTCACCAGGCAGCAACTGACAGAACCAGAGGACACAGTCTCAAGCTACACCAAGGGAAATATAGGTTGGATATTAGGAAGAAGATTTTTACAGAAGGGGTGATAAAGTTCTGGAATGGTCTGCCCAGGGAGGTGGTGGAGTCACCATCCGTGGATGTGTTTAAAAAAAGACTGGATGTGGCACTCAGTGCCATGGTTTAGTTGAGGTATTGGGGCATGGGTTGGACTTGATGATCTTGAAGGTCTCTTCCAACCTTGTAATTCTGTGAATACCTTCTGTATGCAGGTACAAAAAACATGATATGCACTGTAGGGTGGGCTGAGATGTAGGAGAAAAGTGTGCATGGCAAAGAGGTGTTGTAGACATTTCTGAAGTGAGAGGAACATGTGTACAGATATGCAGGCATGCTGGGATTGGGGTTTGAAGAACAAAGCAGGCCGGTGGGAGCTATAGGATTCATATTTCAGACTGCAGTACCCTGTCATCTGTGGAGGACAGGTGTGAACCCCAGCTTCTCTCTTGTGGCTGCTTTCAGTGCTGGAGTGAAGATTCAAATTCAGCAAGAACGGGCATTGGCAGTGCTGATGCTGCTCTAACAGAACCAGCACCATGTTCTGGTGCTTTTTGGTGTTAACAGGAGTGTGTTGTACACCATGGACAGCTGTGTTAAAATGCTTGGCTTCTCACTGCACTCCATAACATTGCCCATCCACCAGCTGGAGTCTGGGCAGTACCTCTGTACCTGGAAAAGCCTAGCAGTAATCTCTCTGCCCTCCCATAGCTCCTGACATCCTCCTCCTGCTCCCTCTTAGTTACTGCTTTCTGTAGGTCTTCAGCAGCTATCTCACATCTGCAAACTCTTAGCTGAGTACTTGTTAACTAGTCTTGGCTTCTATGATCAAGACACTCCTTCTCTTCCCAGAATATTGTCCGCTGCTGCCTATTTAAGGTCCTTAGACTCCATGAGTCAAAGGATAAAAGAAAATTTTTTTAGGTTTTATCATGAAACTGTGGCAGCTGTTAAGCTTAAAAGTTTTCTGTGGAAATAATCCATTTCCTTTCTAAATGTGTTTGGGCTATTGAAAGTCTAGCATCAGGCAAGGTGTGGCAGAAGTGTGGCTATGGTACAAAGTGCATGCTTATGCAAATGAAGGAAGAGTTTGCTGACTGGAATGTAATGTAGAATAGAAGTGCAGTAGTGAAAGTGAAGTGAACCAACTTTGCAGATGTAAGCAAGTTTCTTTTTTTGTTCATGTCCTGGACTTTAAAATGAGGAAGTGTTCAGAGAGTGTTCTGTCTTCTATTGGCCACTCAAAGAATGCTTAACAGAGACAGTGGACAGCTGCTTACTGCAGCCTCATTATTCTTCCAATGAAATAACATAAGCCTTTGCCAGCAGTGGAATGAGAAGGTGTTGCAGTGAGGGTTTCACATCTTCTGCATGGAAAGAGGGAGTTAAACAATTTTAAAAGTTGCTAGTAATTCAAGGAAAAGACTGGACAGGTTCTTAAGATCCATTTCTTTCTGGAATTCTTTATTGAGCAGGTGGTTGTTAGAGTCGTCTCCTGTTAGGTCTGCACTTCTGGAGGTTTTTAAGGAGGGAGAGCTAGCTAGTTACAGGTACACTGTTGGAGTTGTGCATTGCCTTGGAAATGCAATTCTTTGATCAGTTTGTCGTTGCTTTTTCCAGCCCATAATTAATGTTGTGTATGCTGCCTTCAAAAAATGTGTTCTTTTCCCATTCTCAGTCTCACTTTAGGCAATATCCTCTGCTTTTCTTTTATTGCAGAACTTTCTGATGCTTGATGAGGTCTCACACTTCAAGCCACAACTGCATGGCAATAACGAAAATATCCTTCTTCATGTTCAAGATTTGACTTGCTCTTGGGATAAGGTAAATTTACTTATGTATTAAGTATATTGATGTTGCTGGCATTGAAGTCTAAAACGCAGTGTGTGTATGTATGGTGTGCTGATACTCCGTATTCCATCCTTTGTGTTTGAGAATCCTGTCAGTATGTTGAGCTAACTCTGTAGAATGGTACTGAAGACATTATCAAGTGCATCTTAGAAGGATCTATTTCTCAATACTATACTAAATGAAAAACTTCGTGCTTCTTAGGGAAAATATCTCTTTTTATTAAGCAGCACTGTATTGTGGCTGAGGTACTTAAATTGGAATTAAGGACAGACACCACAGCAAGGTCAGCCTTATTGTGTGGGTTTTTTTTTTCTGTGAGCTGAATGCTTGATCAGTCCATTAGTCTAGAACCAGTACAATATTATACTTACCACAACAGGTTTGAAAGCTTTAGAGACGAGTCAGCACATATTTGTTGCTCTGTATTTTGAGACTGTTCAGCTGCACATTTTTTTTCTGCTTAAAATGCACCAAACTCACCAAAATGGCTAGAAAAAGGGACAATAAACACGTGATAAATTTATTATATATCTCTTTTATGTAATAAAGGCAAGGGTTGACTGTTTCTGTTTTAAAACTTTAATTGCTATGGTAAGCAGCAATTTGTGCAGAATTGTTGGTGCTATTGAAGCCGGGCAGTATCCTCACACAAGAGAGACTTCAGTCTCCATTAGAAGTGCTGGAAGCTCTAAAAATTATGAATGGATCAGGATACTGGCATTACTTTTGCATATAAATGTAATGCAAATAAGATGTCACATATTTCCCTTTCTAAGCCCTGTTCCCCTACCTGTGCTGTGTCCCAAGGAAGATCAGGTGAGGTGAGGATCTACCTACTTGTAGCTATGTAGCTGCAAAAGAAAATTACTATTTTATTCTGCTTTACTTTCTCAGACTCCTCTGTGGCATTAATATTTCTGAGGCATTGACCAAGCTTTTAAAAATTAATAGATATGAAAGGGTTGATTGTGAATACATTCTAATGCAAAAAGCAGTGTATTGCCTAATCTTTGTTCTCAAACTGACTTTGGTACCACCATTAACAATTTACAGGAAATGGTTGCATAAAGTGCCCATAAAACACTTTTTTTTTCATTAGTTGTTTATATTGCATAAAGCAGGGTAGCATGACTGGAATTACTGGTTTTCTTTCAGTTAAAACCAAAACCCAAACCAAGCCATCCACAAAACTGTTAATGTAACTTCCATTTTGATATTTAATTGCAGCGTGCATGGGAGAAGAGCATTTCTCTCAGAACTGTTAAGATCTGCTTAGAAAGTTTCTACTATATACTCTTAAAATGATGCAAAATAATTTTATAGACTTGCTCACTGAAAAAAGTGGTAAGTTCTGATAGAGACAAGTTATGAAAGGAGTAATATAAATGTGAATCCTTTGTCAAGCAGTAGGCTTAGCTTGCTACCCTAAGTTTCTCAAGACACTTTGGATGTCTGTACAGATACTCCACAGCAGGATGGTAATTTTTTTTTATTTTTTAGAGATTGTGTGCCAAAAGCGATACTAAAAACACCAACCAAGAAGCAACCCATGAATCCAAAATCACTTGATGTGAAAAAGGAATTATCAGCTACACTTTTAGGAAAACAGCCTAACATGTTGTATTACAGTTTCTCAAAAGATAAACAAAACGAATTAATTCCTGGTCACACTCTAGTTTTACTTAGGCAGGTATTATCTGAGTACCACAGGCTAGTCTGATACCACCATGGAACTAGGGATTCTTCAGTACAGCTTTTTACTGATGTTCCTTGAATTTGCAGAACAGTCTGTCTGCTCAACTGAACAACTTCAGATTTAAAATCTCAGCATTTGAGCAGAGGCCAAATTTATCCCTTGTGATTTTAGTCCTTACATGAGAAGCCTAAGTAGTATAGTCCTTTCATGCAATATATGATCTCTGTGTCCCTTAGGTGGGCAACTGTTTCATTTTCTTGTGTGTAGGATGTGTAAGGTCTGCCCAAGCTCACCTAAGGAGTTGCTCCCCTGAAGGGATCATTTTTGTGTCCTCTTGTCCTTGCATTCTCTGTCTGTTGCCTCCCTTGTGCTGGTTGTTAATACTGGTTTGTATGACCTTGTGGTGAAGCACTCAGAGGGATAAAGCAATAGAAAATGAATCACTTTTAATGAGATCAGTTTTCTGATAGCTGAGTCCCATAAACAACACATGCAAGGTTAGGCAGAAGGAGGAAAGTTAGAGACACAGCAAGCTGACAGGGCACAGGGGAGCTGGGACATTTCTGATAATGAGCTGCCAGGTGTACTTAGCTGCAATATTAGTCTGTGCTTTAATTTAAGTGCCTCAGTTTAGTGCCTAAGAATAGGTGTGGTGAATTCAGGACAAATTGTCTTTAATTATAAGGAATACTATTTTGGAAAAATATCATGTTTCTTAGGTGTGTGTGGCTGTGCTGTTTGCTTGAATTACTACTCTGTGCAGGCTCTATGAGAACTTCCAGTACTGCTTTAATGTATAGTATGGCAGTAATAGTTTTAAAAGTTTTAAAAAATATTTCTGTGATGTTTTTTGGCTCTTACGTTATATTTTTTAAAGTTTTTGATGCGGGTGGAAATGTCTTCGCACTTCTGTGAGTATGGAAGAACAACCTCAAGAGGTCTGAAGTAGGGCCTGTGTGTCTGAAAGCTTATTTATTTTTTCTGTATAGACATTGATTTAGGAAGAGATGTGTTCTCTTACTACAAAAAATAATCTTTGGCAGTCATAAATTTGTAGAGTTCTCCTGACCTTAGCACTTAGGTGAGCACCTGAGCTGTGTACTCTGGGCAGAGGAATCAACTTAGAGGTCAGGTGCTGCTAGTTGGGCAGACGGTGGGGTTGTGCAGAGAAAAGGAAAGAAATCCCCTTGGTGCCACCTTGTGGAAATACATAATGGCAGCAAAAGTGGTTTAGCAGAGCTGCACAAGGAGCCCAGTTCAGCTTCTGGCAGGATCTCCTGAGGATCTCCTGCAAGCCCTGCAGTGCATCCCAGAGCTCTGGCAGCGGGGCTGCCTGCCTGCCAGCGATTTCTCCTGGCACGAGTGAGCAGCGTGTGCCATCCCAGCTATCCCAGCCATCACAGATGTGGATGGATACTGGATTTCTGCTTCTTCCCAAATAATTGGAAATGAATTGCAGGTTTCCTCCTTTGCAGTCCCTGAATGTTTTTGGCTTGTGTCATCTTTTGTGTGGTGGCCTTTTCAGCCCCTTGAACTTCAAAAGGTGGCTGGAGATTTTAAGGTATTCTTAACCTTGCTCTTCTGTTTTTGGAGCTTAAGGCTAGGTTTTTGTTTAGTCCCTTAAACAAAGTACTTTTGGGGCTTTTTTTAATGCATATATTTTACTGTTTGCATTTCAGTGTCAGTCATGCTTAGCTCGGGTGAAGATGCAAGTGAAGGCAGATTGTATTACAAAGGTGTTTTGCTTTAATGAGAGGGAGCTGCACCAGGTCCTTAGAAATTGCTGTTTAGCATAGCTGTTGGAAGTCCTGAGCATCCTTCTTTCCACAAGTAGGCATTTTTGGAACCTTGAAAGGAGAGGTGCAACATATGTTGGGACATAAGCTCTTCCATAACGTAAAGGATAGGCATAGTAGAAAAGAATATTAAACAGACGCTCCTAGGGTAGTACAAATGAATATCCAGTATACAAGATGAAGTTGTGTAAAATCAAATGGCAGTTTTATGGTTTCACTTTGGGTAGAGCCTTGACTAGGGCAAACACAACCCTGGCTTTCCTGAGGCTCTGAGAGCCTCAGCTCTCCATTTGTCTGTGCGCTCGGAGTGGCTGAGTGTGTTGTGCTGGGAATGCTGGTGTGGTGGCCAGCACAGAGCTCATGTTCCTGAGGCTGCCACCCAGATATGTGGGCTCTGAGGAAGCCCTGCTTCTACTGTCTTTGGCCTCTTTATTCCTTGAATGCTCTTTTAGGTGTGTTGCATGTTTGTGGGGAAGGATGAGGGTCTTTCAAAAGTGTTTGTGAATTACTGAAGAGGCAAAAATCATACGCCTCAAAATATGCTGGGCATATGGACCGTAGTTTATAGTGATGTATGCACATTGTTTTCTGTTTATAAATACTTATTTTGATGGTTTATATTTCATTACTGAGAAATTCTGACTTTTTCTCAAATCCCCAGACTTTAGAAACCCCAACACTTCAACAGATTTCGTTTACTGTCAGACGAGGGGAGTTACTGGCTGTGATTGGTCCTGTAGGAGCTGGAAAAGTAAGTCTTAATATTTACATTCCATGAGGCTTTTGAGTCTATTAAATGTGAAAACTAGAAACCTGAAAATATGCAATTCCTTTATGTGTATAATCACACATTCTGCATCAGGGTACTGGCATTCAGGATAGGCCCATGTCCTTCTGGGTGGGGCGAGGTGATGTGGAGCTTAGCAGTATTTTGTGTATTGCTTCATGACTGCATGAAAAGGGTGTACTAGTGCTTTTCTGCTGTTAGCAGTCGTTTGAGACTCAAGGAGAAATAGGCCATCATGGTAGAAGACACTGTCCAGTCTCTGTGATGTCTTTAGTGCAACCAAACTTTTTAATTTTTACTTTATTTTTTTAAAATATTTTCCAGTCTTCTCTCTTAAGTGCCATACTTGGTGAGCTGCCTAAAGACAAGGGTTCAATAAATGTTACTGGAAGAATTGCCTATGTTTCACAGCAGCCTTGGGTGTTTTCTGGCACTGTCAGAAGTAATATACTGTTTGACAAGGAATATGAGAAAGAAAAATACGAAAATGTTTTAAAAGTCTGTGCTCTTAAAAAGGTAAGGCTTTCTCTTTGTATTTTCTTTCCATTGTTATTTTTATTTTAGTGTTCTTTCAGACCTGTGGTACAGGCTGCAATGTACAATATATGGAATTGTTATAAGTAGCATGTGAAATAACTCCTGTTGCTCATCAGAAATGTGTAATTGTTTTTGGTATCCTTGTGTAAGGCATCCTCTTCTAATTCCCAAAACTTACACTAGGGGGAGGTATAGCATGTGTGAAGCACTGACAAATTTGGGAAAAGCTGTTCCCTATTATTTTGTTTCATAATTACATTTTAGCCATTTTTAACATATGTTATGGTAGGGGTGTGTGCAAATGCAGTAAGAGGCAGAAAACAAATGATCAAGCTAGCACTCTTTGTGACTTTAGTTTCATAAATATCCTGTATGCTTTCCTTTGAAATAAATGTTGTGTTTGCTGTATATTATACATTGCAAACAGCTATCAAAAGAACCTTAGGGCTATGTCGTGGACAACTTGCTGAACCCAAGTAGTTTTATGAAAAAATATATTTGAAAGGTTTGTGTGCAAAGGAGTTTGTGACATGAGATATAGAAGAGGATTAAGCCAGATTTGTCAAGAAACAGACATTTTGCTTGGCAGCTAAAAAGGTTTTGTGCAGCATGTTATGATATTTCTGTCAGCAGCGACACAGGTGAAAAGCAGATGGTTCCTGTAGTGAATGTTTTTTGCAAGACTTTTACACTTGGCAGATAGAGTTTTAGTGTCTCCTGCTGATATTCAGTCATGCTGTTGTCTAAACTTAAGGCTCTAATGACTTTAAAAGACAGCAAACAGCATTTTAAAAATCCCCACTTCATATTGATGGTAGATTTGTTTTCATAGTTTCCTTGCAAATTTATGTGTCTTATAAAAGCTGTGAATAAGCTTTCAGAAAATGTTTTGTAGCTTAATGTAAAACTTCTGTATTTCCTCAATAGGAAATATGATAATATGACATAGAACACTGTGTAATTTTGTTGTCTTATCCACAGTCCTGAACTCCCAAATTAACCAAATCTGTGTGATGAATGTTGTAGTTATTTTTCCTGAATACACTGCAGTAAGAATCAAAACAATGCGTTTTTTAGGGATATTGGCAAGATAATTTACTGATAATAGTGCAGTTTTTATTTTTTTGTGACAGATAATTTTATTCAAATAAAAACTAAAAATTTACTGTTAGACTTTTGGTATTTTATTTGATTTTCTGAATCACTAATAAATATTCCTTTCAAGACTAAGGATAGTAGTGCACTTTCCTCTGGCACAGCTGTAGAAAAAGTGAACTTTAGGATCTCATCTATTTTTTCTGCTTTCTCAATTACCTTTTGCTGAAATTATAGAGTCATAAAGCAACTGCAGATATTATGTTCAGTATGAAACCTTATATTTTAATGTGTTACATCAATACTTTTCAGATAGGAAGTGTTACATTGAAACAGCTTTGTCAGTCTTTGAAGTTAAAATGATTGAAAAAATATTTTTGTCCTTTCACATTTGCAGGACTTGGAATTATTGGCAAATGGTGACCTAACAGTAATAGGAGATCGTGGAGCTACTCTGAGTGGGGGACAGAAGGCCCGTGTGAATCTGGCCAGGCTAGTGGTTTTTGCTATTTCTAAAATTTATAAATTATCAGATTCCAGTGACTAAAGTAAACTAATGTACGACTTTGTTATACTGACATTTCTTTAAACCTTTTAGAGCCGTGTATCAAGATGCGGACATCTATCTTTTGGACGATCCACTGAGTGCAGTAGATGCTGAAGTTGGAAGACATTTGTTTGAAAAGTAGGTTACTGCTTTATTTTAATATAAAATTCAACTGTTTTATTGTAATTCCTTATCAAAAAACTTGAGAAGGCATTTCTGAGGAGATGGATTTCTTCACAAAACTTTGTACATTCACTTTCTGATTTGTTTTTTCCCTATTTTATGTAATTGAAAGATAAAGGGTTTTTTCTTCCCCTCTATGTTTTGTTGATTTTGTTCTTTATTTTTAAAAGCCCTGTAAAATCTGTTTTGAAGATATTATAAATAGAAATATTCTTAAGGGAATATCTGCCATTTTCTTAAGGAAAATATTCAGTTTCATGCATGAGTATTGGGGTTTATGAATAATGGGGTTTTCGAATGTTAGTACTGAGTGAAGAATAAAATGGAGTGGGATTTTAAATCTCTTCTTAGTTTGCTACAACTTTACTTGCTAGTAATAAGCACTTAATTCAGCTGGCTAAAGGAGAGGACAGAACTGTCTTAGGCTGTTGAATAATTTTTAATTTGATTGTTGAAATTTCTGTTGGGTAGGTGAAACAGGGCATATGGCCTGCAGAGTAGACAGCAGAGAGCAGAAATAGAGGGAAAGAGAATGTACAAGTTTACTGTGTAAGAGAAGGATACCGGATCTTCCCCCATTTCCAAAGAAACAGGAGAGTCTTCATTAAAAGTCAGGTTCCCTTTTCATTGAGTTTCTTCTTCTCCATCCTTCTGAAACTGTCTAATTTAAGGCACATGAGTGAGTATCAGAATAATTTGGTTAGTCCCAGCCAGTGTTTTGTCCTTTCTTCTTCACAGCTTGCAGCTTTCTATGTTAAAAGGCATAATCTAGAATTTACTAGAAGGAGAAGATTCTGTTGATGAAATTCAGTGGTCTTTGGTTCAGACCTTCAACAAATGTGTTTTGTTTTGTGTACTTGCATCCTTTGAATTCCATGCTCCAAATACATGAATTAATTTGGTTTTACTATTGTTCTCTCCTGTCCTCCCCTAGATAATCATAAAAACTTGCAGAAATCTTGCAGAAATAGTCAAAGAAATTGCACTGAGTGCAGTGGTATGCATGTTCTTTTTTCCCCATACAGGGAAGGTTTTAGTATCTAAATTTGAAAGTTGTATGTTCTGTTGATTCTTGCAGTTTCAAATCTGGACCCTCTGAAACCCCTTTAACATGTTGCTTTATTTTACTGATGTTTTCAAAAGGCTATTGTTTGTTTCTGTCTGCTAGTATGGAGTAAGAGTTTTATGATGTGTGGGCTTTACGTTCATTTTTCAGCTGCCACGACTGATTGATGGAGCTCATCACCTCTGTAGTTCACGTGCACTATCAAATTCCTTTAATGCCTGTTGAAGCTGTCTAGGCTTCAACTGCTGCTTTTCTGTTTCTGCACAAGATCTCTGCAATTCCAGCGTCTGACTGGATCAGTGCCTGAGTTCTGAAAGTGCGCCCACCTGAGCTGTTAACTTGTCTCTCCCTGAAGTCTTAAGGTCTCTTCACGAAGAGGGAGACAAGAAAGTACCATGGTGCCTTGTGAAGGAGGGCAGACTGCCTCTTCAGCTTGCTCTACTTTTCATGTGAGCTGTGACACTGGCAGCATCCACATTCTACTGCAAACTTGCAAAGTGCGGATTTTTGCACATGCAAAACCATAAAGGAGACAGAAGCTGTTGCACTGTGTTTTGCTGAATTTGAAACTCAAGATGAGTAGCTGGGGTTGTTTCTGTACTTTCATTTTTTCTCCACAACTCCAGATCAGATTGAGCAAAACACAAAGAAGTAGAATGAAAGCATTTTTTAGAAAATGGGCTGGGTGGAGTAGTACTGGGAAGGAAAACCGAGCAATGCCTCCCTACACAAGACTTTGGGGGGTGTTTACAAACAGAAATTGTCTTCTGAGGACTTCATGGAATCAGTAAAGGTACTGGAGGTAGTGGGGAGAGCATTATGTTCAGTAAATTGCTTTGAGAAACAAGGGGCAAGGCATGTACTTTAGTGCTTCCTGAATAGTGCTAGAAATGTGGAGAAGACAGAGAGCACTTGGGCAAGAATGATTTCTTAGAAGATGGTGCTGAGGAATGTCCAAAACACCACTTCATGCAGGCTGCTCCCCCAGGAGTCCTAACCACGAGGCTTAAAACAATGGATGAGATGGAAGAAACAGGGGATTTTTTAATGAGAATCTGAAGTGGATATTGTTCAGTTCACTCGCTCTTTTTTTCCTTGCAATTTTATGTTAAAGCTTATTTTTTTTACAAGTGTCTAGTCTATGTGTTTACAAAGATAGGTATGTTCCTAGTAATTCCCCAAAGCTATGGCATGTGGATGGCTGGTTCGTTACATTTGCTGCTTTTCTGTGTTCTATTCAGCGACTGCAGTAAGTAGTTTAAAATATAGAAATACTTTTCAAATGAGAAAGAATGCAAGTAGCACAGCTCCAGTGGGAAAACAGACCATGATATTATAAATAAAGGACTGTGGCTCTTAAGAATTTTTTGTGATTCAGACAAGTCGTTCTGTGGATGATGGAGTAGATAAAGGCAGTTTTTCAATTAATTCCTCTTTCTTGGTCAGATTCCTTGGAAGGTATAAACTGAAGATTTTCTACTTTTTTGTTATTTGTTGCCTTTTTTCCTGTGAGTTTTTGATAGTTAATAGTAGGCATGCTTCAGCCTTTTTCCAGTGGGGGGTTGCCGGTATAGTTATATGTTTTTTTACATATTTGTATTTGGATATGAAAAGATGCCTTTGTTTTATATTTATTTAAATAAAAATAGCTTTTAATTCACTTTTAAGAAATCCAATATTTTGAGACCTCTGGTTTCATAATGAGGGACAGCCATCACGGATCCAGTAGCAGATTTCTTTGTGTGGTGAAGTTTGGAGCAGATGAGGATTTCTAAGAAAATCATTCAATTGCACTTGGATCTCAAGGAATTTCCTACTCTCCCTTTTTATCTATATATTGCTATAGATTATATGGTTTCAGATCACCTTTAGATAGAGATAAAATTGTGTCCCACCAGCAGTATTGACTCAAAAGTCATGTTTTTAAGAGAGAGATTTATATTTCATCAGTCCATTGTGGCATGCCTTTCTCTAGGTATTGTTACTTCCCATGCATCTTTTCCAGTGACTTGAGCTGTGTACAAGTCTCAGTTGATGATCAGCCTGATTTCTTTCTCTTTCTCCTCTGTGCTTGTGAGAGTAGACAGAGTTGCAGGACAGTTTAGAAATCTTTTAAAATAAGGCCTGAAGGACCTAAAGTTGTTATGGTTCTTGGGAGTGGTATGCCCATCATTCCTAGTATCAGACAGAATTCACATAGAAAAAGTTCACAAACACCGGGATCTCTTGCTCAGAAAGTTCCTAATATATGGACTCTGGAGTCTGGAAATGGGTGCCAGAGGAAGCATCTCCCTATGTACTTTCTCCAGCCATCCAGTGCTACCTGGTGCCTGGAATAGGTCAATGGATTTTGTGGATCAGTTGTATTTATGCATGACTGGGACTTGTCATGAGATGGAGATAAATGATTATCAAGGTAGGCATATAAACAGAAGCAGCAGAGTAGGAATAGAGACAGCAGAGTAGATTGTATAGGATTGTGGATATTTTGTCTCTGGCAAACGTAGCACACTGGTTTTTTAAAATTTTATAAATTTTGAGACGTGCAAAACTAACTGGGGAGTTGTTCTCCCTAAACTGCTTAAATTTACATGGAAGGGGAAGAAAACAAATATAGGAAGTAAATTAATGTAACAAAGGGTTTATGCCTGTGAGCAGTTATGCATGTGCTTTAATTTAATTTCATTGAAATGAATATAACTATTAACTAGAGTAAAGTTAAAATTGCATGTAAACTTCCAAAAAGGGGAGGGAGAAAGAATGGTAAGGAAGAAAGTAGAATCATTAAAGAAGAGACATTTTGCAGAGGTGAAAGAAAGCTGGTTCTTGGAGATAAAAACTTTAAAAAGATTGAAGAAAAACTTGTCTCAAAGAACAGCAGAACTGATAGGGAAGGAAGAACAAATGAGGATTTGTATGCACAAAGTGCAAAGACTCTGCATTTGTGTAGGGGAGCATTGTGTTGTTGTAGGCCCCTTTCTCAGTGTCTCCTGCTTCGTGCTCTGCACTATCAAAGCTCAAGCTAATTATTTTTTAATTCTGTAGCAGTTTGCTGTCAAAGTGCAGTGGGTTTTTCAAATGGATTATGGCATCCTGTTACTTAAGTTTGTTAACTTAAAATACGCTTTGCTTATTTTTGTTGAATCGGAAGGGTGTAGTTTCTAGAGAGTATGAATCTGTCTCATTCTGGTATTTGTGATGATGGATGAAGGTCATTGATGGTATATTTTTAGGTGATGGAAAACCAGGCAATGCTAAAGGCAGTTCTGTAAACAGATATTTGTGAAGTTTTGGGTATGAGATGTGAATGTGTAGGTGCATGCAGCGGGGTCAAGTGCCAGGTGTTGAGTCCCTGAAGGTACAATGAGCAGGGAGCAGTAGTGTGGAAAAGGAGGTGCAGAGTGTTGTATATGGCAAACCCAGAATGATTCAGCAATGTCATGCTCTTGTTAAGGAAATGGTGCCTTGGGATTTATGACTAGTACTATATGTTTCAGCTGAAATAATGTTTCAATTTTGTGCCCTTCAAAAAATGTATAGACCAGCTTCATACTCCAGTATAGGTAGTCAGGAACATTAGGTGTCCAGGGCAGGGAGGCAAAATAGAAAGCTATCTACAACTTAAAAGAAAAGTTTATTTAGAAGACTTCTTTATTACATTTATTTGTTTTTCTTTCATGTCTGGAGGAGAAGGACTTCAAGTATGAAGGGACCTTGTACACAGGAATGAGCTGATCTAGGGGCCCTTGGGGATGTAATGGATTGAAATGGCACCAAAGGACTTAAACTTGAACTTCAGAGAAAAAATATTATAATGGCAAGGGTAGCTTGTCCCTGGAATACATTTTCAAGGGTGTTGAAATTTCTGTTTAGCTTAAACATGGAGAAGAACCCATTTAACTTCTGCCAGGAACATTTTTACGTTTAAATTGATTCTTATTTGGGGAAGAGGATGCAACTTTCACAGTCCCTTCGTCTTGCTTTTTCTTGTACTCAAGAGAGGCTGAAGAAACTTCGGGTGTTCTCTGTCTGGATCTGGTGTGACTCTGTGCACAGGTGTGTGTGTGTGTGTGTGCTTGTGCATGTAATAAATGTGACAGGGGTGACAGCAGTTTGTCCTGTTGTCATGAATGAAGTGTGCTCACAGTCTAACAAATTGTGCTTCTTAAGAGTAGGGGGCAGTCCCAGAGAAGGTGAACTATCTGGATTTTAAAAGGCAGGTAAAAAGGCAGTGGCAGTGCTGGGCTGCTCCAGCAGATGTCTGAACTCTTGGACCAGTTACATCCCCTGCTGAGGAGGCTTTCAGTGGGTTCTCTGTATCATCAGTGAGAAAGGGACACACATCAGATCGTGATTCACTTAGAATTGGGCTTTTCACCTGGTTGTTGTTCTTCAGTTATACAGAGGAGTACTTCTAAAAGTAGATGGATGATGAAACTAAGCCTTAGTGAGCCAATTGGAAAAATAAACACTTACGGACTATTTTGGGATGTTTTGGGGTTTTTTCCTTAAATCAGTAATACTGTTTAATTCTCCAGAAGTCACTGTGGCTCAGTGTTGCAGCTGGTCTGAAAGCTTCTCTCAAAGAAGAGATACTTTTACTGGCTGTATTTCTCCATAATTTTCTGCAGTATCTTGCCCTTTTTTCTCTTTCCTTTAGTATAATTTTTTTAAAGTATTCTCTTTGCAATCCATCTTATGATGTGTACATTTGTTACAAGAATGTTTAAGACAACTTTAATGAAATGTCTTATTGCCTCCTCTTTTTTTTCCATTCCAGAAATAATTGTATTTCTTTTCCCTACCTTGAAAACTTAAGAAATTAAATGAGGAACATGTTTTGTTAAGGTTTTATATAGTTTTCATAAATCTAGTAAGCACGGTCATCTTCTTATTTTAAAAACTGAGAAATTGAATAGAAGAAGTTTTCCAGAAATAAGTAAAGTCTTTTAGGACATTTAATTTTAATTAATCTTTCCATCTCTTTGCAGATGTATTTGTCAGGCCTTACATCAGAAGATTTCTGTTTTGGTCACTCACCAGTTGCAATATCTCCGTGCTGCAAATCAGATTATAATTTTAAAGGATGTAAGTGATTTTAATGTCTATACTTATTCTTTTTAATTATCTTTTTTAATCTAAGAAAGGAAAAAAAAAGTTAGGTTTTAATTTTTAGTTAGTAAATATATTCTCTGTCTACTTATGACTACATATGGTTTTCAAGTTTTACAATTATTAATAAGTTGATTTTTCTTGGAATACCTTCCCTGAAAAACCTATTGCTGAATTTTATCATGCATGTAAATAATCTTGCATTAGTAATACTTATTTCTTCAAACACTTTGTCTGGTTCTGAAATAAAAGTTTTAGCCTTCCCTTGCTTCAAATTTAATATACTCTGTGTTAATGTTTTGCTTTTGTTCTTGTTCCTTAACACTTCTGTGTGAATTAAGAACTGTGTTAATTTTGCAACAAATCAATTTTTAAATTAAGGCTGAGAAATAGTCTCAGATGCCTTTGAGAATGAACATGCCTTCAGTACAGCTGGTTCCTTCCCATCTTCATTGTACCAGATAGTGAGAGCAGAGGGGAAATGCAAAGACTGCAGTTGGGGCTTTTTTTCCTGTTTTTTTTTTTAAGGCTGGGTAGTGAAATATTTGAAATTACTTCTGATGCATCACAATGGTGCAAAAAAGGGCACTGTTCCTCTTTACTTTCCATTCAGATTGCTTTAAAAGTTTCAATAGCTCTTGAGAAATGAGTTTGTTGTAGAGCTGAAAGAAACCTGGACGTGGTCAGTGTTGCTCCTTGTAAGGTTCTGTGAGGATCAGAAAATGGAGATGGTGTTTACCCCCGGGATGGAGCAATATAAAAAGACTGATGGTTGTGTGTGTGGTTTAATAGGTTGTCCTGAAGCTGCATGGCTTGGCACGTCCCACAGCTTCTCCAGGGAAGTGATTCTCCCCTGGCTGTAACTGGGGTTGTTCTCATCCTGTTTGTTTGTTGGCCCTGCTGCTTCAAGGTGTCTGGTCAGAGCTTAAAGAGCTTGTTTCTGCTCCTCTAAGTGAGGAACTCAGAGAGGCTGCAGCTCAGTTACTGCAGTCGGATGTGTGCCCAGCAACTCCAGAACCCCAGAGGTAGCAAGGACTGGTAAGAAAAATTGTCCTTTATGGAAAGTATATAATGAAGGTACTAAAACTTTGTATTGATTGTAGGGTAAAATGGTGGGGAAAGGTACCTATGCAGAGTTCCTGAAATCTGGCATCGACTTTGCTTCCCTTTTGAAAAAAGATGAGGAGGTGGTAGAACAGCTGTCAGTTCCAGGAACCCCCAACCTGAAGTCTGCCCGGAACCGAACCTTCTCGGAGTCCTCTGTCTTGTCCCAGGATTCGTCCGTCCACTCACAGAAAGATGGAGCTGTGGAACAACCCCCTGTGAGTGCTCAGAGGAGAGTGGTGTCTTGATTCTTGTCTGGCTGGTTTTGAACTTATATTTTGATATGGGCTTTCCCTGCAGCATTGGGATTTCAGGGATTACTGAGTTGCATTATCAGGTGAGAGCTTGCCTGTGGAGAACCTGCCTGGCTGTGCTTGGCTGGCAGCTCACAGCTCAGTGTGGGGCTGTTCAAACCCTGGAGAGTCAGCCTGTGCAGTTCAGCATCAGCTCTGCTGGCTGCTGGGAGCACTCCTTGTTTGAGTCCAGAGCCACCACACTGTGCTTCTTTCAGCCTGTCCTCTGACAGCTGTGCTGTAAAGAGCCAGTCCCACTGTATTGGGTGGCTTCACTGTGTTTGTGCAGTGTTGAACTGAAATGAACACTTGCCCTGAAGTCCTCAGCTCTGAGAAGTGCATGTAGAAGCTGTGGCTTTATGCAAAGTCTGTGTTTGCATAGCTGGCATCAGCATGCCCGTAAACATACCCACATGATCTTGAGCTGGCCCTGCGGGGGTGATCCTGGGACACTGCTGCCTTGCTCTCTCCAGCCCTTTTGGTGGTGGAAACAGAAGGCTTTGTAGGGTGCCAGTGTGACTTCCAGGTGCCTCCTTATCTCTTGGCCTGCCCAATGCAAAAGCAGCCCTGAAGTTTCTGTACCAGAGGTTGCCTTCTGCTGGTGTGTTTGCATTCACATCAATCAGTGCAGGCTCCCTGTAACCCTGCTGGGCTTGTGCTAGCACTGCATCCATGGAACAAGCATTCCCTGTATGTCCCTGATGATTGCCACCCCTATGCTGTAGGTCTGTATTATCTTTATTTCTTCTCTGTGATGAAAAGCGGTGAGATTTAAAAAGGAAAAAAAAAACAAACCAACAAAATACTATGGACTTTTTAATGCCTTTTTGAGAAATGGTTTTACGCTCCAAAGTAGTAAACTTACATTATTAATGCCCCAGTGGCAATTCCAGTCTTAAATTCTCTTAAATTTATGGAGGTGTACCAAACTTCTTAGCAGCATCAATACTGTTGGATGGGGATAGGGAGAAGTGGGAAGGTGTGGTGGCTGGAGAAACAAAAAGCAAAGATCGGCGTCTCTCCTTTTACGGATGAGTAGGTTGGATTTCTCTTTTCATGTCTGTCAGGTCTCTTGATTCCACTCCTCTTGTACAGCCATGTCTTGTGGCAACAAAATCAACTGTTACATGTCTGCTGAACTGACACTAGTTTTTATACTGCATATACTATAAAAAAAAAAAAAACCCTGATTTTATTAATTTGTATAGTTCTTTTACCTTCTTTATGCCTGTATAATTTTTTTCCTTCTCTGTTTTTTAGTGTCCCCCATCCATTGTTCGTTTACTATGACTTCCCATTTGTCATTTTGCTTATTTTCCCTGTTAACAGATGCTTCGTTCATATTTACAGGGAGATGATTAGAACTTTATTGATAATTTGTAAGTCTTGGGTATGTGTTGGTTGATTATGGTAGATACTTGTAGAAGAGTGTTTAATTTAAATGCTTTTCTGGGAAGGAAAGGTTGCCCACATTTACATTCTGAAAAAAGAGTCTTCCCTGAATAAAGGCCTTAATTTCTGGAGCTGTTAAGAGTGAATATATATATATATATATATATATATATAAATATATATATAGTGTTATATATGATGAACCAATGCCAAATAAAATCCTTGAAGTGTTGCTTTGCAGAGTAGATTTTTCAGTATTGGTGCACTGAGACTATATTTTTTTGTCATAGCTATAGTTCAATATTTAAAGTTTTTATATGCTGGGATAATCACTTTATCTCCTTGTTTAATTGTTTGCTAATTTTGAACCAGGTGGCTTAGTCTGAGTCTGTAACTACAAGGTTGATGGGGTTTATTCTGTGGACTTTCTTTCAGGGTGAAAATGCACTGGCTGCAGTGCCAGAAGAGAGTCGACATGAGGGAAAAATAAACTTTAAAGTTTACAGAAAATACTTCTCTGCAGGAGCAAACTACTTTGTGATTTTTATACTCTTATTATTTAATATTTTGGCACAGGTGAGTTGTTGGAAACCACAAATAATATGGAATGTAGTTTGGCTTTGCGAGGTTTTTTGCCCTCTCCTTTTTTTTTTTTTTAATACAGTGCATACTTGTTGCTGAAGTGTTTAATCTAAAATGTTTTGGGTGTTCTTTAATAATTTTGTAGTGTACCCAGTACCCAAGTGTCAGCATGAAATTTTTACTGCAGCATTGAGAGGTCTTGCACTGATCCTTATTCCAACAATTTTAATACCTCACTAAAATAATTATTTTGGTGACAACATGGCATGAAAATTATAAGCCAGTGTACTTTGTTTAGAAAGAGAAGAAAATCATAAGGTGTATAAAAGTGGTGTTAAAAAGCAGTCAGAGTGTTTCCAGTTGAGGAGGGTAAAGAGATGTGCTGGGTGTGGGAGGACAGAGCCTGACAGAAGTGTTCAAAGAGCAACCTGTTGGTAAGTGCAGATCATGTGAAAAGTTTAGGTGGAGGGTCACTGTTTAGCAGAATGTGAAAGTAAGGAAGAGCATAGGCAAATATTTTGTGTGATGCAGACTGTAGCAGGTATGTAAATGAGTTTTTAAACAAAGTTATTTACAAACTTACTGAAAGCATGGTGAGCTGAGGAAGCTGAGTGAGGATACCTTTCGTGAACCTTTTTCTCTGTTTCTTGCTGAGAAGGCTCAAATTCATTTCATGGAAATTATTTTTCTTGGCTGTAAAAAAATAGTCTATATATTTTAACATCTTACTTCTTGCTTGTCCTTGAATTGAGTCTATTGGAAAGATAGCTAAGCAAGATCAGATCTCTGTAGTTGACTGCCCACAACTTTGAATTCACATGAACAGAAGTGTATTTTGAGATAATAACCCTGTTACATGTTTGTAGTCACCTTTTGTCACAGAAGGAAGGTGGCAGAAGGAGTTTTTCCCTCCCTCTCCTCTCTCATCCTCCTTCAACCCTGTTTCTGGTAATTATCTCCTGTAAACACAAATTTCTGGACTGGTAACATCAGAAAGTTTGTTAATCAAAAAGCATTTTGGAATATCTCTTGTAGCAAATTTAGGAACTGAGAAAATGAGTTCTTTAAAGTTCAATTAACATACATTAGGAAGAGCTACTATATTTTGTTTACTAAAGTGTATTGCTTTCCTTTAGCTTGCTAACATGTAAGGTAATTTAAGGTAACTTCTTTCTTTGTAGAGCACCTTCTAATGTGCTTGGCAAATTGCTACTGGTCTTGAAAGACTGGATGGCATACTTTTCTGAATATGTGATGTTTTCCCAGAGAGCTTGAAAGAATAGCAAGGAAATTTAATTTTCTAATTTTTTTTAATTTTGTGAGATGATTCTTGTATTTACTTCTTTTGCTCAAGGTGGCCTATGTGCTTCAGGACTGGTGGCTTTCTTACTGGTAAGTTGGTGATAATAAGTGGCTGGTTGTTTCTGCCTTTTCAGTCAAGTGCTGTTTGTTTAGCTGAAGAGGAATGGAACCTGCTCTAGAATAGTTCAGATCTTCCTCTGATTTCCACTTCTTTTTTTGGGGAAAAAATTTAAACTTTATGCTAAGTGTAGACTGTAATTGCATCTATTCATGTTGTGATGCATGATGGCATCAATACATGAGATCTTTTGAACTAAAGATTTCAACTAAAGAATTGAATCTAGAAACAGCTAAATGCACTTATTTAATGATGGTTATCTTCTGTGTGCATTTCCACAGGGCAAATCATCAAGAAAAGTTGAATCTCACAACAAATGGAAATAATGGAACAAAAGTGCCTGATCTAGACCTTAACTTTTATTTGGGAATTTATGCAGGTAATTGCACGTGCATTTGTATGTGTATGTTTATGTTTAAGAGCTATTTATTATCTGATAGAGATTTTTGAGAGGTGCAAAGCAATGTGTGGGGAAATGTGATTTCTAGCAGTAGCTGAGCAATGTCTTTACAGATTAAAAGCCTGAGTCTTGTTTTCTGATTAAATAGATTGCAATAAATAAAATAAATCTGACAGAAGAAATAGGTTGCTTTGGCTGGATTTTGGAAAGTAAATCAGGAATTGAGTATCTGAAAAGGCAGTCACATTAAGGTTGGGGTTATTGTCTATATATTAGTAAGTAATTGAGCTAAATCTTCAGTCATTATGGATGGCAAGAGGGATTAGAAATGGATCTTTGTTCTGTGCTGTTCTAAAACTTGGCATGGCTACATTTCTTCTGAAGTGCCATAGAAAAAGAACAAGCTTTTAAAAGGCATCCTAGATGGGTATGCAAAGCAGGTTGTTAAAAAACATTTCAATATATTTCAATAGGTAGCATTATGCTTCTGAATATTCAGAAAAGGGCGTTGATCCTTGCATTCAGGCATCCAAACATCTTGAAAAACTGCTCTGAGATGTAGTAAAAATTGCCACAGAAGAATCATGTGCATGCTCTCAGATTCTACTATTTAACACTCTTAGTGATGCACGGTTTTGTATGGCATGGTAATTTCTTCATGGAGATGTAAATGGTTGGTGTGAGAAAACAGGTGGAATGCCAGAGGAATATGCATTGAATGTATTCAGAAACATCTCCATGGGTGAGAGAATAGGTGCAGGATTTTTTGTTTAGTTTGTTTTCTGGAATCCACGTGATCTGAGTGGCTGACAGAAAACATTGTGTTTGGCCTGGAAAGCAACAATTTAGGAGCCAGATGAACTTGGCTCTTATTTTCTCTGTGTAATGTCTTATTTCCTGAACCGTTCCAGTGGACTGCACAGTGTGATTAAATGTGGCAAATTTCACTTTCTCTAACCAGGTAGCCTAAACCACATTAGTGAAAATTTTATCCTTTAAGGAATATTTTGCTCTAGATAGCAGGACAACAAAAGCTACCTTTATATTGAAACTTTTAGATGACTTAGTGAGATATTTGCAATTGTTGAACAGACAGCATTGACTTATCTACATAAAATTGTAAGTGGAGTTGACAAAGTTATAGAAAAGTAGTACATTTTGCAGGAAATACATAATAATCCAATTTACCTTTTTCTATAATCTCTTAAACAGTACAAAACAATTTAACATTTTTATTTCTGATTATCAATATTTGAAAAAACAAGCCCACTCTAGTAGTTCCTTCTTAGTCCTTTTTGCTTCTGTGAAACAAAGATTTTGAAGAGTAAAATTGCTGTTAATAGGGAACACTGCTGGCCAGAACTAGGGTACCAATTCCACACCTCTTCTATAAGGCAGACATGAAAAGAGCCCATGTCTCTGTCATACTGAGGTTCTGAGCTCATGAACAGGGTAAGCAAAGAGACAGATTAAGTGAAGGACTTGGAAGCATGTCTTGTTTCTCCTTCTCCCCAGCCATTAGGTCTGTTCAGGTCTGTTCTGGCAGGGTCATACCAACAGCTCCCAGCTGCTTCCAGGCCTGAGGAAAATTGTACAGAAATAGGGGGTTTCCAGGATGTGGTCCCTCTCCTTGTGTCACTCCCAGAGACTGCGGTTAGGAATGGGCTGTGCCACAGCCTCCTGCTTTGTGCCTCTCTGGCTCCCTTTTTGCATGACCCAGCTTTCCTGTTTGTGTATGTGCAGTTATTCTTGGAAAAATTATCTTCTCCTACCTGGCCTGGAAATCCTCGTCATCATCTCTTTTCTTAAAAACAGCACCTCACCGAATGTGAGCAATAAACTGCAAGAAGACAAATGAAATAGAGATGATACCTTTATTTACTCCCTGGGAGGACAGAGAAGGAAGCCTATGGGGTAGCTTAACCATTTCACATAATTTAAAACCTCCCTCTTTCCCACTGTTACTGTAGCTGTTCCTGAACTGTGTATGATTTTAACCTGCCCTGAGAATAGGCAAGGTTTTCTGCTGATAGTTGGGGTCTAACTTCAGCATATCTTCAAGACCTGAGGTAGCTATGCTGATTTTTTGAAGCAGAACACGTGGAGCCTGAAAGCTCTGCTAAATGTAAGGTTTAGACCTTCACTGTTCACTCTTTTTGACAGGGAATTTGAGCAGCCACATTGGAGATTATGCACAGCAAACAGAGCAACAGCAATCTCAAATTATTTATTTCAATAGTTTTTTGCCCTGTAGCACCCTTGTCTTGTAAGCAGAGTTGTACCCAGAAGAGAAGCAAAGAGTCTGCACACCAGTTACCTAGAAGGACTGTTTCTTCTCATGGCATAAGGAATGCATCTTACATAGTGTGAAAGATACATAATTTATGTGATTTGGTGTGTTTTACAAGGGGAAGAATGGCGTAAGTGCTTTGGGCTGATTGGGAGTAACTCAAGGTTGTGTCTAAATAGCCATGTATTTATTACTTGTTTAATACCTGCTGGCAAGTGTTGAATCTTCACAGTGACCTGTGCAAGCCACAGTTATACATGGCACTGCAAAATGAATTTTTTAGTAACACTGTTAGGCAGAAAGTTTCAATATGCATTTATCTCATGGGTTAACAGACATTTCCTACATTTCTATGAAGTACCAGTTCTTTCAAACAGAAAAAGAGAAATGGATTAAATTGATTCTGTGATAATAACTGAAGCTAGTGACAAATGTATCTGTGTTCTGCACTCAGTCTGAGTCCCCCTAGGCTTAAGTTTGGATTCTTGCTATATGCAGAAGTCCAGAGAATTTGGTTTTAGTGCAATTTTATTTTTAACTTTTTTTCTTTCTGAAATATCCATGTCTTTTTGGAGTCTCTATTCATGTTTTGTGGTTTTTTTTAATTTCAGGTTTAACAGTGGCTACAATACTATTTGGCATAATAAGAAGTCTTCTGGTGTTTCAAGTTCTTGTCAATTCTGGTCAGAATTTGCACAACAAAATGTTTCAATCCATTTTGAAAGCCCCTGTCTTGTTTTTTGACAGAAATCCTATAGGTAAGTTTATTTTAAAAAAAAGACCCAAACCTTCAATATTTAATGTATCTCCTTGATTGCACAAATTGTACCATTTTTGGACAATTACAATTTGATGGTATTTTTGCACTGCTGGGTTCTTTTGCTTCTTTTACTTAGACTTTCTAAATCTAAATTTTTACTTAAGCACTTCAAATTTTACAGTGTAGTACTTTTCAATTTCAAACTCAGACTGCTTATTGATGGTTCATCTTACTGTCTTTAAATGCAGCTTACAGAACAATGAATTAGCTGTAGCTTTGGTGTTGTGCGTGGACCTGCATTTGCACTGCTGTTCTGATGCAGTTTCACAGGGAGTCTCCCATATGCTCAGTGTGTGTGAATGCATTTTGTAAAACTGTGATCCAGATCCTTATGTTCTTCAAAAGAAAGGAGAGAGAAGCTGGAGCAGAGTGAAGAGAGTGGGAAAGTGGGTGGTACTGATTGACTAGCCAAAGATTTGTCTTTTACATGAGAGCCAGAAACCTGATGATCTTCACTCCCTTGGAAAAAAATGGACTTGTTCTCATAGCACCAGGAGGCATTTAATTGTAAGGATATATAGGGATGGCTTTATTGTTTCAGAGAAAATGATAATATTTTCAGGAAATTGATACTTATGTGGAGAAAAGGTTCATGCCCATGATATGGCGAATGAAATGAGTACAATCTAATCTTAAAGAACACCCCTACTACTGCAGAAAGTTAGGACTGTGTTATCTGGCCTGCTTGTACTGTGAGCGTGTGGAAATGTACATTCAAGGCCACTGCAGAGGCTTAGAAGGGAAGCTCAGGAAATGGGAGCTAGTGAGAGCACATGCCTGAGAAGAAATCCTAGTGCTGATGTGTCAGGGGTTTTCCTCTTCTCTCTGGGGTATGTGTGCGCAGCAAACGCAGTAATTTCATTTTTGAGGGAATACTTAGTGGTCTTGTAAGAATGCCCATAAATCTGGCTCATAATAACAAACCAAGAACTAGAGAGAGAACATCAGCAACAATGTAGAGTAACACCAGTTTGCTTTGTAACACTGTGAAGCTCTAATTAGCAGTGCATTGTAAAACTGACATTCTTTAAATCTGCCTGTTGCTGGTATTCACACGCCGTTGTGACTTAGATGGGTGTTTCTGTTAAACAACAGATATTTTATAATAGAGGATTAACTTCAGGATGCATATATTTCTTTCCCTTCATCTTTCTCTTGGTCAGGGTAGTATGCAAAAGTACTGCTGTTCTGATCTCTGCATTATTTGAAAAAGGAAAAAAGGGAAGAAAAAAGATACATATGAGACAATGTTCTCCTTCAGAATTGCAGCATTTAGCAGTTCTGAAATCTGTTTGTAATATCTGTATTTCATTGTCTGATTTACATGGATTTTTTACTGTTTATTTATCCTTTAGAACTTCAGATTTCTTGCATTGAGGTGGGATGGTTTTTTCCCCCTATCTTTTTTTTTTAATATGCCTATGAAAGACATACTAAAAAGAAATTGAAGTTGTTAAATGCGCTTTTTTCTAGCTTGTGATTGTAATAGCTAAACCAAACTATTAGTTATCATATCCCATATTAGCAAAGCTGATACTGCAATGTCAGATCTGTCATTTAAGCATCCAGCATGTTCTCAGTGTTAGTGTGAGGTCTCTAAGACCTCAGCAGAATCAGTTGCTGAACTGAATTTTGCTGTTTTATTATCAGAAAAGAATCAGTAATTAAAAATTGCCACGGCTAGTATTTTTAACACACGGTGATCTGTGTTCCAGAGTTGAGTAGGTAACTTAAATAAACAGACGTCCCAAGCTCTTGGTAGTTCTTACTGGGGAAGCAGAGTAACGAGGAGCATCAGGGAGTCGACATTAGGAAATGGAAATGCGTGGTGAATCATGACATGTCTGTCAGCTCCCAACAGTGTAGATCCAATCAGTCTTGGTGAATAAATGAGATGACTTATTTCTAAAAAAAATTGTGCTTTGTGAATCAGTTCAGGCATAAGCCCAAGATCTCTCTTTACAGATTGCATTAGCAATATATGGGGAGGGGTAGGTTGTAAAGGCAATAGTAACTAGCATTTTATCCAGATGATAGAAGAATGTCAATGTATTTTTGGAACCTGGATTACATAGCAGAGAGGGAAAAGGAATAAAAGGACCCCTCTCTTGTCTCCCTTCCTAGCCAAAAATACTTATATGTACACAGATTTCACCTTTAAATTCAGCATAGGTCTAAAAAGAATTAAACTTTACTGTCTATTTTGCACTGGAAGAACCTTATTAATAAATGACTCTCTCTTTCCGTCTTAAGTGTTTAGCCTAACCCTACTGAGCTGATAGTCCTAAGTGACCAAAGTACATTGTCTTACCCAGCATGCAGAAAAAATTGCCGTTTATTTATGACTGAAATTCTAATTTATCAGCAGGTATCTCTACTGCATCACTTACATGGCTGTTGTGAAAGCTTGATAGGTAGCTGAACTGTTAGTATTTGGGTTTTATTACATCTGACTTGTCTGCATTTTTTCATAGAAGTTTTTTTTTTTTGTGTAGAATTTGGCTCTCTGGAAAATTCCTTTGCTCTTCTACCCATATCCCAGTAAGGGAATGACATGAATGTCAGAGTATCTGTAAAGTAGGAAGATGTGGACGTTTTCTATTTCATGTGAATGCTTTATATATTGCACTTCACATGTCACTTGCAGGAATAAAAAGGGGTTGATTTCTGTGCATGTCTAGCACAAGAGGGCAGCATGATCTGTTTTATCCCAGTTGAGCATTACAGAGGCTTCTTAGAAGGATAACAAAATTCATCTGTTGTGTTTTTAGAGATGATATTTGAGGAGTCAATTTTCAACCTCTCTGCTGAGCAATAGTACTGTGGTTCCATTCAGTTGTCTTAATTGTCTGCAAGAATAGTATTTTCTCCTGATCTTTTACACAATAAGCTTTTCAGCTGCATGTAGTGCTGAGTTCAGGAACTTTTTTCCTTTTGGAAATAGTGGCCAAAAAGTCAGATAACCCTCTAAAGTCAGAAGACTCCCACCAGGGAGACCTTCTTCAGCCATTATTCCCTTTAATTTCTTTTCCAAGATGTTTGTAACACTTCAAAACAGATTTGTTATAAAGCTATGTGAAAGGGACCCGGACTTCAGCAGCAAAGACTTGATTTGGGACTTGCCACTTTTGAAATGAGTTTCTCATTGAATAGTTCAGATGGTCCTACTTTTGACAAGCTTCAGGATTTGATTCAAGATTACTTGCTTAGCTTGTAAATGAATTGTTCTTTTCTGGGTTTAGGGACAGAGATTAGAGAAGTGATGCTAATGTGTAACTGCATAATTTTCAGTTATGGTGGTTCTAGTGTAAATTCTGTGTAGTTTTGAATTGCATTGAATTTAGGAAGCTGAAACCTGCTGCTGCTTTGCTGATGGGTGCTGTAAGAAGGAATGGATGATATGCATTAATTTGTTCAGATAAAATAGAAATCTCTTCCCCTTCTAGAGAATCTGCCTGAAATTTAAATTGAACCAGAATCACTACAGAAGTGCAGCTTTTTCTTTTTTTTTCCCCCCAAATTGTATCTCCTCAAACTGTTGGTTCTGACAGTTAGAGGAGGAAAAGAAATATTTTGGCAGACTTTGCAGCATTTCTGGCCTTCTTAGAAATGGGAAGCACTGAATTGTATGCTGTTTGTCCTTGACCTGTTAAATTAACAGATTTTTTTTCCCCCACAAATGCATTGTGGAAGCATTAAATAAACATAGATCCCTTTGAATACTTACCTAGACTTTGAGATTTGACCAGGTTATAGAGAAAAATACTCTTTTTTTTGGTTTGGCAGCCAGAAATGGCACGCTGAACTGATAGCTAATAGCAGCACATGAAAGCAAACTCCAAATATAAAAAGATTAAAATGTGAAAGAAAGCTGTTGTTATAATGAAGTTTGTTTTTCTTTAAGGCATAAGGATTTTAATTATAGTGTTCATAAGTCAACTGCTGAAACGCTTATAATTTGACAGAGAAAGTTTCTTTATAGGATTAAAAGCATGTTCATCAATGCACAAATGACTATCTGCATTTTATCTGACAGAAGTGTCAAATGGGCAATGTTGTTACAGTGTTTCAACCATATAATATTTGCAACGAATATGGTATTTCAGCAGTCTGAAAATTACAATGCTGATAATGAGGTTGTTAAATTATACTTTATCAGATGGATAGTGAAACTGCTCTAGTTAGTGTACATTAATGTATGCTTGTTCACACAAGTGATTCTGCTGAACAAGTAGCATGTTTAAACAAGAAATACTGGTCTTAAACGGTGTGATTTACAGTAGGTGGTGTTTTGGCATATCATGCAGTTAACAAGGCAAAGCTTCATGTTAAGATACTTCGTTTGTAGTCTCATTCGTCAGTGATTTAAATATTCAGTAGCAATGCCAGGAAATGTATTGTATTCCTATTTGACTCAATGACTCAATTGCTTTCTTTATTTCTTTTTTTTTTTGGAAACAAGATCTGTCCTATCTTTCTGATGCAGTTTTCAGATATATCCTTGTGGTCAAGATGAATTCTGCAGGGTTGTGAAAAACTGTACCAGCTCTTTTGACAGCTTTCATGTTCTCTTAAGCTAATACAAAAAAATGCATTGTCCTGAAAGCAGCAGAGGCTTTGTTTTTGACTCTCTGTGCCAAGCTCTAAAGGGCATTCACATGTGCACAGGTTTGTTAGTTTATGTTGAAAAAGAAGTCCCTATAGGACAGCCTTTTGTTGTAAAATAAAAACACAGATTCTCTCTTCCGTGTTGGTAATCACTTGCATTTGTTGTTATTAAGATGGCAACACAATGGGTTCCATCAATCATCAAGATCCTTAACAACCACACAACGTTGTAAATATTATGTTTGGGTGTTTGAGTGGAACAGCTCGTCACTGAAGTAGGTGTGGTAATTAAAACCTGTTAGGTTGCTACATGTGTTAAAGAAAAAACCCTTTAATGTTTTTTTCATATAACAATGGCGATATGTACTTTAAATCTTATCAGGGCGTGATTATTAAATGATATTTTATGGGAGTTGCTCATTTACTGTTAGTATTATCATGGCTTTGTTAAGAGTTTAAATAGTCTTATGCTTCCATGTGTTTTATCACCATTATGATTCTGTCAAGAGCTGTACGAAGCTGATTGCTATAGGAGTAGTCTTTAAAGTCAGTAAATGGCACTCTGGAGTTATGTTTACATTTATTATCTATTAGCGTAACTCGATTCAACTCTATCCTGTTCTTTTCCGCAATAATAATTGAATGAAACTTGGCCATAAAGCGATGAGACAAGCCCATTACATTTTCAGTTCACCGAGTCAGACCTCACCCCATTTATGCCTACTATGGGAGATAAAATTAAAAGCTTTACAGAAAAGCTGTTTGTAGGTGGGGATGAGGCATTATTTGACAGGGAAATAGTGTGAAGCTTGCACTGACAGCCACTTCCAAGTGCAGCCTCTTGCTTCCCTGGCACAAGATTCCGCCTCCCTTCGTAAGGATTTTCGATCTTCTTCGCATTAAGATCGCCTGGTGGGGAAAACAGCCTGCTGTGAAACTCATTTCTGACCATATGCTGACCTGCCCAGATACTGCAAAGTCTAGTGTTTTCATTTACTGAAGCAGTTACAGAGAGAGCTGCTCTCGCCCCACCTCAGCCGAGCAAAAAGGAGGCATGGAATGTCGAGCAAGACAGGGAAGCCTAATTAAAAATACTGGCTTTAGAAGACTGCACAGAAGCTGTTCAGAGACATCCCTTTCCTGCAAGTGTAGCTGGAAAATAAAAACGAAATTTTGTTTTAGTCTTGCATAGCTGGCATGCTGTTTTGGGGAGATTTGTGGCGATGGGGAACTGAATGTTGGTTGGAGACACTTGAAAACAGAGGGAGAGACTGCTGTAATATTGATGGAAAACTGCAAGGGGCTTAAAAAGAGGGCCCAACTGAGGCGATGCAGCTACAAATAAGCTTTTAGAGATAATCCAAAATGGAGAATTTTTTTTTGTTATTTTTTTTTGTTTTGTTTTGATAATAACTATTTTAAATATGTAACCCTTTTTTGCTATTTTTAATCTGTTTATAAATTGTGGAATGCTGCTACAACTACTGTGGATAGTGGGAACTGGAGGTGCCACATGGATAGAATGTCCTCTCTTGCTGTTCATGGATGCCTGTTTTGGATGGGAAATGAGCATCTCTGAGAAATGAGGAAAAACTTATCAAAACTCAATTCATTCAACCTTAGAACAAGGCATAAGCATTTCCAAAAATAAATTGCCTTGGAGAAGAGCTGGGCAGGGATAATGAGCAGCCAGGTGGTGAGACCACCTATAGGGAATGTGGGAAAGGCAGTCCAGCTCTTCTCCCCCTCTGGTTCAGTGTGAGCTTTGAACATGTGGATCCCCCACCCCGGGTGACAGCCATGCACATCAGGCTCTTGGCTGTGCCATAGCCTTCCGCTGCTGTCCCTTATGGACACACAGACACAGTTAGACCACTGTGCTGTTTGCAGAAAAACTAGCCCACTGTGATGGGGTGTTTTGGGGTTTTTTTTTGCTTAATCTGAGTAGCTGGAAATTAAAATGAAACAAACACTATCGCAGTGCAAACTCATTTCATTAGCACTGTTCTGCTTTATGCTGCACAGAATTCTTTCTCCCAGACGGTCCTAGGTAATCTGCACTGCAGCATCTGGGTGAATTAATTAGTTGAGGTTTCTTTCTTTTTTTTTCTTTTTTTCAGATTGCCAGCATCTTGCAGATTATGCAATAAGTGAAGATTAGTTTGTGCCTGTGGTGATCTTGTAGAGTGTTTGGAAACAAAAGACACTTCTCGATCCAAAATTAAAATTTTAGTGTAGAAAAGAATGGCAGTTGTATGTGAATCTGCCTGTTTTGGCAATCCAGACTAAAGCCTGAAGAATAGAAATAACAGCAGAAGCAGAGTTATTGAATCAAACTTGACTTCAGTGTGTTGTTCGGTTTAAGAAATACAAACTTAAAGTTATTTACAAATAGTACAATACAGTACAAATAGTACAGTTTACAAATAGTACAATAATTGCTTGACAGGTCTTCCACCCTCTCTTCCCCAGATAATTTTTTTTCCTTCATCAAGACCGTTAGGGACTTTGTCTGGGGCTTTTTGTTATGTATTCAGGTGAACACATATGCAGAACCTCCTTCAGGTTTTGATTTTTGATGTCATTTTATGGAAGATAATGTTACATTTGGAGAGGACAACATTATTCCAAGCTATATATGTTGATAGCTACCAACCTTAAGAGAGCTTTTCAAAGTGTTCTAAAATAACATCAAACATATGAAAAACATTTGTTTGTTTGTTTGTTTTATTAGGTAGTGGACAATAGTCCTGTAATTAGAGTGGTAGTATGTAATGGACATTAATTATTGCTTGTGGCTATACTGACCTTGAAGGCAGGTAGCTTGAAACTGGAAACTGCATGTTCATTTTTGTTTGGGATTTGTTTTAATGTTCATTTAAATTTGGGCTCTTGTTCAGCATTTTCCAAGGTGATTCTTATTTGCATACTTAGTTGCCATAGTTTTTGATTCTGGCTTGAGCAGAATATTTAGTTGTGGTGGTCCCAAAGGGAGGTTGTAGAGTGAGGAGGTTTCTGAAAAGTCTGGGTAGGCTGGGCTGCCTTAACTATGACTCACCTAATGCTGCGTAGGAAGTTCACGGAGCCAGCAGGCAAAGCAAGCTGCTGCATGGCAGAAAGGTGGCAGTCTTCATTCTCAGCTGTTTGATTCAGAGTAGAGTGCCTTTTGTGCTCAGGAGGTGGTTTTGGTTTTGTGTTTGTCTTTGCACTGTTGTAAAAGACTTATAAATGACTTCTGACCTAGTTGTAGGATTCCTTCATCCTTCCTAATTTACCAGTTAAAAGAAGACCATAAAGGTCACTAATGTTTCTCAAACTTGAGCTTTTATCATGTGCTACTTGTGCAACATTTATGACATTTGAAAATTCAAAGGAAGTTTAGAGTTCAACTTTGCATAAGGTCATGGTTTCTCTGTCCACTGACATGGTTCTGGTCAGTTTTCGTCCGCCGTGTACTGAATTCACCCTCTGTTTTGTCCAGGAATGCTACTTTTCCTGCCCTCTTTCAAGCATAAGTCTTTACTAGCTTGATTTAGTGTTGGGGCAGGGAGTGCAGAATAATCTGAAGGTGTTTGGAAATCTGAGAAGGTGAAGATTTGGAACTTGGACATCCTTGATAGCAATTATAAGGAATAATAGATGAAAGAGAGATGGTCTAACTCTTCCTCAGTTCTTTTTATCAGATGTGATGACATTTCTGTGTGTGTGTGGTAAACCTCTTTTTTTTCAATGAAGTCGCTGTCTGTTTAATATGTAAATGATGCAATGCAGAATATTGCTAATTCGTGTGTAGGCAGGAAAAAACACTCTGACACTGCTTTGTGGTAAACTTCCCTTCAGTGGGAATACGTGCATCTTTGTCCCTGTGTGTGTTCATTTCTCAGCATAATTTCGTGTTCATCAGTTTGAATGTTCACAACCTAAAATAAAGAGTTTGATCTACATTTTAGGCAAAACTCCTGTATACATTCTTAAGATGTCATAATTAACTTCTCATACAGGAATACTGTCCCTGCCCCATCCTTTCTAGGACGTGCCAGGAGGACAGTAAGTGATTGGATGCCAGGGGCATTTGCTCAGTGCTGCGTTTTTCCCCACTCTGTCCTTTTCAATGTGAATATTTAAAGCTGTAAACTTTACACTATCTTGTTCCTCTCTCCTTCTGGAGCACCTATTTTTTTTTTTTTTTTTGATCTGTCATGCTTATCTTTAGAGAAGAGGTGATGTCTATCTCAGAGAGTTAAATCCCTGTGCTTAAGGATGGGTATCTAGGATTTGGAAAGTGACATTTAGAAATTTACCATATTTTTAAGATTTATTTTTAAAAAAATATATGTTTATGTGAAGGCCCAACTCAGGCTTTCCTTGAGTTTGGTACAATACTTCTTTCCTTTCTCCCTTCATTCCTTAATTCCCCAGTTTCCTTTTAGAAGAACAGTTCTCCTCTCTCCTGTCTGAACAACCAGCCAAAAGTAAACAATTACAGTTATCTTTCCAGAATATTTCTGGTATTCCCTGGCTAAAAAATGTTGAAATGGTTTAAGGAAGAGTTGGTAGTTCTTACCTTTAGTCAGCTAATATTCCCTTACCATTGGAGAAAAAAACCCAATTGTTTGGTGCTCCTTTGAGACAAAAGATACCTGCAGAAGCCTCTGCAAATTTAAAGCCTCAGAACTGTGAAATATAGATGGTTTTAGCTTTAGAAGGGTCTTCTTTTTTTCTATTAAACTAACAATATAGAGAGAATTTTTTTCATCAGTGTTTTCGACAGAAAACTAGTTATTCTAGACTTATTCCAATATTAAGAAATCTTATCTAAGGAGCGCTTTCAAAATAAAGCCAAATTTGAGAGAAAAAAGTGCCTTGAGGTTTTTATAAAGCTGACAAGTTCTAATATTCCAAATACACAGTGACAATGATCTTCTTTTATAATTAAGCTACAAGTATGATTTCATATTGAATTCAAAGCCATTCACTGAATACTGCTTATATTTAAACCCCCAAAAATCCCCAAGAGAAAAAATGGAAAAAACAATCCCAACATATTTTTTTTAATTCAGATAAGAAAAAATAAACTCTGCTGCACCTCTATTTAATAACCAGTGTTGCTCAGCTACTACTGAAGGCTTAAGGACAGTGTTTAGAAGTGATTGTTCAAAAATAAGTGTTTCTCTAAGATTATGAGGGCTTATACAGATGATTTTGTTCACCTGCTGAGTGTTCAAGAGTGGAAATGTCCAATCTGACGCTTTCCAGAAGTGTTTGTTTGCTTGAAAAAATAGAAACATTCCTGTGGAAAAATAGAATTCAATTAATTTTTGTCCCTTCTTAACCACATACTAAAGCAATATTATTATGTACTTTTAATAGAGACACAAATGTTTAGTGGAACGCAAAATCCCAGGTTTCTGAAATGATATGAGGTGTTTTTAGGTTAAAATGTAGTGCTGTGAGCCCTGCTTAATTTGTTAATACCTTCCTGCTCTTCCTCTGTTGTTTGTGCTTCTCATTAGATGCAAGATGTTAAAATGCTTGTTGAGAACTTGTTATTAATTTTAAAAAGGACACAGAAGTGTTTTGAATAGAAATTTTACTTATTGTTCAATTAAATGGGCAGAAGGAGAACAAGTTAGTACAACTGGAAGACAGTACATTTATATTAGATACTATGAAAAATTCTTTGCTGTGAGGGTAGTGAGGCACTGGCACAGGTTGTCCAGACAAGCCTGTCCATGCCTTATCCTTGGAAGTGTTCAAGCCGTGTTGGATGGGGCTCTGAGCAGCCTGGTCTTGTGGAAAGTATCACTGCCCACCGAAGGGGGGTTTTGAAATAGTTGGTCTTTAAGGTCCCTTCCAACCCAGGCCCCAATGTGTGTTTATTTGACTTTATGGGTCTTGGAAAAACAGAAGGTTACATTCATTTTTTGACTTCCTGAGAAGGAGGTGCAAAAATACTCTTCCAGCTAGTGACCTGCAGCACTTTGGTAGCTTTGGGTTGTATCTGAATTACTACAAAGTAAAGGCGATGGAAAAAAACTTTCAGCATGGAAGGAGAGGGCTTTAAAGACCTTTAATACCTCTCAGATTTGGTGCAAAACAGAGATTTATACTTTAACTTTCATTTCATCTTTAAAGGGGCTGTGGTTCTTTGTAGTGGAACTTGAGCAGCAGGATGGACAGAGAATGTTGTTGGTGTAAGAGGAAGTGTGACAGGTGTAGCATTTGCTCCTTAGACCAGTTTTTCCTCTTGCTGTGTGCCTTTCAGCTGTGATACCAAAGCAATTCAGAGAGGAACCAGAGCAACAAAGGCAGTTACTTTAATTAATGAATTTTATCCTCAAAGGCTTTTCGATCTAATTTGGTCTTCTGATTTTCTGTTGATTCTTCCAAATGCTTCAGACTTAGTCAGACAAAAGCCTTTTTCTTCACAATTGTCAGATTTCATTGAATCTCGAGTCTTGGTGATAGAGCTTAATTGTCAGCAAAATAAGTCTTGGTTTCTCTAAATTGTTTGATCCTCAATTGGTTTAGAAGTGACAATATACTTTCATTTACAGGGTTTAGATACTGTTTTCATGTGGCATGTGGAGCAAAGTTGGACCAACCAAAAACATTATTTCAGTTGTTTTCTGTCAGGGAGGCTTAGACAAAGAGCTTAGTCTCAGATCCTTTAAAGTTCAAGCATCTGCCACTAGGGGCAAAAATTATTTTCCTGTAGGCATTCATCTTTTATTGTAGATTTACTGTGCTGCTTCACTTGGTTGATAATCTAATTTAAACCCCAGAGATGATTCATACCTCCTCAAGGGGGATTCACAGCTAGTTTAAATTGTGTGATGTCAGAACTTTTCAGTTCTTCTAGGATCTCTTTTTTGAACATAATGGTCCTTTGGGTGTTTGAATGCACTGAGGAGTAAAGAATGTAACCCTTGCAAATCGTAACACTTGAGAGATACTGTTTCACAACATACCTTGGATTATTTTTCAAATTTATTTGGCTTTCTAGTTTAGGTAACTTGTGATGTCTAGACTTAATTTAGGTCCTAATTATGCCCAGTGGTCTATTGTGGACAAACTTCTGCAGGTGTGAGTGTGGTACCTGTTGAAGAAAGGAACTTACTGGAAGGGAGAATAGATCATGTGCTGTGCTAAAGACTTTTGTTTCATAAGCCCGGCATTTTAGCATTTTGTATACGTGTAATATGACAGTTTTCCAGAAAAACACTGGATTATGAAAGGTTACAAAACCTTGGTGTCAAGAGGCATTTTCAATTTCCATTCTCAGAAAAGCAGAAGAAACAAATAAACAAACCCCCAATTGGCCAGAAGGTCCTAAAAGGTTTTAGATTTATCCAAAGACTTAAACTTGTTCATGACTCCTTCCTGAAGGCATGACCACTGTGTAGTTGACCACTAAAAAGGTTAGGAATTGAATGTTCATATTAGTTTCATATTATATTCATATGTGAACTGTTATTTGAGGAGTTCTTCTCTAGAGTCAGGCAAGGACAAAACAGACATTCAGAAAATTAAGAGGTGTTGTATATACCGTTCAGCTGTGTTGAAAGGTTTATTGAGTGCTTTTCATATGCATTCTAAAGTTAAGCTACATTTTGAAAACTATCAGAGCCAACATTAGTTCTCCAAATATTCTAATTAAATAAACTACCATGCTAAGTTGTTACTAATAATACTCTGTAATTTTAATAGTGGTTGGTTTATTAACACAATTTGGCTTTTGTGGCTTTTTTGCTTGGAGGTGTAGTTTTGTTTCCTATGTTTTAACGATGTATCCACAAATTGATCCCGAATCAAGTTCTGTGCTCATGCTGTTTTGCAAAGAGGGAAACAAAAACACAAGATATTTTTCTGTCATTTGCTTTCATTATTGTATGTGTATTTTTCCATTTTATTCATGCCTTATCTGAAATTTGATGTCTTTTTCAATGCAGAACAATGGCAAAGCTGTTGTTTTGAAGGAACCTTTCCCAAACTGATTATGATCAGTTACTATTTGCAAAAATTTTAATGCATATTACGAAACAGAACTTGTGCTTCAGGTCCATGAGAGGATTTAATAGTGGTTTATGTATTACGTACCTATACTTGAGTGATAGGTATTTTTGTCATAGTCTTTACACGGCTCCTCTAGTTGTCCTGTTTGTTACAGTCCTGGAACTTGTTTCATCCTAATGTGTCTGATGGATTTTTAGCAGAAAAGCTGCTAGTTTAAAAGAATGACAAAAACCATACTGTGGTGAAAATGGATGTCAGGAAAACAAAATCAATGTCTAAGTAAGAGAATTGTTAAAATCCAATGACAGACATGTTTTGAAGAAAGGAAGAAAACTCTTACTGACAATTCCTTTACCTGAAATCTTAATTGGCCTCGTGAAGTTTTAAGACCCTGTGTGAATGAAATTAAGCAAACTAATCAGAGTATACCCTGAAGACTAATGAGACACAACCATCTGTTCCCCCTGCAGTTCTATAGTTAGCAGAGTGAAATATGCTCCTTTAAGAGCAGTTTAAAGCAAGAAGTAACTGAAATCCTCTGAATTGTTTTCTAAAGACATCTCTTTCAATAGATATAAGTCTTCCCTTGTCTGTCAGAGTATAACCTTGTGAATAGTCTGTATGTGTGCAGTGCCTGTGGATATGCAGTATGTCCTGGATGCACTTTGCCATCTTCTTCAGGTGACACTGGCTTTTTGACTTCCACAGTTCTAGTTTGGGAACTACTTCAGAACCTGATTTCTCCCTTGCTGTATTTCCCCTGTTTTTCAGTGTAAAGCACCCTTTCTGTTGGCTTTATGGCTTATGGGTTATTCCTGTATCTGACTGGTTTTGTCACACTGCATTTCCAAAACATCAGTTCAGGCACTTTTCTGATTTTAAGTGTCGCAATCACCTTGTGTTCACCTTCTGTTCTCAGTTGCTGTGTCCCCAACTCTTCCACACATCCTAGCCTGTGTCTTGCTGTGTTGGGCTTTGTGCCTTGGTTGTGTGTGGGATGACATTTGTACCTAGAGCTTGTGCCATGCCATGGTGAAGGAGAGTGGAAGAACCAATGCTGAAGGAAGAGAGAGAAGAGGAAATAGGGAGTGGATATTCAGTGTATGAAGCTGAGGGTGAAGCAGAGGACACATGCAAACAGGGCAAAAATTCAAGTCAGTGTGTACACAAAACTCTCTCAATATCGAAACACCCCATGTTTGGTGAGGTCTGTGACTGGAACTGCCAGCTTGTCTCTTGACAATTCTGTCTTGCAGCTGCTCCCCAGGGCCAGGTGGAGGGAAGATCTTTTCTTAATCTTACAGCCCCAATATACTGTGAAGGAGTCTAACAGGAATTGTTAAAAGGAGTTTGACTTGGATTGCGCATTAGCCTTTCCCCCATGCAAGGTTTTTACCATTTCTGCACCTGGTAAATGGAGTTGTTGGCACATTCCAGTGTTTTTAATTCCCTTCCTCATAATTCTGCTTGTTTCTCTTTCATGCTTACATCTTTGTAACTTCCTGCTCACTGTGCACAAAAGTTCATCCACAAGCTGGCACTTTTTCATCTTAAAATCATCTCTCAAGATGCACCAGTGGCGTTGTAACCGCAGTACATTGACAGCAGTTAAACATATGGGTGGGGAAAACTCATTAATTCTGTGACCCCTTTGTGTTCCTGTACTTTAAAATACAATCTTGTCCTGCAACTTTCTGTTCCAGCTTACTGTTCCGTCTTCCCCTAGCTCCTTATTCCTTCTGTAGTCAGTCTTGCTGGTTTCTCTTAACTGGCACAACAAACTCTTCAGGGCAGGGCATGCTGCTGGCTACGTGCTGGTCCAGCCTGCATCCCAGTGAGGCTCTGCCTCCTGCCTCAGGTCCATTAATCCTCTTCTGGCTGTTTCTGACATGCAGACAACAAATGGCAGAGTTCTCAGGAGTCCCTTGTTATGAACAGCACTCCTCTGTTTTAGCCTGCTTATTTATTTAGGAGCTCATACTGCTGGACAGCTGTAAATCAGAACTTCACAGTAGAGTCTGTTTCTGATCTTAACAAAACCAAAAGGGTTTGTGAATTGTATTCACTTCTGCTTGAATGATGGTTCAGTCAAATAATTTTTTTCCTCCTTGATGTGTGTGAATTTTTTTCTGCGTTCATAGAGAAGTGAAAAAATGTTGCTGTTAACATATTTATCATTCTGAGTTTCTTAGAGTTAAGAAATTTTAAGTTTCTTATTTAAAAGCCATGAAAAAATGGAAATTATAGGATTTTTTCTTTAAGCAACACATATGTAAGGTCTAATAAGTATGTAATATTTAAGGTATATTTATACATAAACATTAAATGTTCTTTAGTTTTGATATATGCACAACTAATGTTTTGGTGTGGTCAGCAGCTATTTCCCATTTGTAGCTGCTTATTTCTAGTAAATTTTTCTTTTTTGTTTCTGAGATGAAGCTTTCTAATATTTGCCCAGTGGAGGAGTACAGTAGAGTCAAAGGCAGTGCAATATAGCTTTTCAAAATACTTATCATTTAACAATGTAATTATTAAAATGTCTTTCTTTTAATGTAATGAGTAAGATATACAGTAGAGCAGAGGTCATATTTGGGGTTTTTTTCTCATTTTTTTCCTCATTCTCATTGATTTCATTTAAGTTAATTATAGTTTAGTCTGTAAAGAAGTTTACTTTACAGTGATATATTTTTCCCCCAGAAGCCAGTGGCCCAAGGAAATGCATTGTCAGACTATATGTATATTCTCTTGGACATCACTTCTGGAATAAACCTCTTGGGTTGTGATTGCCTTCAGTTTTTCTGAGACAAAAGATTTTTGTTTGTTTCTCAGGCAAGATTTGCAAGTGGCATTTGGTGCCAGCCACAAAACAGAAGAGTAGGTGAAGTCTCAAATTGAAGTAAAATATTTATTTTCATGGGGCATGAGGGTGTGGGGTGTGTCTTCTTTAACACAGAGCAAATATTCCAAGGGAATGCTTTGATTATTTGCACAGCAGACTAAGTGAGCTCTCTGACAGCTATACCAGAATACCTCTTGAGTTCTGTAGTAATGACCTTCCATGTGAGGCAGGAAAAAATCCATTGAAAATAATCTAGTGTCATCTATTGAGCATTCTAGATAGCCAAACCCATGTGTTTTTTAATATTTTTTTTTTATTCCCAGTGGCTTTTTTTATAGTAGGAATAGTTACAAAGGAAAATGTGTTCCAGGAATCATTACATGCGTATATAATGAATGATCTTTAGAGGGAATCCCTTCTTTCCAAACAATCACATATTCCAGAAGAAGAGAGAAAGAAAAATAAACTGAAGCTGAAGAAAAATGAATGATCAAGCTGAAGAAACATGCCAAGAAAAAGAGAACAGTTTACAGTCAGATAGAAATGCCTCTGTTGTTTGGCCTGTCCAGAGGCTTTATCCTCAGAATGGGTGGGTTGGTAGAGGCCAGAAGTCTTGGCTGTCCCGAGACACCCTCTGTAGAATTCAGTCCCTATAGACTTCTAAACAGAAGAAACAGTTCCTATAGAATTTTCTTTCATGGTTCCAGAAAAAGAAAGAAGATGAATGGGGATCTGAATATATAAGATTGGTAAAAAATAGCATATTATTTGTTTTTGGAATGATAACCATATAGCAGTGATAACCATATAGCAGTTTTAGCTAAAATTTCAGGAGCGAAATGCTTTTATATCCAGTAATGTCTTATTTCTCCATTCTTATTTTAGACTGGATTGATGATTGAGCCCCTCTAGCTTTAACACCAATTAAAAAAAAAGAGAGGGGGAGGAGAAAAACATTGGAACATTAGAAATTAAGACTCTTATTATGAGAATTATCTTTAGGAGATAGAATGGGAAAAGCAATGAATATGAGTAGATTTGCAAGAGCTATGTGAGGTCCACCTCAGTATTTTCTGAAATGCAGTATTTAAAGCCTATTCTGAATCATGTCTTAATAGTATAAATAACATAGGAAAACTCCTTTTTGTTGTTATCAGGAAGGTGGCATATATTGCCATTTTTAATTTAATTCTTGCAGTGATGTATATTTTTATATATATAGCTCCCAAATATAAAAAACTCTAATAGCATAAGCTCCTTTGAGTGTTTGAATGCACTGAGAAGGAAAGAATGAGGAAAGGAAAGAATGTAACCTCCTCTCATGTAAGTATTCCAGTAACAAAATACTCTTGAGATACTTCAGTCCATCCTGCTTGTAGTATTCTGTTTAAATTTTCTAAGTCCCTTTTCCAGCAAAACAGCACTGGGGGCATATTTTCAGCCCAAATTGGATTTGTAGGCTACACAAGTGCTCTTTTATAAGTGGGTGCATTTGTGGTTAAATATTTTAGCCAAGAATTAAATTCATAATTATGCTAGTAGAAAGTCATTATAAGACTGCATTTTCTAGGTAATGCTTTGTGTTTCTGTTATACAGATGCTTTGCATTTTGGTGAGAAGTTGAAGTAGCTAACTTAATATATGAAAAAGAAGGTAGAGAAAAATCAGTGGAGAGCTTAGTCAGTAGTGTATAACTTGGCATCTTTTTAAAGGCCAATTGATAAGAAGTTGCAAATTATTACCTTTTTGTTTGTTTGTTTGTTTTGTTTTGTGGTTTGTTTTTTGTTCAGTTGGAGTGTGTCCCTTAAAAATGGGACTTCAAAGTCATGCTACTTATGTTGAAGCATACAGCAGAAATTAAATTCTGCTGTATTTTGGCAGTTCATTCGATTTGGTGGTGTCATTTTAGGTTTTGTTTTTTTGCTTCAGTATGTTTAACTTTAGAATTTTTTCATTAAACTGAGGATAACTTAAAATAGCTTCAATGGATGAGGTTAAAATGAAACGGAGGGGATATCCAGAGCATAACTTCTAGAATGGTTAGAACTTTGTTCTGGCAATCTTCATCACAGGATTACATATAAGAATTTTGATATTACTCCAGGGATTGGGGGGATTGCAGGTGTCTGCTTCCATTGTCATTCTAATTACAAAGCAGAGATGTAGTTTTGTACTCAGGTTCTAGCATAAGACTTTTATATACTGCCAGAAGTTTGTACTTTTAAATGATTTTGAAATCTTCCTTTCATAATCAATTACAGAGCATGATTGCAGGGATCAATAATTAGAAAATTGCTGATGAATATATTATCCCAGCTCTAGCACACTTTTTTAAATGGGATCACTTTGTTAGCAAGTATAATGCAGCACCAAAGTTAAATTCTCTTTTATAAATGCTGTTACATCTGGAATTGTAACCAACTTAGTTAATGGATAGTGAGGTACAATCAGAAAGGCAGTTAGGATGCAAAAGGTATTTTGAGATTTGCCAAGAAAGCAATTTCAGAAAGAAGGAAAGTTACACTTCCCCCTCTTCCTCCACACAATCAAGGTTTTTCCTTTGTGTGCTTCTGTTTTTAGTGGAGACTTTAGATGTAATTTCTGCATTGTATATTATGTGAGGAGACTTTGGCTGGTGATAACAGATGTTAATACACATGCTCTTCTGAGTATACCTGGGAAAAAGTATACCACATAAATTACCAAAGAGAGAAAAAAAATTGCATAGAGCATTGACCTATTTTGGTTTGCCACAGCAGGGTTATTCCAGTCAATGGTATGTATGGACTAGAAAGCTCCAGAAACAACTGTACAGTTCGGATCGGTGTATTCATACTAGATAATGTAGATGTCTCCATCAGCAGTAAAAATAAAAATTCATTTCCAAAGAAGCCTGTTTTCTGTTCTTGTCTTTATCATAGTTATTCTTCTTCCTTTAAATCCTACACTTAAAAATAAGATCAAACACAGCATTCGCATTTTCTTCTCATTTCCTAACTGTTTTCTTGTTTGACAGCATTTGTGTAAAAAGTCCTTTTCAAGTAGTAAATTAATTTGGATAGAAGGCTTCCCACCTGAATTCATTACATGCTGGCAGTTTAGATAAATGGATATTATGGTCTCAGCATATTTCGGCCCAGCACCACTGTGCCTATTTGCAAATGTCTAAGAAAGTGATAATATTCCTATCAGTTTCAGACTGCTAAAGAAAAAAAATGGGGTAGAATTTCTTATTTATATTTATAGGATGCCTGTGGGGAAGACAGCAATGCTATATATGGCAGTTTGTGTGGACATGTGGTGCTAAATATATATTAAAAAAAGATAACAGACCTTTTGACGTTTCTTTGTAGAAATATGGAAGAAAAGCCAGAGTAGATCAGTAATTGACAGTTATGCAGGAGATGCATTTCCAGATTTCTTTCTGAAGAAATATTTCACAAACTTACAATTCCTTTCAAAGTCAGTAATCCATCTTTAATTATTTTGTTGATTTCATAGTTGTATTTTACAAGGTTGATGTAATGTCTGCTTCCTGCCAACATTTGATACGGACAATCCACTTTGTCATTGCTTTGATGAAACGGCAGGCTGCTTGTAGTTGCAGTACTTTTTTTTTTTTCGGGGTGTGTGTGTTTGTGTGTGTGAACTGAGCATGGGTAAAGGCTTATCAGTTGCTGAATGCCACAGCTTAACAGCAAGATCTGTGGGGAGCTGCCAGTTTGTACCACGGACAGAATGGGAAGCGTGTTCAGTGCAGTTCAGTGGACGGGTGTTTGCATGTACCCAGTTCTGTACAGCTGTTTTTTTATATTTGTACTTTTTGAGTGTGCCTTTATTGCCACACATACACTCGAGAGCATTATTTTGCTACCAGGTGTCCATTTAAAAGGGCTTTGGTGTTCCAGGCTGTAACTGGGACTGCTGGAGTGCCTGATTCCTCTCTTTGGGGTCAGGAAGCCCACGCTGCACCGTGGCTGTTGTAGTGGTGGCACCTAGCCACCCTGGTGCCATGGTGTCAGGGGGATGGGGGACATGAGGGGCTTCTGCTCACTCAGCAAAGTCAGTGGCTGCACAGAATGTGCGTTGGGATTCTGACACGGATCCATCCAAAGGTTATCTCCTTTGCAAGCATCTCCTTGGCGTGACATACCTTCAAGCAAGTGTGCAATCCTAGCTGGGGTTGTTTAGGTTTATTTACGCATAAATGACTAAGTAGCTCCTTGAATCTATTCTTAGCACTACAGGTTGGCTTTAGACAGGTTCCTGTGAGTTTACAGCAAGGAGAGGAAGAGAATGTAACTTTTTCTCCATGGAAGCTGGGCAGTGAGGGTGTTCTGGCTTCAGAGTAGCTTAAGAGATTTTGAATATATTTTCCCCCTGGTGAATGCAGTACATGGATAGGGATATTTAGGCCAATTGCAATGGAGGAGTTTAGGTTACTATGCAAAGCAGTATTTATTAGTAACATTTGCATATTGAAATAAAAAGTGTGATGCAATTAAAATTGCCTGAACTGAGGATTAGTCTGATCTCTGAGGGGAAAAACATTCCAAAACTGCGCACCCGTGCACACACACACACACACAAGTGGCAAAATCTTTTTATCTGTAGAGGGCCCTTTTCTTAAACCCTTCTTCTTTTCCAAAGAGGTGAGTCAGTGAAGTAGAGAAGTAGTGACAAAGTATTTCTGCAATGTGTGATGAAGCAAGTGGGTATAAAGGTTTTGTAAACTCATTGCAAGGTATAGAAAATCAATGTGCCTACTCTATTGTATTACACAGAGGTATTTCAGTGAATGCCCTGGCCAACAAAGTATACTAGAAGTGCCAAATACATTTAGAAATAATGTGCTCTTGCTCTTAGGGTCGTTGGAATTTAGGTTGCACAACATTGAATACTGTGGATGGCATTTGGCTGTTCCAGTGGAGGATCCTAATTTCTTGTTTTAAAAAAAATCCTTTTCTGGTGTTTACATCTTGAGTGTTGATTCAGTTTGGATTATATTTCTTTCATGATGAAGTATGTATAAACATTTTAGAAAGGTGTGGCACAGTCAAGTGTTTTCATTATTTGTGTGATAGGTTTGAACATCTATTGCAAAGTATCAGTAGGCACCTGCAGAAGCAAAAGTGGGTTTGGAGCACCTGAACACATTCCGATTCGTGCAATTAAAGCCGTTTACAGAGCAAGGAAGAAAAGAATATCACATACTGAGGCTTGATGTCTTTTTCACAGAGGACAAAAGAGTTTTGATTCTTTCACTTCAAGTTTAGCCTAACTATTGTGTAGGGGAGGAGGTTTAATGAATCATTGTTTAACTTTGATACTGCCAAGTATCTGACCATTAAATAGTCTGAAATGTGTACATAGCACTTTGGTGACAGACCCTTATTTAACAGTGATTAATTGGCATTGAATAGTTATTTAATTACTTCGGAAGAAATCTAACAACAGTGTGTGTTCTGATTAAGTTATTTGATGTAAAAACAAACATAAGAGTGCTGAAGAGAGCACGTCCCCTTTTGCAGCGTGCTACTAACACTACACACTGCATGGAAGCCTGAGTGGCTGAAATAGCAGATACTATTCACCAGTTTGGATGCTGTTGTAACATTGGCATACTTAATCCTTGATTTCTTAAAAGACTTTTTTTGTTTGTGGTTTGGTGAAATTTGACTTAGAAGTTTTAGATACAGTATTTTCTTTTTGCTTTTGTAGCCCCTCGCTGGGATAAGTAAAGGATGTAGGTATTAAAGGAACTTAAATTTATTATGAATTTGATATACTGGACTGATCTAAAAATTATTTTTTCTTGGCATGTATATGTATCTCAGAGATGCTTACTTAAGGAGTTTGGGGTTTTTGGAAATATGAGCTATAGTGACAAGGTTATGTTGATAGTCTGTAAGTTTAGGAGAGAACGATTTAGAGGTTTTGGAGAGTAAATATAAATTTTAAGGTGAGGGGGCAGGTAAGGTGTGCAGCTCCTGCCCTTCATGAATAACAGGTGCAACAGTTTCCATAGTCTGAAGAAGCATTCTCAAAAGTTAGGTTTGCACATTCTAGAAGAATCTGTAGTCATAACTGTAAGCATTTTCAGTCCTGACTCCAAATAGGTACTTTAACTTTTAAATCTGGAATGCTTTTCTCTTGCATGCTTAATTATGCATAAGCAAGTCACTGATTTACTGTGCTTCCAGTAAGTGGAAATAGTTGTTTCTTCATACCTTGTGAAATAGACCTCTTGTACTTGTAGACATCCTTATAAATGAAGCAATTGCTTTGAATGCAATACTGTAATGGCTGTGGGGCATCTTGTGGATAATTCCAAAGCATAACACTTCTGCTTGAAGCTGCATTGCTGTCCCTGCCACATGGTGAAGGAACTTGCTTTAGTGAGTTACTGTACTTTCCTTCTGTGTAAGACATGCTGTATAAAATGCAAGTTCAGTTACATCCATGTGAACAGGATCTGAAATGCATCTCCAGACTTGTATTTTGTCTTCTTCTGTCTCTGAGGTAGTAGAATTGAAAAACAGCAATGAGAGAAATAGAACTAAGGCTTGCGGGTTTGTCACTTGCCTTTAGCTGTAGAAAAGCATTAATGGTCACCAGATAAACAGTACAGGAGGGAGATACTGACCTCTTAGCAATAAGCAAAAGATTTTCCTGATCTGAATGACTTCAGGTGTCATTTTCCAGAATTTCTATGTGCAAACACTAAATAGACTACTTTTTCAGTAATTTGAGAATTCAAAAACAGTGAAGCTCTGCTATCAGAGATTCACTTTAATGTTTATTTGGGAAGCAACTGATTCATGTTGCCGCTATTTAATTGTATTAGGTGGACTGTGAAAGGTTCCAGTTTTCAAGGGTTGTCTTTTTCATATACCATTTCTTTTGCTCACTCAAATTTTAGTCAGTGTCATTTTACAGAATTGCTGTATTTACATTTTAAAGAGGATTAGGCAGATTAAAAGATGTTTTCATGTTTTATTGATAACATCAGATTAATTTCCACTTTCCTAGTGGCAGCTCACAGAGCTGTCAAAACAGAGACTGTAGAAACATTGTTATACTTAACAATTCCGTAAGGCAGAATGAAAAAAATGCAGTTTTGGCAATTAGCAGCGTGATTACCTCTGGGAACTGGAGTGGTTGGTGGTAACATGGAAGAGACAGTGAAACCAGGGATTGCTGGGGACAGCCTGGCTGAGCTGAGTTTTCTGTCATGACCAGGTTGCTCAGAGGACTTCATGGGAAGAGGAGGAGAGCCACAGTCACTCTTAATGCGCAGCCATTGCTCCATGGCTGGAGGTGACAGCAAGGAGCTGACCTTGCTGTGGCCATGGAAGAGGAGCCAGCCTGAGTGACCCTTCTGCCTCCTGGCAGTGACACATGGGGTGGCCTTTGCGCAATGGCTTCTTATAGAAGTCTGAAACCACTACAGGGAAAACTTCCTTGGGGTTAAAAGGCAAAAAGGTGATTCTTAGGCTGAATTAAGGTGGGGTTTGCTCTCTGTGGGAACAATCCTTTGCCCTTGTGTGCAGCTCCTTGTTGGTGGGTCTCACAGCTTTTCATGGAGGGGCTTAGCACTGTCACCTCTCCTTGCTGTGCTCCTTGCTCGGTAAAATAAAGTGAAGTCATTCAGAAGACAAGTGACAAAGCTGTGAACAGATTTCTAATACCCTGAGCGCAATCTGTTATTCCACCTAGTTTTCCTTATCTGCCCTTCCTGGACATGCAGCGAAGAAAACCTCTATCAACAGGAAGCATTTAACCTCTTCAAATGATTTTCTTTTTGCCAGTGAAGACTTGGTTCATTTGAAAATATCCTAGAATGTGATATTTAAGGATATTAAGCCTTAGTGACAGTGTGTATGCAGCATGTGCTTGATCACTCTTCTGTGACCAGTCTCCATGAAAGAAAATCATGGCAAAAAGAAAGTTTTCTTTTAAATTGCCTTGGATTTTCTTCTGATATATCTACCCTGATACAAATAAAAGGGAACATCCCTACATGCTATTCCTAGAAGAAAAACATGAAAGAGATTTTTCTGAGTCTTGTGCTGCTGTACACCCTTCCTCTCTGTGTGCAAAGCTGAAAAACAGGATGAATTCAGCTGTTGGCTGCCTGAAGTAACTGCCTTGGGTAGAGAAGTACTGCAGAACAAGCTCTTTGCCACCAGTGTCTCTCTTCGGAGTCATGTCCCAGACCTGAGGAGAGGATGTGTTCTGTATTTTGTTTGGTGGGCAACAGAAATTCCGTTAAAAAAGAAATGAATGAAAAAGAGCTGTGAGCAGAGAACTAGCATGATGGTTGGTACAGAAGTTCCTTCAGTATCTCTTATCTCTAAATTACGTCGCCAGGGCACTGGGTGGAAACTTTAAACTTGCTTTCAGTTTAATGAGCTCCTTTGAAAAGAGAAAAAAAAAGTCTTTTGTTGCCAGTGCAGTGAATATGTTTGTACCAGTTAAAAGTATAATTGAATCAAGATATATGCAGATAACAAAGCAATGTGAATGCATGTATGGGCATCACACACCTTAGAAATAGCCAGATTCCCACCCCTGGTTTCGTTTCTTTCCTGGTGAGTAGAGATACTGATTAATAGAGAAAGATACTAATCCACTTATGGGTGGCAGCTCTGTGACTTTAATTATGAAAGAAGTCTTGATATAACTGACTTTTTTCAGTCAAGTAGAACTTGGGAAAATAGAGAAATGTAAGTGCTTCACTGACAGCAGATTAAAAATCATTTTATTAGCTTTAATAAAGATCAGTATTGTCAAGGTTTTCAATAAGTATAAATGTAAGGCTGCATGAATGCAAATATATCTCAGATTTTATTTTAGAAATGCCTGCAATTTGAATCCAGGTATAATTCTGAGGGGTGAGAACAGAAATGCTAAAAAAGATCAGTTAGATCAGCTATGATCTATCTGAGACATGCATGCTCTAGTGAGTTTCAGTCAAGGATAGGAGCAGATTCCAGCTGATGTTGCTTGATGAAACTTGCATTAAGTTGTCTGACCTGTAAACCTTTACCTGCCCGTGTTAAGCATATAAAGCATGTGTGTCTCACCTGTTAAATTCTGTTGAAATATTATCTTCAAAGCCCATTTAATTTTTTTTCTAGCTGTTTAAGTGAAGGTTTTATATTTGGGTAGAAGGCATTTGTAAAAAAATTCTTCTTCTTCAAAATATATTGCAGTGGTTGTAGGAGACTCCCTTCATGGGGGTTTCCAAAATTGTCTTTTTATTTTTGAAGTCCAGCTGTTTCCTTTTAATTGTTTTTGAAGTGGTAAAACATGGATCTTTTCAGGAATTATATTTACTTCCCTTTTGTTTTTCTTTTCAACCCTGTTTCTATAGGAAGAATCTTAAATCGGTTCTCCAAAGATATTGGCCACTTGGATGACTTGCTTCCATTGACCTTCTTGGACTTTGTGCAGGTAATTCAGTTGCTGCTGTCAGAGACTTCTGCACTGCATTTTGCATTTAGATTCCCGTATGCTGTGCTGAAGATCAGCTATTTGTCACAGATGTAGCTGAGTCGAAGGAAAGTACTTGTTTGTGAAAGAAAGGTGCGATTGAAATTTAACGTGTCAGTAAAAAGCTAACATGAGTAATAACTGCTAGGTAGGAGTGGCTATACACAGCTTGCTATTATGTCAAGATTTCAGCTCATAGCTGCTACATGCTTGGTAAATTGCTCCCGATTTGCCTCCAAGCAATCTGGCAAGCTTATTGCTGTTATAAGAAATATGTCCATAGTAAAGAAACAATCAGCTCACATGAAAAGATAGCACAGATTAACCTAATTACATGTCTACTTCCACAAAGAATCAAATGCTTACCGCACCATTTCGGATTAAAATAGGTGTGGCTATTTACAAAGAAAAGATTAGTAGTAATAGGGTGAATATAATAGCCTTAATAAGAACAAGTGAAATAAGTTGCTGCAGAAAAGAAAGATGGACAAAGCATTGAGATTTTGATAATGATGAAATGATAAAGGATTATATATGACATCAAGGTAATTTTTCTGTTGCAGTTGCTATTAATCTTTCTCATAAAAAATTGCAGGAGGATAAATCTGAAAAAGAATGATCGTACTGTATGAAAATAACATGAATCACAGAATACAGAGTGGTGGAGGCTAGATAAAAAAAGACTTAGTGGATTATCTGGATCCACTTAGTGGATCACACCTGTCATGCTGAGGTCAGGAATGTTTCTTAAGGTGCTATTACTAGTTTTGCTTTGTCTCTTAAAGATAACTTATTCAGGATCTAAACCCTGTTTTGACTTATTTAAAAATTAACCAAAGACATTTCAGGTTGAACAGTTTAATGATGTTGTTCTTGCTGAACTCTTGAAAACAGGAAAAAAAAATTATTCCAAGGGGTAGAAATGCCTACTAAGTTAAAGTGGTTTTTGTAGTTTCGTGAAGTAGCTGAAATTGAGGTGTATGTTTTGTTTTTCAGATTTTTACAGTGCCACTTTAAAGTGTCATTCTGGGGAAGTAAGGACCATGGTGTACTTTACCTATCAATTACAGTAATTGGGAGTTTTTTATGAGTTAGGGAGTTGCTTACAGTGAATATTTGGATTTTTAATTCATGATCACTTAATTTAATTTAATTTTAATTAATTTAAATTCTTGAAAGTACAATATGGTTTTTCTATAAAAACAATTAATTTTTTGCTGTTTATACAGATTCTAAGTCTTCTTCAGTCTCATTAACTGTCTTATTAGACAGAATATTTTATTTCAGCTGTCTTGAAACTATACATATGTGCCTTTCTTTTTGACTGGAAGTTCAGTTTGTCCTGCAGTCCTTACCCTCTTCTCTTAGCATAAGGTTTGCATCCACAAAGTCAAACCCATGTGTCCTGCACAGTGTGCTGCCTGTCCATTGGGCCAGAGGGGTTTACATATGCATCAGTGTGTCTGTCTCCTTTACAGCAGACTGCACTGTGTGTGTGTTCACACTGTGTACTGCTCATGGCCAGAACATCCTCTAGGTGCTGTGATCCTGAGATAAAATGATTAACCATTTTCTTTAGTTCTGTGCATTTACAGTAGTAATGTGAGGGTTATGTTGCAAGACAGCATGGTGGTTTTATAGCAAGAAACTGAGTGGGTGTTTTGCACGCCCTGGCATGTGGTTTAAAGGCATGTGGGGTTGTCTGAGGATGCAGAATTTGCTGGGAAAATGTTACAGAAGTCTGCAAAAGCAGAGGGAGCCACAATTGGTGTGATCTTGTCCATACTTCCTTTGGGGAGCAGACCCTGAAGCAAACTGTCTTGAGAATTGCAGTGTCTTACTTTTGACAGAACAAATGATCAGGTTCAAAAGAAGGCTGAGAGAGTGTCCACCCTGAGTGCATGCCACATGGTACAGAGTGTACAGAGAGAAACATCTACCAGCACACTGGAAAACCTAGTCATTGACCAGTGTATAGATCCTTCAGACATTGTGTGCTCTCCAAAACTGAACTGGTCTGGAATGAAAGAGTGAAGGCTGCTTCTCTAGATGTGATTGTTTTCTTCTTTCAAGCTCCTACTGTAAACCACATTTGGTAAACATTTTCCTTCATCTTGATTAATTTATGTGTTTTTTCTTAATTGGCTATTGAATAATTTTTCAAATTCTGGAGTTTGTTTTTTAAGTGAAAAGTTTTTCCTTTCCAAAAAACAAAGTAGATTTTACAAGTCCAGTAGAGTATGAAAAAGACACTGTGGTTCAAAGCTTGCCTTCTCTATTTGGCATCAGAAAAGAAAATTTAGGATCTTGGTGTTGATTAATAATGCACTGCTATCCATAAGAAAAAAAACACTTTCTTCTTGGCAGGTTTTCTAAAATTTACTCTTCTTGATCAGCAGGCTTCTTGTTTAGTGGTTGCTTTTGAAATTCAAGAGCAAATATGTATTTATTTCTGATGAAGCAGAGATTTTTACAAAGGATAAATGCTATCAATAATGATAGAGATCTTTTGTCACTTGTTTTGTTTGCAGGTGTCTTTTATAACACTTCTTATAATCCCTTCAGGAAGAAATATTTTCTCCTTTCTAAAAACAGTATTAGCTGGATATAAAAGCCCTGATCCCAGCCATTATTGTTGATTCTTTGAGAGACATTTCCCAACATTCATTGTTTAAATGGTTGTCAGGAGGAATCAAGTGAAACTTAATAAACAATGCAGTAACTGGTTCATCTTACTTTGTGTGTAGAAGCTTTTCTTGAGCGGATTTGCATTGAAGAAGTGGTAGTTTTTCAGAGTTATTGCTAGGATCATTGCGGAGCATTCCACCCTTTTACTGTATTGGCAAGTGAGTGTGTAATTTCAGCACAAATAAATGCAATGTGATTGGACACTCAAAAGCTACAGGATGAGCCAATTTAAATACCAATAAATAAATAATTAAATGCCACCTTCTAGTTTCAAGAATTTTGTCATTGCACAAAATACAGATCTTTAAGCAATGCTAAAAATTGATAATATTCTTTTTGGAGTAGGTATTGAGATTTATACACTGCACTACAGCCATAATGAGCATTATTAGTCTAGACAGCTAAACTGGATGAAAATTAATTCTTTGAACAGAAAGAGTTTAATTTTTTGCATCTTCCATTGAGTTAAGGAGAATAAAGACTCTCTTCAAGACAGTGGATAGTCTCTGTACACTTTCTGGTTAATGCAAAGTTGAAAGGTATGTGGCAAGCACAAATGCATAATGAACCTTGTGTTTTCTTTTGAAAATCTAGTTAGATTTTACAAAATCAAGGCTTTGCAATATCTTCCAAAGTAGCTACTCTCATTGCATTTAAAGTTTTCTGCCATCTTTTGATTCTTTGGTTTGAAGTGCGCCAAAATACAGCACACCTGTCTTGAGAGTTTGAAGGCCAGAGAAGCAGTCCTCACTGCAAGGCAGTAATTTTTTTCTGCTTATGAATTTTAACAGCATATGAGGCATCTCATGTTAGTGCAGCTGACTGTGTTTTGTGGAAATTACTGCTGTATCCACAAGGTTTATGAATTAAAAATAAGTCTCTTTTATGAGAACGTGTTTATGGCGGTATTTGACTACATGGCTGGAACAGAACGCTGTGAGTAGATGTGAATTAGAACAACTGAGAAGAAACCAAAGGTTAAGTTAGGTGTTCCAGCTAAAATATCTTTAATGGTGCATTTAGAGTCCACGTTGAAGCTCATTTAAGTAAAAAAACCTTCAAAATCTGCAGTCTAATCCTGAGTCTTATCTTCTGTAATGAATTCTGGCTGACCATAAGGCTCCGTACCAGTTCTCCTAAAAAAGTAAACTAGAAAGCAATGCTATGTTCAGCATGACACTTGTCGTTTCTACCAAATGTGGCATTAAATTTGTTCGTAAAATCTAGTAGTAATCAATGTTGTAGGTTGACTAAGATAGTCAAAAAGCTGAATTAACTTGTTTGGTGAAGATGGTGGGGTTTTGGCTTTTTTTTTTGTGAGCTTACATATTTTTAATTATTGTTAGCCTCCTTAGCCTCTGTCTGCATCTTGTTCTCTTTTTCTTAACTGGAGTTACATGGTTTTGGCAGCTCCTCTCCAGCTAAGTTATCTCATCAGGTAAAGGACAATTTGTGTGAGGGCCATTACAGTGCTTTAGAACTTTATAAGAAGATTGAAACACCTACTTTATTTAGATATAAATGTCCCCCCTGCCTTGACCTCTGTGGGAGTATAAGGTTCTGTGGATGTGGACTTCACTGATAGGTGCAGGGTCTGTAGTGTAAAATCAGAGGCTCACAGGATGCTTTGGGTTGGAGAGGAGCTCAAAGACCATCCAGTTCCAAACCCCCTGCCAGGGACAAGGACACTTTTTACTAGACCAGGTTGCTCAAAGCCTCATCCAACCTGGCCTTGAACACTCCCAAGGATGGAGCATCCACAGCTTTTCTGGGCAATGTTTAGCTCAATGCAGCACTAATAAAACACAATGCACTAATTGGGGAAAAGGTCAGCCAAGAAATAGAATGAAATTTTGAGGGGATATTAGGAATTGAAATTAATGAGGGGGTATTAGGAGTTAAGAATCCAATATATTTAATAGTGGTTTATGCACATTAGCCCAGATATTCCTAAGTGGCCAGTATTTTGGATGCTGTAGTTTTGAGACCTCATCAAAGGCTGAATCATATTCTGACTCAAGATAGATCTGCAGAGGCTTAACATCTTTAAACTCTGATCTCAGATTTTGCCAGATGAGTACCCAAACTGATAAACTACTGCTTGGAAATTATGTCTGTAAACTGAGTACGTAGGACAGTGAAGTATATTTCAGGCTTCCTGTTGGTTTTGTAAATTATTTTGGTAAATTTTAAAGGGATGATTTTCTCTGTAGTTTCTTGCCCTTGTAATTTTTCAGTGATCTTATTACTTGTTAACAGAGTTGATTTTCTGCTTTAGTTTCAAGTGAATTTGAGTAATTAATGTGATGGCCCCTTCATTTTGATTTCTTACCCTATGTTAGATTGAGGGGAGGGGGTAAAAAAATCATGATCTGTTTTGTTTCTGGAGAACACTGTGAACATGTGAACTATCTGCAGCTGCCCTTGAAAAAGGGCAGTGATTTATTGAGGAAAACTGAATTGCGAAACCTTTTTCCTCCCCAAAATCAACAACTTGACTGAGTTTAAATAACTGACTTTTCATATCCTTTCATCACACACAAAGACCTAATCCTGAGACTACTTGAGCCACCAATGTAGGCTGTGGCTGAGACCACCACTGAATGTGCCATTCCCTTCTCACTACACACAAAACACATTGACTGCAGCTTTATGGAGTGAAAATAGTGAAAAAAAGGAAAATGTGAAGGAGGTGTCCACAGTCATTTCTTAAAAAAAAAAAAAAGAGAAAGGGGGAAAGAAAAAGCTGCTGCATCTGGATATTAGGAACAAAAAGTGCCTCAGACTGGAATAATAGCTTGGGTCACTTGCTTTCGTATGTGCACAAGAGTGGAACTGCCGTTCCTTGTTTCAGTACCACTGACCCCTGCATTTTATTGTGTGAGGATGTCAGGGAAAGTGTGTAGAAGGAATTTGAGGATCTTTTAGTTTAACAATGATGTTGTTTTTTTGTGCTTTCTGTGAGAGGTGGGATTCCTGAGGAGTTTGTTGCGTTGTTTTTTCCAGTTTAGCTGAGTTTAGTCTGTATGCATGTGTGAGTTTTGAGAGGCATTTTTATTCATTAAAGGATAATTCTTTCTTTGTGTTTACATGTGCGTATTCAAAATATGATCAGCAACGTGTTGTCCCCTCAGTAGTGGGATCTGTGTTAAATGTCAGTATACTCTGTTGAGCCTGGTACGTAGTGCAGACCTGTGGCCTCGATACCTTGGATACTTTTTAGCTTCCCTTCTGCTGAATCACGGTAACTTTGCTGTGCTGAGGTTTAAATGAAAAATAGATAAATTAAAGAAACACAAAACAGTTGTCTGGTAACACTTGACAACTGAAACCTTATGGGACTTTTTCTTGCCGTACCTTCCCAAGATCCATACTGCACAATGAAAGACTAGTTAAAACCTAAAAAAAAAGTAATAGGGGTATATATTTTTTCATTGATAACTTTTGAGCTCTAGTTTCAGAAAAGGTTGAAATTATCATTGCAATAAGATCCTATTTTTTTTAATTAACTACACTGTCTTGTTAAAAACAAGGAAGCAAACAAATAAAAGGGGTGGGAAGTAGTGGAGGAAGAGCAGGCTTGGGTTGCATTTGTGTCTCCAAGACCAACATGCAGAAGCTGTGAGTTTAGCACAGACACTTGTCTAAATAATGCAGTTTTTTATTGACCTTTTCTTCTCTGTCCTTGAATGTCTTGATTGTTAAATCTCAGTAGCCAATTAGTCTTGTTGATGGTGACCAGCAGTGGGAGATAATCCATGCCAAAGCTATTGCTGTTCTTTATTTTGTACCTGTCATCACATTCCTTTGAATGGGAGGGTGAGTATCTTGCATCCTACAGACTGAATATTTACTCAGATTGGTGGTGTGTGTACAGGATAAAACGTGTAAAGTCTGGAGTCACTGCTAATGGGTGAATTCCTGTTTACATATGGACCTCAGTTTTCCAGGGAAAGCTATGGTCTGTTCTCACTATAGTGGCTATGTATCCCCAGCCTAAGCCTTTGCCTCCCTCCTCCTTTTTTTAAATTTTATTTCTTATTTATGTTCATTTGTAGATTTTGTTTTAAGAATAGATATGCATGCAATTGTCCACACATTAGTGTCAAGGCAGCAGAGATCACTACTGTAACAAAACTAATTTGTGTGGGAACATAATTTAACTGGTTTAATATTTTAGGGTGTTTATTTACTTGGTATTAATAAAATTTGAAGGTGCAACACTTTATCTGACACTGGAAAGAAGCTAAAATAATACTGAAAATGTGGTGTCATTACCTTCTTGTCCTCTTGCCTCCTTTACTGCTTTTCTTGTTCCTCTTAACTAATTTCCTTTTAGTTTTTGCACTTCTGCATTTATGTGGTAAAAGTACGTCATAGTTTTGTACTGGGCTCCTTTCATTTTCTCATATGTGGAATACAGGTGGTTTGAATATAGTGCTCTGAAAAATAAAGCTAGTTTTCAATTAGTGGAATTCTGTCTTTTTCTGTTTCTAGAGCATTGTGAGGTGCAGTCTTTATCCTAATTTCTCTAACATTTGAGCAGATTGAGGTGTAATGGTACTTGTTCTTGCAGTATTTTGATAGTTAGAACCTGTAAATACAAAATTACAATCAGGTTTAAATAATCCCTTCTCCAAATGGGCTTCTGTGTTTTCTTTATCAGATTACTTTCAATATATTTTCAGATAATAGAAAGCAGGATAGTTGTATGGCAGTCCAGTGATGTTCCTCCCATTCTGTGTGGTTTGGAAATTTCCCCACTTTGGTTAAGGTGGAATTTGTAAAAGAATCTCCAAAAAGAGATTCTATTCATTTGGGGCTGTTCCTATCTGTTGGAAGGCATTTTCTCATTTGCTTTTCTTTTAATGAAAGAACGCCAAGAAATATTCTCTAAGTGTATTTATGTATGCAAGTGAATTATCTTCTGTAGTTTTCTCCTTTTCTTTTTTGTCTTTCTTTGTGTATATACTACTGCTGTTTTTAGAGCTAGAGTAGAAATTTTTATTATTATTTTATAGGTATTTTATATGTATTTTATAGGTTATAGATTTTTACAGGTTTATTAGTATTTCTCTGACTTTGTAAGCATTATCACTACCTATCATATCTGTGTGTCAGACTGGTGATTAGTTTTAAGACTTCTGAAAATCATTAACACTTCTAACACTTTACGGTAGCCGGAAATATTTTAATTCTGCTGTCAGTCACAGAGTGTAACAATCCTGTTCCAAATGGTGATAAGTACAAATCTTCTAGATTGCCTTTAACTACTGATATACTATAGATAGGACAATGTCTGCTTACAAACAAATTAGGATTTCACTGTTTGGCAAAAGGATTGGAGATTCCACTTTTGATTCAAGAAGGAAGGAGTAACTTGGAGATAATTTGCATTACTGAGCCATGTTGCTGACACTTGTGTGTGTGTGTGTTAAATCATTGTGCATATTTATGCCCAAAACAAACATGTGGGACAAGGAATTATCTTTAGCAAAAATAAAGGCTTCATCTCACAGAAATGTTCTCTGCCAGGGTGATGTGTGCATCTGCACAATATAAGAACTTCTTTCTTGCTGAAGCTGATACTGTGGCTACTTGGTGAACTCTGCAGCTGATTTGAAAATTCCAAACGAGTTTGTTTGTCAAAAGGCAGAGGAGACTGCAGTGTGGGCGGTTCTGTATGACAAAAGATGAGAGTTCAGGTGGTAACCAAATGTCATATGTCTTTTTATTGCATCTTTTTATTACATCTACATTAAAGGACATTTTTGTACTGTTTAGAATAAATTGATTCATTTGGATTGTGCTCCTGAAATACAAAAGTCTGTGTATTTAGGCTCTTTCAAGGGCTTAATAATATCTATTCCTGCACAGTGGAAGAATAGGATGCTGAGATATTTCATATTCTTTCACAATCACATCCCTAAATAATTTTCTTAATGGTTTTTAAAATCAGTCTAATGTTTAAAGAAGCAGAGCTCTGTTGCTGTGATTGTCACTCGTATGCTAAAATAAAGGGCTTAGCTCTTCTTATAAAACTGCCGGGTTTGGTAGTTGGTTCAGTTGTCCACCCTTCTGTCAAACTCAACATAACGCTTTGAAAAACAGTTTTTCAATTTTCCCACTAATAGTCTGGATTTTGGGATCAGATCAGACTTGGCTATCAGTTACTTTCCTAAGTGTGCCCTTGCAGATGGTTTGGGATAAATAAACCTTCTGAAAAACCTTCCTGATGGTTTGCTGCATATTTGTAACACATAAAGAATGAACACACAGTTATGACAGTAAATGATGTTTATTCTCTGCCGAGGAAGTTTCTCTTTACTCACTGGGTTCTGGACAGGCACAGAGCACAGTTCTGGACAGGCACAGAGCACAGTTCTGAACTGGCTGAAAGCTGCTGGTGGTGGAGTGAGGGTGGTGCTGATTAGTTTAAATATGCTGAAAGCATCAGACCACTGTTGAACTTTTTGGAGATGAGTGATCAATAGATATCGTGTAGTACTGAAAAATTATGAGTCAGGAGTGTGTTTTGAACAGGAAAGTAGTATTTTACAGCCCTATCAAAGTGACAAAGCTCTGGGGAAGTTAAGTGGAAAAATGTCAGGAACAGGTTAGAAAGCATTTTTTGCATATCTCCTGTGAAAGAGTGTGTGATCTGAAGGAAAAAGAAGGTAGTTTTATTTGTTAGGATAGCTGATGCTGTAGTCCTTAATATTTTTCATAGTTTTCATTTAACTGTGGCAGACAGACTGTTGTGGTGTTTACAGAAATATGAGTGGTTCTTCATTCCACCTAAAAATAAATACATGAATAGTGTATTTCTAAATAGCAAGAACAACAATAAAATGCTTAAAAGCTTGTAGTTGCTGTAAGGCAGAAGAGCTGTCTCACTGAGGAATTGATACTCTCTTTAACAGAAGAGCCCACAGTTTGAAAGTAGCACAAAGCTTTTAAAGTTGTTGAAAGACCCAGAATTAACTTCTGGTGAAAGTTAGACTTGGCTGAGCAGAAAAGGTCACGCAGTTGAAAATGAGGTATTCTTGAGGAGGGTGTGCAGCTGCTCTGGCATTATGGCCATGAGGGACAAGAGACCTGAGGCAGGAAGGTGCAGGGCTCAAAGACAAAGTTTGCAAAGCTGTGACATGTGGGGCGGCAGTGTCTGTGATAAGCAGAGTTTTGCTAAACATTTTAAAGAACTGGAAAAATAAAAAGTGCATTACATGGGTGAAAAGGTGATAACATCATTGTTAGCTCAGAAGAATTCCTCACAGGGAGAGAGGACAGTATTTCAGCAAGTAAATGAATGGACTAGACCATAAGAACATGAACTAATGCCATCAGTGGTCTGTCTAGATCAGTGTTTTTTCTCCAGCAGCAGCAGTAGGAGATGCTGTTTGTCGAGGGCATGAGCTTTCTGTGATCCTTTCCCTGTTTAATACCCTAGCACTCACAGTTTTGTCCTCATGGTGTCAAACAGCCTAACTAACTTTTCCCAGCCTAACTTTTCCCAGTCCTTCTACTATGCATTTTTTACATTATTTTATATTGGCCTGTAAGATCTGCTTCCTGCATCCTAATAGCCTGAAAGCAGTGAGATTTTTTTTTTTCATTCTATGTATATGTTTTCCATAATTTTCACTGAAATAACTTCTGCTTTCAAAAGGGTTTTTTGAGTGGGATAAGACTAAGACAAAGATCAGTGAATCAGCCTCTGCTGGTAAAGTGCTAAATATGTGAATAAAGGACAAAATGGAAAATACACTACTTGTAGCGGTACTAAGGAGTAAAATACCCATTATTGAATCAAATGTTTTGATTTCATAAGGCTCTGTGCTCAGTGGGGCTGTCTTGGGCTTGTATAGCTGTGGAAACTTCATGGAAATTACTTCTAAGAGGTAGGAGGGGAGCAAAAATCATCAAACCATTCTTCATTTTCCTTTAAAAATGTCAGTTAATCAACAGCAAGGACTGACAGAGGAGATACAAAAATGCATTTTTCTGGGAATCTTTAAAGCAAGTGCAACAACCAACAAAGCAACCACACTTGGCAATGGTGGTGGATATTGGAGGCACAATGCCTCTAAATTAATATGATTGAAAAGGGATGCTTTTTGCTACCTGAGGAGTAACTCTGGGAATGTTGGGTGATGCCAGACATTTTTCTGTAGTGTTTCAGGCAGGTTCTGGCAAGAGCTGTCGAGAAAGCAAAGCATGTATATGTGCATGTGCTACACTCACTGATTAGTGCTGTTTCCTCAAGCTACCATGTAAAGTTCTGCTTGGCATCTGAGGTGTTTCACAGGAAGATAAAATGTATTTTTCATGGTATGAAGACTCCTGTAGTTTATGTGAATAGTTCTTATGTGTGCACTTTTTGTCCCTTGGGAAGAGAGCAACATAAGAATATAGCCAAGGCCTATTCACAGGAGAAGTGACAAACGGGCACTGTTGAACAGCATATTAACTCTTTCTATTATTCATATGGGGAAATCACAGTAAAGTTATAACTAACTCCTTGACTTCAGGAAGACCTCTCACTTTTCTGTAGATCCTCATTGCAAAGTTGTGACTTGCTGCCCAAATCACTGAGAGCACTTCTGTACAGATGTGCTTAGAGGGCACAAGGTGTAATAACAAGGAGCACTTCAGAAAATCGAAGATTCTGTTCAAGATTCTGTTGCTTATAAATACAGAAATATGTTGTCCACAGTTGTTTATAAGAATGGCTATTGGCACTGTAATTTTGTGTATGACAGTATTGGTTTCCCTGTACAGTGGGTATGAGCTGGAGCCGCATGCCTAAGTAGAGGCTGTAGCTTTGGCTCTGATAAAAGCTTTTTTTTCCGTGGAAAACTTGTAAGTAACTTACAGGTAAGTAAGTTGCTGCTGGAAGTAACTTACTGCCATGGCCTAAGAACCCTGGCAAAAAAACTTCTTACATGAGTGAAGATAGTTTATTTTTATTGAGTAGATAACCTCTGTATGTTGTAGGAATATAGTGCGGAGTTTTAAGGGATGAGTGTTTCAAGTGTCTGTCAGGATCACCAAGTCCAGAGCCTGGTTATGTGTCTGTTTCTAAAGCATGGTATCTGGAAGTCTCAGACCATGTACAGACTGTGATTTCTGAAAACTGCTGTTACAGTCAAGTTCTGCATGAGACAGTTAAGCCTCTTGGCCCCGGCTGCCCAGAGAACCTATTTCTATCCCTTCTTGTAGGTAAGAGTTTACTGATGATAGGATACTGTTTGAATATGAGAGTGGTGGTGGTGGTGCCAATGTATTAAAGAAAACACCCTTTTTTATTATAAGGTCACTTGTTAAAGAACAATAACACACAGTTTGCTGTGACCTCAAACAAATATTAAGGCTTCTCACTTAATGACAAAATGCATGCCAAGTCAAATGAATGAGCATGTTGGTGGCACAGAAAACATTTGCCCTGAGGAGCTCAGTATATGCTTGTTCACTTGGAAAAACAGTGATCCAGAAGGACTGTCTTGTAGAGACGAGAACAAATAGGAGGTGCTAGCATTAAGGATGTGATTGGAAATTTTGAATACATTTCTGGCAGATGTATTCAACCCATTTGCAGTGACATACTGATTTAGTTCAGTAACCCCTTGTTGACTAATTGCAAATAGCAGGGTTGAGAGGAGATGAGAACATCTCATAGGACATAAGATGAACTTGCTCTTTTTGAAGCTTTTAGAGCTGGCAGTATTTAGTTCTAATGTTCTTCATTCAATTTATCTGAAATTATAATTTTCATTTCTTATCCAGCTGTGTCTTTTTTCCCCCTTTCAGTGCATTGGTTGTCATGGTCTTTAAATTCCATATTTTTTCAAGGATGCACATTTTCCTAAAGCTGAATTAACACTGATTGAGAGCTGTCATTCCTGTCAAAGATTGCTGTCCTTGGTTGCTTCAGAAAAGGACATTGTCAGAGATACCACTTAAATATTGTATATCCCATGTGTTCTCCTGTACTCATAAATCTTCATTGCATTTTTGCTGAAGACGAATGTGTTCTGACAGTTTGATGCAAACAATAGTATAAACAAGCATATATACTTATTTTTAACCTGTTCCAAAAGAAAACACATAAATTTTTTTTAAAAAGTAGTTTGAAGACGAGACTGCTCACCTCAACTCAGCTGCTTTAAGTGAGTAAAATGAAGTAGAATTGTTTAGGTGCTAGTTTTTCTTTGGATGTTTCCTGTGGCTTTTTGTACGAAAGGGGAAAAATGCAGAAAATCTACACTGTGGTTCTGGGTGGAGCTGCCTTGAGTAGTGTGTTTATCACTCTGATCTTCTCATTGCAATGTCATCTTCCCAGGGAAACTTGTCTTCTGGTGTCCCAGTGTAACCAGCCACCTGTGCAGTTTTTCTTTAACAGAGATGCAGGTCAGTCAGTCCAGACAGTCTGGTTTAAAAAAGTCTGTTTGAAGGAAAAAAAAAAGCATTCAAGGATAAAGAAAATGTCAGAACTGGATTAAGGATTGATTGTACATGCAGTTATTTGGCAGAGTCAACAAGGAAATAATTTCTGTTAGGGGTAGGGGAGAAGGAGGAGGAAGGGTAATGCCAAGCAAGTATGAACAGAGTGGGGTTTTGTAGTTTCTTGACATGGCTTTACTTCAGACAGCACAGCCTGACTGAGAGTGCCTAAAGTTAATGCAGTAAAGGTTCAAACTGAAGTCGAGGACATGTGCCTTTGCTATTATTAAATTAGTATGGCTTTGTGGCAGTTCTCTGAGCTAATATAATCCTTGGGAGTGTATACTGGGACCCGAGAGTAGCATTTGGGAATTGGGGCTGAGTAGGTGTACTTGGCTTTTGCTTAAGTATTGGTAAAACCAATCCTGGACTGCTGCAGTTATTCTTATGTGGATTTGACTGTAGATTTGGTCATCAAAATTTAGCCTTGATGGGCTTTAGATCTTTCCTTTGCTGTAGTCAGAGGGCATCAAGTAAATACAGTTAATGGATTGTAGCAAAATACTAAACCATAGGGTCATTAGGTATGCAGTTAAAGGTTAGAGGAAGTTACTGCCATCCTTGGACATGTTTAAAAGATGCACATACCATGGTTAAGGACATGGTGTAGTGGGGGACTTATTAGTGCTTCATTAAGGATTGGACTCTATGATCTTAGTGTCTTTTCCAATCTAAACAATCTTACTATTCTGTTCATCACTTCTAAACTGTTAAACTAGGACAGGAGTTTCACTATGTAAGCCACATCTGGATTCCCACAATGAGGTTTCCAAGTCTCAAATCCCATCCCCTGGGCTCCTGTCATTGGTGGGAGATCCTACCAGGTCAACAACTGCATGTCCAGAATAGTGTGGTTCCTATGGTAGTAGGTCCTATACTATGTTTTTCTGCTCTGTGGTTGTGATACAGAAATACCTGTTACTCCTAGATCAAGACCTGTTTGAGATAGAAATTCCAGAATACCACTCTCAGCACCTGTAAGAATAATGGAGAAGTAGGTCATCAGATGGTGAAGGGAAAGCATGTTTCACAAGTGAACGTGCTGATCAGAGCATTCATTTCCCTGGAGGGTTATAGTTGGGTATGCCTCCTGCAGTAAAAGAAGAGATTTTTAAGCAAAAAAAAGCCACAGTAAATGGAGTGACTGACTAAATCATGAGGGAAGTCTCTCAGGACTCTTGTAAGCAAGAGGATAACTCCCAACAGAAACAACATGGGCTTTTCTGTACTCTAGGGATAGACTGTGTGCTGGCTGTGTGTGGGAGATTAACCTTTCTCCAGAGAAATGGAAGCAAGTTTGAAGGTGGACGTTGGTCACTATGTCTCCATTTGGAAGTGATGGTCTTTTCCTGAAACTATCCAGGTCTTTTTTTGACTTGGTAGCCAGTGCATCTGTTGTCTTTTGTGCAAGGTGGCCTTGTTTCAAATACTGTGCAGATAACTGTAAAATGTAATTCATCAGCTCCTATGTTTTTGTTTTGGTTGCTTTTCTTCTTTTTTTTTTCAGTTTAACTATTACTTTCCACACAGTCATTACGAGTGTTAAAATTAAGAAATACATTAAAAGGTGCTGGGTTTGTAGACCGTATTTCTTTTATGAAGGAAAATCTTGGACTTTTGATGCAACTTTCCATTGTAAGCTGATTCTTCCATGAGAAGTCTAGATACCCAGTCCTGAGTGTTTCTTGCTGTTTGTCTCCAGAGAGGAGAGACAGCAGACACTCATGTCACCATTACTGTCACCCTGCTGACTATCTTGGGTCCTGCAGCTCGCACACAGTGGAGCTGGTAGAAGCTGGAGCGGTCTCCAGCTGCAAAGGTTGGTTGTCTCTTGTGAAATTCAGGAGCTAGAACCTTTGCCTTACCTCACGCAGTGACTACATGATTACAGTCTGCAAATGGTTGTGTCTGGCTTTCAGACTACTTCATTAAGAGTTAATTTATATGCAAGTTTGGTTTTCAAAAAAAAGAACACACATGACTGATCCACCCTATCATAAATTTTTATAATGATAAGGTGGTGCAGGCTCATCTAAAATTCCTTCCAAAGGCGGTGTCAGATTTTTACTTTAGTCATCCTAACCATCTTTTCCTTCCCTGTATTTCTGCCATAGCAAGGCTTTGTTTACACGAGCTGGATCTTAATAGTTCTACTCCCACTCCCACCCCCACTGGCACTTTGCAACATATTGTAGATTATCATCACTAAACTTCAGTTTGGCTTCTTTGTTTTTTATTAAGAAGCATTTGTTTTCCTCAGAATCCTTTTCCTTGAAGCAGCTCTCCTCAACATTTGACTTCAGATTTGCAGCTGATGTTCTGAGGAGACTGTGTACTTCAGAAAAAGCTTTTTGTGACTGTCTAGGAAGTAACAGAGGAAGAAGGCAGCAGATGTATTGAGCAGTTTCAGAAGTGAGTTTGGAACAGGAAGGAATGGAACAGGAAGGAATCAGTCTCTGCTGATAAGGATGGAGGTGAAGGAACCTTTAGAAACTCACCAGCGTGTGGATGGCTGGCAGGCTTGGCAGAGATAACGAGCATTACTGAGCAAAGCAGAGATCTAGAACAGGAGAAGATTTGTAGGAGGTCAGGAATCTTTATGTCCTTTCTCTTCACCTCATGATAAAAAGGAAAGACTCTAAAGAGTGCCAGAGAAGTAGAAGGTAGAGAAGGGCTGATGGCAGTGCTGGTGAGGAGCCCAGGGTGCTTTGTTTTGCTTTGTGCTGACACAGCCATGTGCATAATTGATCCAGGTGAAACAACGTGCACTCTCATTGCCACCTTGCCTCCTCCTGATGAAATCTAGGTAAAATGCTTGTGATCTGCTGTGTGTATCTAGAAGGTCAAACAACATGATGTTATCAACAGCTTAACCTATGGATGAGCAGTGTAGTGGTAACACAACTTCCTCCAGAGCTCCTTTCCCATGCCTACCTTTTAGAATTTTCCTTAATAGGGTCATGAGGCCCTAAAATGTGCTTTCAGGATCTATGAGATGAGGGGCTGTAACACTGATAAATCTTCTTTCATGAGCTAAGACCTCTAAGCCTAGAGCCGACTCATGCAGTTGTAACGTGTAATGTGTGGGTTTGCTCTTTGGTCAAGTCAAATTGGGGTAAAGGCAGAGAAGCCTGAAGGAAAAAAAAGCCAATTTAGGGGTAAAGATTGTACTTATTTTTGGCCTCAGTGTGCTACCAGAAGTGCAGTAGGAAATGCAATGTGTCATAGACACTTCCACTGAAAGTGTTTGAAAACCCAGGTAGCTCTCTGGTACCTGCCTTAGCTGATGTGTTGCTTATATGAGCACTGAGTTGGAAAAGTTGAAGGGATGGAAGCATTTTTACTCCAAGACATGCATTTCTGGTACCCAGTAGTCACTAATATATTTTTGGAATCTAAAAATCAGGCAGCCACAAAATTTAGCTGGAATCCATTCTGTGTTGTATGAGGTGTTGAAGAAGGTGGCTGCTGTACAGTCCATTAAATGAAAAATCTTTAGAAAATATTGTCACTGCTAAGGAATATGTTAATGAGAATAATACAGGAATTTAATCTTGAGCTAGGATTTCAGTTATCTGGTTTTGGTACTGTATGGGTTTATTTTTGTATGGGTTGAATTTTCCCCTCTTTTTAAGGATCAAACAGGCACATCCTAATTATAGTATACCGGGACTCCTACCATACATTCATTCATGTACAGCTGGGTTCTGCAAGAATTTTGTGTGCACATGATGGTTTGACTGTGTATTCAAACTGAAAGTTTGATGGAAGATGTGAAGGGGTCTGAAGGAAATAGTAGATTTAATTCAGAAAGTTGGGCAAGGATCCTCTGTCCTAAGCAAGAGAGTTTTCCTCATTATATCTAGTTTTCTAAGAGTAAAGTCAGCTTTACCTCACCTGTTACATTACACTCTAGTAAACCTGGTGAAACAAGCTTTTTATGACACTTCTTGCAGTGTGTAACTTTTTCTTCTTATTTGTAGCATTTCACATTGCAATCCTTTGGGAAGAGAAAGCCCACTTTCTCCTGTCCTGGGTTTTCTTTCTAAATGGGTCGATGTTGTATTTAGGAAAACATTGCAAGCCTATGCTGAAAGTCTCTCTTCTGAGTGTCAAGTCTTTCAACTCAAGTTGAAAGCCAGTTTTTCACCTGTTTCTTCTTAGCAGGAGTGAAAAAACACGTCCTTGATTCACCAAATAACTAGGATCCATTAAAGATTAGTTGTGTGTTACATTGATCGTTTATTATTTTATTACAGCTGTCACAAAAGAGTCTACCAAGAAAGACACTAATTTTCAGTCAACCAGCTTTGTAAAGACTTATTTTAAAGAACAAATAATGTGTAAGAAAACCATAAACTGGAAAAATAGTCAATTTAGATATTACTGTAAATTTTCCAAGTTGCTTAAAAATAGATGTTGGTCATATGTTATGCAATGCATCCGCTCTTAAATGTGGTAGTTATGTTTAAATATATAAATGTTTCAATAGTGTTAAGTAGTTTTATACTTGTTCTAAATTAAATTCTTCTGGCAAAGAGTTTTTTATTTTGTTTCTATTGTGCTCCAGACTCTCCTACAGATTTGTGGTGTGGTGGCTGTGGCTGTGGCAGTGATTCCTTGGATGCTCATCCCCTTAATTCCACTATTTATTCTTTTCATTTTTCTTCGACGATATTTCTTAGACACTTCAAGAGATATTAAACGTCTAGAATCCACAAGTATGTAGTTTGGTGGGACTTAATGTTAGTTTGAACCCTACTTATTATTATGTGAAATGCTAGTATTTTATAGACAGTCCATCAAAGAATTTTTTTTTCTTTTGCTATGCAAATAACTTCCTTATTGCCTTGGTTCTCAACTAGTGAATTACATGCTTAACTCCTGATTTGCATAATGATAAACCTAGGGTATGTCAGTTAACTATCTGTAAATAAAACCAGTTAAGAATATGCTAAGCTGCTGGTCTTTGGGACCTTGCATGCATATACTAATGGTATTTCTGACCTTATCTGACTCCTGTGCCTGACTTTAGCTTGACTATAATATGGAATATTAAGCATTATGAATAACAAACATGACTGCCTAATGTCATTAATAAAGCCCAAAGAATTTCTACAGTGACAGCTATTGTTAAAAATGTAAGACATTTTTGCATAAATTAATCTGCCTGGCTGTCTGACTGATTCTAATTGAGTAAGAGAACATTAGTTAAAGACATTGCATATTTATTCTAAAAAGATGCAGTAGAATAGTTTGTATGCTTAAATATAAAGTGGTAGGATTAAAGATTAGTGTGGTACAAAAAGAATTAAATGTTGTCCTTCATCTGTTGTTAACTCAACTCTCATTTCCCTTTGTAGCTCGAAGTCCAGTGTTCTCCCACTTGTCGTCATCCCTCCAGGGGCTTTGGACTATTCGGGCTTTGAAAGCTGAGGAAAGATTTCAAAAATTATTCGATGCACACCAAGACCTCCACTCAGGTTTGTGATGAATTGATGGGAAAAATCAAATACTTTGCACGGTGGGAGGGAAATATCTTTTGCCCTCAGCGACACGTATATAATGTGCATTAAAATCAGTAGGAGCTGTGCATTTGTCTCTTTAGGGTAAAATTCCTGTATTAGAACAAAAACATTATCTGTCTAGATTTAGAGAGTTTACTTTGGGCTGTAATATAATTTAGAATACCCATGCATATGTTTTAACAATGTATAAGATAAACATTTGAAAGTATGCCTGATAAGAATACTTAAAGAATAATTTTTAACATTTTCCTGGATTCCATCTTTAAGGAAAGGAAAGGTAGGGGGAGGGCAGAGATGTGGAGGGAACAAGGTATATTATGAAGCATTTGATACTAAGTAGTGTGCTGGGAATGGTATAAATAATCTTGGAGAAGTTTCATAAATCTAACTTATTTTTTACTTTGAGCACCTTTCAGGGCTTAAATCTAAAATATGGAATTAACATAATTGGAAGGTGTGAAATATTTGTGTTCTGCAGGCATAATATAATTCAGGTTTGCACTGTGATTCTTTGACTTCTGTTATTTAAATGTTCTCTGTTACAATGTTCTTCAAGATATAGCAGAATGCAAGTTTTCAGTTTTATGTTTGTTAGGTAAGATTGTGACTTTCCTCCGTGGTAAGGCATACAAGTATATTCAGTTACTGTTTTGTAATTTCTAGATTTACAAAGTTTCAGGCAAGACCAGCTGATCCTTTCTGAAGTACAGCTTATCACAGGTTGTAGCATCATACACACTGACCATGTTGAGACCAGTGACTTGTGACTGGTGTAGTGCATCTTCCAGGGAGGCACCTCTAGCTTTGAATTTCCCATTTTTAATATTTTATAGTTGCTAGTTATCTGACCAAATCAGTGTTACAATACCTGATAGCGAGGGAAGACAAAGTTGTGGTTTTGTTTTATATTAAAAAACATCTGTAGGCAATGAACTGCATACAGAAGTTTCACTATACAAAGGGGACCATGACATTTAAGAGAAATATTTTTCTGTATTTTAAGGTCAGATCCAGGGAACATAAAAACACTTCAATTTTTCAGTCAGTTTTGTGCATCTCCCTAACAAAACTGTCAGTAATACCTCTCATGGGCAGATCATGAACCTGTTTTTGAGGTCAAGCTTCAGTGCTTATAGTCACACTCTTCTGAGTACCTACACTCTTCATCTTGGTGTCTTTTCCCCACAAGCCTTTGGGGCATACCAGCTGGCTTAAAGTGTGTGTGGTTTTTGGTCCTCATGTGGAATATGTGTCTGGACAGCAAAAGAGGCCAGCACCCTGTGGGCTGTATTAACAGGAGCATAGCCAGGGGAAGGAGGGAAGTGACTGTCCCCCTCCACACTTGTTAGCCGCACTGGGAGTGCTGCATCCAGTTGTGGACTGCCAGCTCTGGGAAACATTCTAACAAGCTGGAGTGAGCTCCCTGTAGGGGCCATGAAGATAGTTAGGGTATTAACAGGAGAGATTTCCTTGTGAGGAGAGTACTGGGCTTGTTCAGTTCAGAGGATTTAATACTGCCTTCCAGTGCCTGCAAGGATGTTGCCATAAATACAGGTTTCTCACCATGGTGCCTGGTGGTAGGAGCACTGACTTGGGTGTAAGTTGTAACAAGAGGTTTTTAACCTGAATTCAAGGAAAAATGATTTCACTGTGAGCACAGTCAAGCAGAGGCAAGGATTGCCCACAGGTGCAGGCTTCATCTTAGAGATTTTCAAGACTCAAACTGCATAAAGCATGGAGCAACATCGTCTGACCTTTGACCTGACTGTGCTTGAGCAGGAGGTGGAACTAGAGATTTCCTGAAGTTGTTTTCACCCTGGATAGTTCTTTGATAGTAAATGTGAGCAAGCAGTAGCTGATGTAAGAGAATGCCTTTCATAGCAGCTCACAAAGTTGGAGGCCTGGGTTTTTTAGTCTCCTAAAGAGTTTTAAATTCTTTCCTGCATTGCAGAAGGCTCTCCCAACCAGTGATGGTTTTGCTTAGCACTTTTGGCTGGAGTAGTATCTTCCTCTCTATTTAGGCCTGAGCCTAGGACTCAGGACACTTGCTTTGAACCCCTTTGAGGCATGACTGTGAATGGAGTATTAAATAAATTTTAGATAAAAAACATCTAAAAGGCATGCTGACATTTGACCAAACCCAAGTTTCCTTCCTGCCAGTGCCCATCTCTATAAGCAAGCACATGAGTCGTCAGACCACGATGAGTCTTTATTAGTTCCTGTGACTGTCAGATTCCTTTCTTTATTCACAGTGACCCTTGTTGCATAGAGAGGTTGCAAAATGACCCCTCTCAAGCTGGCAGTGTAACACACCTCCCTGGACAGTTAGGATCAATGGAGCAAAAGCTCCATAATCTGGCTATTGATCATCAGGCTTAAAACCACACTTATCTCCTCTCAATCTTACAGAAGGGTGAATTATTTTAGTCTGAATTTTTCCCAGCACTGGGCTAAGGAGCATTGAACAGTTGAAACTGCAGTGATCTTTAGCAGAGAGTAATGGCAAGCAAGGTAGAAGGGGTTGGAATGGTAACCTTCTGCTGTGACTTGTTAGCAGCTGGAACAATTCCTCTGAGTGCAATTCCTTTGAGTAGTCCTTATGGCTACTTTGCTTCTGGTTTTGGCCTTGGATTCAAACACTTTGCCCTCTGTATTGCAGTGTCTGTTTGTGCTGTCTCTTGTACCTTGTACTGTAGCATATCTGCCTGGAATGGAGCTTAGCACCAAATTGTCAACACCCGAGTGTGAGTGCAAAGTGGAGATGACCACCTGTGAGCTTCTCCAAAAGTAAAAATGTGCATCTGATCATCTGAATAGCTCTGTATAGCTGCACTGGCTGTATTGAGTAGCTCCTACAGGAGCTTAACCAGCTGCAACTGCCTTCTAAAAACTTAGCTCTGGCAGTTGTGTTGTGATATGTTCTAGCTAAAAGCCTGTAGACTCTAGTCGAGCTACAGTAAATGCAGTTGTACTTCTGCTTTTTGTATAAGACTCTTGAGTTCACTAGAGTTGAGAAGAGGTTTCCATTTTGAATAAGTGGACCACACTTCGAGCCTTGACTGTTTTTCTTTCTCTTCCTATTGTGGTTGCTACTGGTGTGAAAACTAAATTAGACAATTTCAGGAAAACTGGTCAGTAGCCTGATCATCATCAGTCCATGCAGACATGCACTTGAAGATGGCAACGTTGGGTTTTTTTGACAATTTGTATTATTAACATGAATAAATTTAGTAATAATTATACAGCTTAGTTTTCTAATAATCCACTGGTTCTATGTCTTTGTAAAATACACTTTAGAGGCCTGGTTTCTCTTCTTGACAACCTCAAGGTGGTTTGCTGTGCGCCTGGATGCCATCTGTGCCATTTTTGTTATAGTGGTTGCTTTTGGTTCCCTGCTTCTCGCCAACAGTGAGTACAGTTGTTAGAAAAAGTTCACCCAGTAATTACCATGTATAGTAATGCCTAATTTTTTTTCATATGTTGCTGTTTCTAATTGTTTAAAGGCTGTAATTAAGTTAAATATTTCTTTCTAGATCATGATCTCTTCCTTAGTCTAGGGCATTGGGGCTGTATCTGCTTTCCTGCAACTCCTGGAGGCAGTTCAGACATCTTCCGGGCTGAAGCATACATCTGTCATCATCCCCAAGTGTGCAAACAAACGTGCTCTTCTGTAGTCTTCACTTTTGAGATTCTGGCTTTCAGAGCAATAACAAGAAATAAATCTTCTTCTTTTTCCCTACCTTTGTCTTTCTCTTTTGGCCCTACAGGGCTTTGCTTTTTATATTGAAACACCCACGGAGCTGCTTCTTAACAATGTTTTTCCTTTCTGCACGTGGCACAGTAGGTCAAAAGGCAAGCTAAAGTTCTTAGGGATACTCTTGTCGTATCTTGGATCAGTGGGATAGGCCAGTTCCAGAAAGAAAATTGCCTCATAATAATACATTTTATGTTCACTGTCACTCATGAACTGTCATTAGTGTATGCATCATCCAGGATGTAATTGGGTTAGATGTGCTAGAATGAGATAGTCATCTAAAACATGAAGGAAGAAGTAATTATCTTGGACATAAAAATTAGTGCTAATTTGCTGGTTTTGTTTCTTTTCTTTTTTCTTTGGATAAGTTTTATATGTGCATGTGTATTTTAAAATTTGAACACTCTGTGCTGCACAACTCCACAAATTTTGAGCTAGGTTTGATGTTACTAGCATGCAAAAAGACAAGTCAAAACAATGGTCCTGAATCTTTCCTTGCCTCTGGATAAAGAGTAGTTCTCTCGAAATCAATAGGACTATGTTAGGATAAAGTTCAAGTAAGTCAGAGGACAATCATGCTTAATATTGGGGCAGGCAGAATACATTTATTTTGTGAGAGTAGACCCACTGAACACAGTAAATGCTTTTATAAACAGGGGAAGAAATATTCTGTCCTTTTACTTTATCTGATTGTTTATAAGAGTACAAAGTTGAGGTAAATTTCATAACTAAATTTGAAATAATTTTAGGCAAACTTTTTGCTTAGGTTTAGGGCCTTACCTGATTTGCATAGAAAAAAAGTGAATACTTAACTAATGCTCAGCCAGACAGGGATGACCCTAAAAATCTATGTAAGTTTGGTCTTGAGACTGAACCTTAGTTTTTAGATGAACACCAGGCCAAGGAGAATTTGGATTATCTTGTCAAAATGTGTCCAAACCGTACCCCAAAAATGCAGCAAGCAGCTATTCTGCTTGGAGCTACTCATTGCACAGATAGCAAGCAGTGCATAACCAAATAAAATTCTGGCTGTGATGCTTCCATCATGTATGTAACCTCATGAGAGAGAACTTAACTGAGATTTTGTGTAATTGCAATGTACCTATTCAAGCCTCATTTTCCTTACTTCTGCAGCTCTGAATGCGGGGCAGGTTGGTTTGGCGCTCTCCTATGCAATCACCCTCATGGGAACGTTCCAGTGGGGTGTTAGACAGAGTGCTGAAGTTGAAAACCTGGTAATGTTTATTTCTTCCTTTTTCCCTCTTGTTTGCTTTCATGCTTGTGACATGAAGCTTTAAGGATGAGATTCTTCTTAAATAACTTAGAGTATTAATACCTTAGCAAGCGATTGAGGCTCCACTCTGCAGTCATAAAGAAAAATTACTTCTTTTAGGTTATGATTTGTCTGATGGATTTTGAATGTTTGTTAAGATGAATTGTATCTGGGGATTGTCTTGCATTCATAGTAAGGGAGGTTTTACAATCTCCCTTTACAGCAGAAAGGAGACTGTCTAGTTACAGTGTAGACAATTACATTGCAACTTGCTAAAGTTGCAATAAATTAATCCCTTTCTATAAGGAAGATTTTAAATTATGTTTTTATATTTGATATTTATAATTTATTGTTATTTATTACTGCATTTTAAAATTTTATTTATATCCCTCGTGGCAGTTTTAGAGTCCTTTTATTCCATTGCAAAGGCTTATAACTTTTAAATTTATTCTAAGTTAACACAAATGTGAAAGTATTTGTTTATATTCAACTGACAAGGCTGTGTGTTTTCCAAAATATATCATATAAAATGTCTTTGACCAATTCACAGTATTTACTAGCATGTTCTAATTTGCCTGTCTACTTTCTTAAGATAGTACATAAGAAAAACAGATTGTAGAAAAAACATGCTAAACATAAACCTGGGATTTTTTTTACTGTGTTGACAGCTGAAGTTACTTGTAATTATAGTTTGCTGTACGTAGTCTAGGAAATATGTGTAGTCCTTTCATAGAAGTTACAAAGCCATGCTTAATTATATTATAATGATAATAACAATCATGATAATAACAAAGTTAGAATTTTTTTTGCTACCACATTGCTTTTTCAGTGCATTTTTCACACACTGGTAAACAGGCAGTAACAGATTTTCTGAGAAATGGGAAGAAAGCTTTCACTTTTTTTCATTCCACTTGGGAGATTTTTAAGTGTCTGTGGGAGTGTCACATGTACTCAGTGGCTTTCTTGGAGGCTGTGACTCAGAAATACCTTGGAAGAGAAAGGCCATTCACTAACCTGACTTTGGTGTGAAATGCTGATTATTTTATGGATCTATGATTAGCATCAACTTCTTTGATGGGTGGGCATCCACCAAAAATCCTTGTTGTTAAAGGGTGACTACACCTGGGGGAGGCAGGAACATTTCATCTCCATTCTGTTGCTAGCTGGTCAAGGGCAGTGATTGTCACACTCTGTTCAGGGATGGTGCACACTTGTTTTCAGTCCTGTGTGCAGTTTTGGGCAGCACAAAACAAAATGAAGCTGTTGGAGCACATCCAAAGTAGGGTCATGAGGATGGTGAAGGATCTGGAGGGAAAGCCTTTATGAGGACTGGCTGAGGTCACTTGGGCTGTTCAGCCTGGACTAGAGGGGACTGAAGGGAGACCTCATTGTGGTCTACAACTTCCTTGTGAGGGAAAGAAGAGAGGCAGACACTGATCTCTTCTCTGTGGTGACCAGTGACAGGACTGAGGGCATGGCCTGGAGTTGTGTCAGGGGAGGTTTGGGTTGAGTATTAGAAAAAGATTCTTCACCCAGAGGGTGGTTGGGCACTGGAACAGACCCCCCAGGGAAGTGGACAAGGCATCAGATCTGCCAGAGTTCAAGAAGCATTTGGACAATGCTCTCAGGCATTCTCAGGTGTGATTTTTTTTGGGTTGTCCTATGCAGGGCGAGGAGTCAAACTCATTCATGTGCCTGTAGTTCATTTGGCAGTTTCATTTCTTGCTTTATCTTTCTAACACACAATGAATTGGTGTCATCTTAGTCAAGACTGACAGACAACTCTCTTAGCCTAATTTTCTTAAAACTTATGACGTATTTAGGTTTGTAATTAATCCTACTGATGAGAAATGCTTATGAATGGCTTTATGTATCATGATAGATCTGGATCTGTAGTAGGACCTGAGATGCATTCTCTCCACTTTTTTAGTTGCATAAAGAAAGCCTAGAATGGCACCAAATACTCTTACCCGTGTTTAAAAAAGCCCACGGAGTAATTTGCATTGAATCTTCATGGTAAAAATATTTATATGCAGGCAGTATTTGCAGGGTATGCCATAGGATGAAGCTCATGTATCTATGTCTTCTTTCCTCCCCTTAGATGATATCAGTAGAAAGAGTGATGGAGTACACAGAACTTGAAAAAGAAGCTCCTTGGGAGACCAACAAACATCCACCCCCAGAATGGCCTAACCAAGGAATGATAGCATTTGAGAATGTTAACTTCACTTACAGTCTAGATGGACCATTGGTTTTAAGACATTTGTCTGCTGTAATTAAACCAAAAGAAAAGGTATGTATGTGGCTGTCTTTGGATATTCACAGAAATTAAGCAAAGTTGACAAGAAGCTGTGTGCTAGAAATGCATTATAAAATATGTGGGTGTTAGAAAAATAGTAAGTGTTCTTTTAAAAAATAAGCTTTAGTTATATTTAATAACAGAAGTAATAGCCTATTTATTTCATGTAAGTGTATGTAGCATAAATTTGTCTGGGAACATGATATTTCAGTCTGTCAAAACAAAGGATTAAACATACCAAATAATTCCCTTTAAAAAAACTGAGATTCTTCAGAAAGTAGCAGACATGGAAAATACCAGCCAAGCCAAGAATGTTTGTTCAAATCCAAAGAAAATGGAGCTGCATTAGGAAATTGGGGATTCAACAGAGGGAACATAATTGGAATTAAGTATGTCAACAGACAAGGTGAGCAAAACCAATAGAAAATAAGGAATGTACATGCCCTCGCACTAAGTCCAAAATGGAAGATAGAAGAAAGAAATACAAATCAGTTGCATAACTTCAGAATTGGGGATTTTATTTCAGTTCCTTTTGGCAACCAATGCAATTAACTGTTGTCATTAATTAGATTGGTAGCCAAAAGAAACATAGAAATAAAACTCTTGCTCCTCTGCAAATTTGACTCCTCCTCCCCAATTTTGACTCTATCCCTGTTGAAAGAGTGCTGCAGGGAAGGTCTCCCCCACAGACAAAATTAAATTAGAGCCCTGAAGTGTTAATTTGTGCTTTACTACATTTCAAATGCAGGTGTACTTTTTTGATTAGGAGGTCTTCCCTAGGAGGATGGTTCAACTCTACAGTCCTTGCCCGTGCCTCCTTTTTAACATGCTTTTAACATAAATTCCAAACCCGTTCATTTTCTCAAGTGGACCTTTTAATAACATGCATGTTACAAAAATTCAACCAGACTTTGCTACATGGAGGTGATTTCCTGAAATTAGCTGTGAATGAGTAAAAAATGGTCTCTTGAGAAGAAGAGCCATATGGGCTGTCTCCTTAGCTATTACAAGTCTCTCCAATATAGACAAGAAATCCTATATTTCTCAGTGAGAGACAGGAATAAAGTAAAAACGGAAGCAAGAGATGCTAGCAATGCATGACTCAGTGCTTGGTGGGGGCAGGAGATGGAGGGATGACAGGGGGTATTTATTTTTGCTGAGCAGTTATGCTGTGGTTTCATCATCCTGAATTTGCCCAGCTTGAAACTATTGCTAAGAACTTTGTGTTTGCTTACTATGATGTTTTGCACAATACTGCAGTAGGTTGCCACTGTGTAGAATAAATCTCCCAAGCATCTCTCCTCCTCACATTGACTTTAATTATGGAGAAGCATCTTCTTCAGAACCAGGTTTCTAGATCTGTCAGGGATTCTACCCATACTGCTGTCATTGAGAGCTCTTATGCCTGTTCAGGCCCCTGGCTTTTAGAGACTTCTGGTGGCTGCAGTGCCACTGGCAGCGGGAATGTGCTTGTATTTTTTCTTGTAGCCACTCCGGGGCCCAGTTTGGGAAGCTGTGGGTACGGTAAGAATTGCTAGCAAATCACTCACTCAAGGTCTCTTCTAATCTGTTTGTCTCAGCATTCAGTATTTCCCTACAGTCAAAGCAGGCCAGGAAGGACCGTGTGTTTTAAACATCTTTGCTGAAGTGGTGTGGTCTGGCAGAAGCAGACCAGGCAGACACAAACTGCTGTGCCCGTAGCTGGCAGGGATTAACCTCCTCTGCTACTATAGCTGCAGCAGGGGAAGGTTAGCATGTGTAGTATTGGGTTTTACACACCATCTTTGTTTCAGGGAGCTCATGAATGCTTATTGGCTAACATATTGTTAAATGCACCTTTTCCTGACAGCTCCTGGATCTGCAGGCTACATGAAAAAGTCGGGAAGGTGCACACGTAGATTTATGGCATGGCAACTGTGCTCCCATGACGAAAGGGAGGTTGCCTGAGGGATAACAAAGACATGGGCAGTTTCAGTGGAGTGGCTGACATGCTGTAAATCTCACATTTTTTGTGCAGCTCTGCTGTGAAGTACAAGTGACACTTGAGTAATGATGAGCCCAGCGTAGCAGGTGTACTCCTGTGTGTGCACTGGGCTTGTATCAGGCAGCACAGTCCTGGCCCTGTGATTCCTGATAGGTGCCGCTTCCATTTGCAGGTGGCTGCTGTATTTGCACTGCCTGTGAGTGTGGGCCTGTGAAGAATAAAATGTATTCAAAAAATTGATAATGTGTATACTGAGAGCTCTTTCAAATTCCTGTCAATTTTCAGCAGCCTGTATAGTCAATTGGACCAAAGATGCAAATAGATTCTTCTAAATGTTGAAGAGCGTAGTCCTTTCATTTGATGCCAAACCAAAAGTGGGATTTTGACAATATGCAGAGCAGCTGCATTTTTATTTTAAGTATCATACAATGTATTTTGTATGTTTTTTTTCTTTATATCTTTGATACAATACTTTATATTGACATTTGCAGAGGAACAATTGAACTTTCATTTTCACAACTCTGATTGTCTGTGTTCTCTATTCAGCACTTTCTTTCTGAGCTGCAGTTTATCTATTCAGAACTATTTTTCCATTTTTTCAGTGGTACAATTTAGAGTACTAAACATTTGATCATTTATTGTAACAGATTTGCTTAAATTAGTCTGTTCAATAAAAAGCACTGTGGAAATGTTAATTAGTTTATATACAGTAGTACAATAATGAATTGTTGGATGAAATTGTTAAATCAGAATGTAGAAGGAGAAAATATCTTTTAGATTATGCAGCATAAGTTGCTTCTTGAAGTGTACTTTTTTAGTGTGTTGTGTATTTTTTATCAAATGTGGGCACTGCTGTTTTGTCTGAACTTAGTGTCTCTGACTGAAAGTTTCTCCTTGCACTTTGGTGCAGTTTCCTGTGCTGAATTTCATTTCAGCAGGCATTGCTGCATACATGTGAGTCTCAGGCAGTAGGTAATTGCCCTCTGGTGTCTGTATGTACACTCAAGAATGTTTTCATCTTTCTTCCTCTTTTCTGCACCCCAATCACTTCACCAAGCCATATTATACATGTTTAATCCTCATAAATCCTTCCCCATCAAATCAAGATCTCCAGCCCATATTAATTTTGTGTTGCACTGCTCTGAACTTTTTCAGTGTGCTGATTTTTCTTTTGGGGGAGATGTAGGGACTAGAACAGAATGCAGGAAATAACAAATTCTGCCAGATCAGATCTGTGTAGAGGGTTACACCCATTATCTTCTCTGATACAGTTGATTACTGTACACTGTTTTTCTCTAAGAATTCTTTATCCGAATACAACATTAAAAAAAACTTAAAATAGAAGAAATATTTCTCAATCTTATCCCCTTGTCATTAAAGCTATCAATCCCATATTTTTCATTGTCTCTTTTTTCTGAAAGCTTTATTTTTTTTTTCACACTGTGTATGTCTTCCAGTTTTAGTTTGGGAGCAAAGAGAACCCTGAATCTCTGTGATTTTATTATTTGCTGTTTCTTCTGTTTGAAAAGGAATTTCAGCTTGATGTCATGGCCTTGTAGTTTCAATGCTTGCTGAAGATGTCTGAAGTATGGATACAGTTTATAATCATGCTACTTTAAAGTACTTCACCTTAACTATAACTAACCAAAATCAGTCTCAATTATTTAAATTTGGAGTACATTGTTCCCAGAGTGCTTTATGGGCTCCTTTTTGGGGTTGAGTAGTAGATGCACGCATGAAATGATTTGCCTAACATCACCCAGCAAACCAGGTTTAGTATAAAAATAAGCAGCCTTGAATCACATTACTGTATGCATTGAGCCACTTTAAATTGTTTACACAAGACACCACACATTAGGGGGAAATCATTCACCTTTGAATATGATCCAAGAAATTGTCATGTATACAAATGTCACCTGAATCCAAACCGATTTAAGGGGAGAGGATTTTTCCTCTTGGAAGAATGTTAATTACAAAGAAGTTTTATTTGGTGCATGTTCTACTGCAAATCCTATGATGCTGTAAAAATGTTGCTTGACATATTAACTTCTCCTGAAAAGCTCACAGTTTAATGGTACAGGCTTGGCTTGCTCCGTAGGTTGGAATAGTGGGAAGAACCGGAGCTGGGAAAAGCTCTCTGATAGCAGCCCTCTTTCGCTTGGCAGAACCTGAAGGAAGGATTTGGATTGATATGTACTTGACATCAGAGCTGGGACTCCATGACTTGCGGAAGAAAATCTCAATTATACCTCAAGTAAGAGAGTGACTTGGTTTGCCATGGATGTTTTGAATATAATACCATAGTGTTTAAAGTGCTTTGCTGAGTTGTGTTCCCCCTGCACCTCTGAATGCAGTAGATACAGGAACTGTAGCTCGGCATTATTCTTACTTGAGGAAGGTCTTGATTATTTTAAGATAAACAGAATCAGTTTTGGGGACTGGAACATTTTTTCCCAGTTTTGTACCCTGTCTGTTCCTTTGGAATATCTATGTGTTAGCTGTATGCTGTCCTCCCATAGTCTGTGGAAAAGCGGAGAAAATCTGGTAAGTGTATACCGATCCTCAGCAGTCCTCTGAAGTCACTTGATCCTTTGGCAGCAATTCCTGCTTGATGCTTCCTTAGTAAGGGACTTTGCAAGACCACTTTCACCTCTCCAGTCATCCCTGTACAAACTGAGTGGTGCTAGATTTAGAAGGAGCAAATGTGCTACCTAGAAGTGAGCTACCAGCTTTTGCTTTATTTGGAGAAGGTTGGACCGGAGAAGACCATAGGAGCAGACTGAAGAGTAGGTCATTATAACCCATAATAAATGAAACTTGATGAATTTTAGAAGCTGAGTGCAAGAAAGGCCACAGTACAGGAAAAAAAAACCCAATAGGGAAGTGTTGGAAATAGCCTCATCTCTCATCCTGGGGTAGAGGAAAGGCTGTTCAAAGAAATCCAGTAGGTCACAGGTCTTCTCTCTTAGAGTCTTAATTTCATGAGACATTGTATCAGAGAAGGGTGATGTGTAACCTTAAAACTTAGGAGGCAAAGTCTGTGCGTGTTACAGTTTCATGACAGCTCTGGTCTCTTCCCTGGGCATTTGCTCTCCAGTGAAGAGGGAGGAAGAGTGAAAATCTCACATGCTGCAATTGTGAAGTCATATTTTGGAAAGTAGTTCATCTGTGCTCTTCTGGCAGGTAGAGTGAAGGGTAGACTGTAAGTCAGAGGAATTTTTTTGCCATGTTTTGCATTATTTCTCAGATCTCTCTATGTTATAACACAATCTGTATTTAGAGTTAAGTCTGAATGTGTGCTAGTCTGTTGGCAGGGTGGCAGTCAGAGTGTATTAATTTCTTTAAGTTGAGAATCTAATACAAATGGTAATGAGGCTTTTTTTTTCTCAAAGAATAGGAGTCAAAAAGAAACAGGTATGTTATTGAAAAAAAAATTTAAAAATAGGTACTTCCCCAGCAATTGGATTGTTGCCTAATGCAGGATGTTTTTTGTTTCTGCATGCTGCAGGCTTTGTTATTGCAGTACTCACTGGAACTAGTCATCTTTTGTATGTAAAGAGAAGTTTATATGGATTTAAATTCCATTTTTTTGTTTGTGTGTAGCGTTCCTTTCTCGTGAAAACAGATGATCATCAGTTCATTCAAGGTCTACAGCTTTTTGAAAGCCTTGCCCATAGCTGTTGTGGGTGATTTTTTCATTTTGAAGAATTCAGCCCAGTTGAACAGAATAGAATGCTGAGACAGGAAAACTGCAGGTCAAATACGGAAATAGAGTTTCTGCATGTTGAATGATGCAGCTGCTCAAAGTTCACCGCATTCAATTATACATGTGAGGTTTTTTTCATACACAGGTCTATTGACATAGTTTCAAAACTGTTTTAATCCATTGAAACTCTGTGATTTTTGTCAAATTTATATAAGGTTTGCATCATAGTCACAAAAGTTTTGAGTGCCCAAAGGCTAGCAGGTAGCTTTTTTTTTGTTGTTGTTTTTTTGGTGTGTAAGGGAAGGCTGTTTCTACTAACAATATGCAAAACTATCAAGTGGTGGTACAAAGAAGAAGAGGAAGGAATCAGGTTTCTGCTATGGTAAACTGTATGATAGGCATTGTCTGGTGCTGTGCTAATAGTAGTGTCAATAATAGCAATGTAACATCAGGTAATTATTTTGCAGCAAATATCTTCATAATTAGTGGGCAGCTGAAAAACCAGAGAGAGAGATGCTTATTAGAATTGCAACATAAAACATGCTAAACAGAACCATTCCTAGAGAGTGATGAGGCAAGACTGAAGTTTTCTTGTGCGTGAGTTTAAATACCTACCTGGAGAAATAAAAATGTGCTTAGGCTTCTAATTGCTTGCTTGGATGGAGCTGTGTAAAGGTTGTGTTTGTAAATCTTTTCTATGCAAATGTTGTCTGCCTCTCTGACTGCAAGCATTTTTACAACAATTATTTACAGGTTAGTCTTATTGCTTTCCTCTCATAAACCAGACTGTTTTAAATAATAATCTGTGTCAGAAATGGTAATTAAAAAATATCCTTATCTTCTGTTGCCGTGCATGTCTGTTGTTAGGACTTTTATAATAGTTGTGAACACTTTATAGGTTCAGCCTCTTCTTTGCCAGCCTATAAAACTGGATTGAAAAGGAAAATAAATGTAACAATACCTTCAAAATACACCAAGTGGTGTACTAAAATGTGTGGTGTTAAACAAATTAGTTTCTAGGTGTTTTTGAAGAAAATTGTTTTTTGGTTTGGAAATGTTTTGTGTTAAACCCTTTTGCTCATTCAGCAAGTTTTTAATGACATTGCTATTGCAGTAGATACTTTCAAATAATTGGCATGTTATATCAGGAAATGTATATCTTCTTTTGTATTGCTTATGGCGTGTTCTGTCTTTTTTAATTCTTTTATAGCATTCAGATGGTTTAGAAATTCAAAGACAATAAAAGGGTTATGGTCTGAATTCTCTTCTAGTTTGCTGCAGCCCTTTGGAGCTGGGCATCACTAGGGTTAGATGGGGAGAAAGACATGACAGGTTAATCTCAGAGTAAGCTGAAGTTACCCAGTGTAAGTTAGATTTTATTTCCCAGGGGAGAAAGAAAAAAAAAGAATGCATTTTGCCTAAAATTTCCCCAATTTAAAGAGAACTGACAACATGATGAATGGTCTCCATTTATGATTAGCACTGTTACAACTTTTGACTTGTTTTTGTCTTTATGTGTGGTATTAAGATGAGTTTAGCCCTAAAGTCGTGTCAGTGCATGACTCCCAGGTCTGGCAGCTCGCATTACTGAGGACTGATCTGTTGCTTAAGGAGTTCTGAACCAGAAGTCCTCTTCCCAATTCTTAAATACTACATGTTTCAGTGTGATTTGATTTGTGCCAGTTTGATGTGTTATCTGTTATTGCTCTGACTGGGAACTGAAGTAGAACAAAACTTGCTTTGACCACATTCTTACCTCACTGGTACCTGAAGGGGAGAAGGTACTGATTTGACTCCTGGTGTGTTTTGAGTGAGAGCTTTGCCCAGCAGTGCTCCAGTTCTAAGTTTGCTTTAGTGCTGTGGCAGTATAGATGTGTTCAGGTTATAAATTGTGAAAGCTGTTCCTGCTTAGCCCTGATGGTACAACGAAAGGCCTTTTATGGTATGAAATGAAAAAAAAAACCAAACCCACAGCCTAACACAGAAGGAAAACCAGAAAGGCATTGTAAGCTCTTTGATTCCTCTCTGGTTTATGTACTTCAAAAACAGGTTTTCAAAACTGCCCAAAAGTAATTTAGGAGTGTGAGCTCATTGACAGTGCTAGTTGTTGGTTTTCATTAACAATACCATGAGGATAGCAACGATTTCATAGAAGTATATATATAGCTTGTGGCATCAGAACGGTGGCATGTAAATGCCCGTTGAAGTACCGACATAACTGTGTACAGCAATTTGCAAACAGACCTGTCCTGTTTGGTAAATTATCTTCATACAGAGTAGTTGAACACTTGCCTTCCCTCCCCCTCCCATCCCTCTTAAGCATGCAGTTGTAATGTACACCTTTGCATTTCAAAAATGATAGCTTGTTGTTGGATATTTCTATGCTATTGTTGATATAGGTTAGCTGTGATTACCATTAAATTACCTATTGCAATATAAAACCTGTATTTATAGTGGAATGCTGATTTTACTGGGTTTCAGGAGCCTGTTTTGTTCACTGGAACTATGAGGAAAAACTTAGATCCTTTCAATGAATACACTGATGAAGAGCTGTGGAACGCCTTGGAAGAGGTGACTTACTAAATCTAATAATATACATCTGGTATTTAAAATCCATGTAACTATAATATTACAGTGCTTGTGTGTGTTAGGTTTTGGATGTTTTCATCAGGTTTGATAAAGGTATAGGTGTTGATGGAAAAAAGTACACTATCATATGTGCATTTGTGTATGTGTGTGTGCAATTGTGTGCAGGCATGTGTATTGTTATATAAAGTCTTTTATGAAAGAATTATCCTTTGGGATGATGCCTTAGTTATAGTTTGATTCATATCTTGGTTTTAATGAACATTAATAGATTCTTAACAACGTGCTTTAATGTTTTTAGAATTCTAATAACTGGCACACACTGTAATCCAACTTGGCACTTACTCATTTTGTGTCAGAATATAAAAGGCAAACCTTGCATACTTATTGTTGTGTCATCAGACACACAATAGCTGATTTAAAAGAGAGTTACTCATCCTACAATATGTTGACATGTCAACAGGTGCAACTGAAGGAGGTTGTGGAAGATCTACCCAACAAAATGGAGACACAGCTGGCAGAATCTGGATCTAATTTTAGTGTTGGTCAGAGACAGCTGGTGTGTCTTGCCAGAGCAGTTCTAAAAAAAAATCGTATTCTTATCATTGATGAAGCAACAGCAAATGTGGACCCAAGGTAAAAAAAAAATCTGTCATATGAAAATGAGCTGGTTTCTCTTCTAATACGTTCGTCTCTGCTGTAGAGATGAACTTAAATGCTTTATATTTCATGTACTTTGTATTGCTGTTTCATGTTTTTGATGATACCATCACTTTTGTCTTTTCCAAACAGGATGATTGAGCTTTGGCTATGGAGCAGATGATATAAACTAAGCACTCAAAAGATCCCTAATTTCAGTGCATTCCATAGAATAGGGAAATTAATATTCAAAGTTTATTTGTCCTGCAGCCATAGATTAGAAGACAAGAACGTTCTTGAAAATGCATCTCTGTAACATCAGGAAACAAGTTGAGTTCTGTTGACTTCTGGAAGAAAAGTTTGTTGGAAATAAATAAATACAAAAGATTTCATTCATCTTACTCCCAAAACCCCCTAAAACTAGAAAGGTGAAAAATGGCTGTAAGCAAAACCGGATACTTCTGGTTGTGAATTGCTGTCCTTTCAGATGGCTCAGATGCTGGTGTTGTAAGTTAGAGGTAAAGTAGGGGCAGGGGCAGACGGTAACCTGTCCTAAACACCACAGGAATTGCAGAACAGATTTGGAAATGTTGAAGTCTACAGGATGGACTCACTAGTTCATTATTCTGTCTTGTATAACTCAGGCCAGCAGAACTTTCCTGAATTCATTTCTGTTTGAACTAGAGTGTACTTCTGGAAGAACATCCAACCTCAATAGCAAAAAAAAAAAATCAATGACAACCCCTGTTAAATTGTTCCAATAGCTAAGTACCCCCACTGTTAATTTTTGAAACATTTGAAGTGCTGGTGGAAATACTTGGGAAACAATACTGCAAACGTACTGCATCAATTAGTCTGAGCTGAATATATAGTTCCAACAAACCATGGCTTGAGGGAGAACTCAAAGTCCAAAGAGGACAATAACACAGCAAGTCCTTCAAACAGATGCATGAAGGATTTTGTATGTCATCTGGGCGTGACTCATTTTTCTAACATCTTCTCAGGGGAAAAGTGGTGCCCTACTGGTGTAGCTTTACAGTTCAGCTGACTGTATTTCTAAAACCTGTAGAAAAGTGCAGTCCCTTTCCAGGGGTTCTCTTTTTTTTTTCTTTTTTTTTTTAACTCTTAGTTTATTTTTGGCTGAGCTTTGATAGATTAACTGTGATTAATCATAGGAGTGGTAATTTAATACCATCTTACTCATCCTCCCTGTTTTGGCATCTCACATGTGTGTTGTCAACTTGCACTATCCATTTATTTAATTGATCTTGATTAATGTGTGCTGCAATATATATTATAATAAGGTAAATGTTTGTTTGTATCAACTCTAGGCATAACAATACAAATAATAACTTGGAACTTCTTCTTTGAATTCAGTTTGCATTACAGTCATTATTACCTTTTCCTTAATGTGTTGGTATAACTAGAGCCAAGTATTTTTTAGCTCTGCAATCTGATAGGATGATCATCAGGAAATGCTGATGTGGGTTGCTTAACTGAGCAGTTAGGAGGCATTTTTGGTGTGTAAGGAAAACCTCCTCCTCTTCTGATGCACAACCCCCATACCTGGCGCCTTTGTCTCTCACTTGGTGGCAAGCACACATCATATCGAGTACCTGAGATGGGAGACCATGGCGAGCTGCCTCCGCCTCTGGAGATACTTCTCTTTTTTTTGTTTGTTTTTCTGGCTCTTGATCTCTCTCCCTCGGCAGCCTCAACTGCTGCTGCCACCATGTCCCTTCTGCAGTTCACCCTGGAAGCAGGTGTGAGAAGGCAGAGTTAGGGGTGGCAGGAGGAGAAGGAAGGGTGAGGTGACGTGAGGCAGTGGTGGCACTGTGGCCCACTGTGTGGTGGGCGCTGTACCTTCCCCAGGGGACTGAGCTCTAGGGGCTCCCCACCACATTTCAGCTCATCTAGACCATTCTTGTCTGCTACTGGGAGTGAAGGGAAGGAATTTGAAGTTCATCTTCTCCCTCCTCATATGTCATAGCTTGCATATGTACTCACATTTTCTCCCTTGCTCCTCAGAGATGCCACCTGCTCTGCATGTGGCAGAGGTGTGAGTGCTTTTTGGGGGGAAGGAGGAGCTTGCCATAAAGAAGGTTGCCCTAAGTCAGACTATCTGCATGATTTATGTGATGACTGATAGACATTTAATTTGATTTTATCTTCTTGGTCCATTCTTACCCTTAAGAATAGAGTCTAGTTTTAAAGCAGTTGAAGTGTTCTGGAAAATTGTGTGAAATCTGGAGCAGAAGAGCTTAAAATCTTCATGTAGTTGCTTTGATGATACACAGAAACAAAACCATTAGTAACTGAGACTTTTTAAAAATACTGAATTTGTTTTAATTGTGTTAACTCATATTTTTGCTTATAGAGAAAAAAATTTTTGGGGAGCAAACCACTGACATCTTTTTACATTGGTTGTTCATTGAGTGTAGTAAAACCAGCCATTGCACATAGTTCGGTTCATTAGCCGTCTTAAACTTGTCAGATTTAACCTTTTATTACATCTAACTGCTAACTGAAAATTTTGGAGAAATTTTCTTAGCCTCTCAGGAGTTGTGTAGTGTGATACCCTTTCAGGACAATCCCAGGAGGACATTAGACTAATGACTTACCTAGTTTTCCTTTCAGCAGCTTGGTTGCTTCGCATTCAGATCATATTTATTCTTCCTCTTCAGATAGTTTTCTTTTTACGCAGTCAACTAATTCAGGTTACACCAGATCTTGGGTTGCTGGGAAACTTGGTGTTAGATCCTCAGCCTGTGGTGCCTGTGGGACAGCTGTACCACCATTTTGTGCTTTCTTATTGTATTGTTCCTTGCAGTAGGGAGTATTGTGGTTCCCATTTTTATATAATCAGATTAGGATTGGGTTTTTGTCATCCAGCAGCCCTGGTTTTGGTATTCAGGTTGCATCTTTGGTTTTTAATGTGCCTGAAAGACGATGGGGTTTGATCTACTGAGGTGGGTGATGAAATCACTTGGCACTTGCCTAGACACTTGCTCAGTGTGGGTAGACATCACTAAGAGTCCGTTTATGCCCTGAAAAAGGGACAGAAATTATGCTTCCTTTGGTAGATCTAGCTCTAACTGGTATGTGATACACTCTCTACACTCTGTCAGCACATAATTCTATATACAGATGCTTTTCTTGGTCTTTTTAGATTTTCTTGCTTTCCCTAGCTTCTTCCTGAGATTCTTCTGGAGGTTACTGATCGTGCTTCTGCCTGCTGTCCCAAAAACTATGCTCCAAGATCTGCCATGAACCTTGGTGAGGATATAGCCAAGTGTCAGTCAGCAGACACGTTTGCATGAGATCTTGTACTGTGATGTTTGAAGATGGAGCTATTAAGTCTGTTCCTGATTACTCTGAAGTCTCATTTTAGAACATTTGTCACGCCCACAATATGGACAGCAGTTTCTTGTTAGTGATAAGCTTGTGTTCAAGAAATACCTGTTTAAGATAATAGTTTGATAGTATCTCTCTAAGAATGAATGGCTTTTTTCTTGTAAATGTAGGAAGAGGTAGTGCTATAAAGAGGACATGTAATAAAAGAAGATAATATAAATTAATGCAGAGGACAGGGGTATTCAAGGCTGAGGCATTCTTGGAAAACAGTAGGAATAACTTGAGTTACAAATAATTTTAAGCCCTTTGTAAAGTTGTTCCCAAAGTTCCTGAGCCAGCTATGATTCTCATGTTCTCTAGTAGCTTTGCAGAAAACTTGACCTTGAGCTTGACAATAAGGAAAGAAAAAAGCTTTCTTTACACAATTATATTGAGTATTGAATATTGAATATTTTCTGTTCTGCTATTTCAACCATTGCAGAGAACACATCCTGCTGTGTCTATAAGACTGTTCCATAGTGAGTGTTTTCATGGATGTCCCTGCTTTTTTTTTTCCTTTTGGAGGTAAGAGTAGTCAGGTTATTGAGGCGTTGATGAGAAGAGAGCAAACAAATACACATTCATTAACACTGAGGTGAAAGGACTGGTATAGCTGTGATGTGGAACATGATGAACAACTTCCTCTTCTTAAGGAGATAACACAGAACGAAAGAGCCTGCCCCTCACCTGACTTCTCTTCCTGTCTCTTCCCCTGTTTGCTTACTGGCCTTTGTTCAAAAAGAGTTGTGAAGAACACCTGCTTCCCACTTTGTTTTTGAGCTTCTTTTAGGAAGTAGGAGCAGAAGGACCAAGCCTCTCAGACTGTGGTCCAGAACTCAGTTCTCTTAAGCTCATGAGAGAGCTTAAATGTTTCTGTCAGCAGATGAAGGTAACAGTTAGAATGCATGGAATTCTTACTTAACTGTTTATGTCTTCCTTCTCTCAGATGATTCTTCCTGTCATCAGCAAGGATCTGTCTTCTCCTTTGTCATGCTGATTGCTTCAACTTAGCTTGTAGCAGATGCTATGTTCATCCTTCAGAGCATGAACTTATACTTTCTACTGAGGAAACATAATAGTTACCTCATTCCTTTAAGTCATCCTGTTCTTCCAAAGTTGTCTGTCCACTTCTTATTGCTGGTGCCTCCTGGCATGATGGCCTCAGAACAATTCTCTTTGCATAATTCATGAAGTGATACCAGATAGTCACAATGTGCAAACAGATTCAGTGTGGAGTACTACTTCTATCTAAAAAAATACTACTTAATCAGAGGAAGATATGTTTTATGTGTTTTTATGTATTTTATTTTATTTTCCCATTACTTCTAAAAATTTGAAGAATTAGGACTTTGCAAGCAATTGATTGTAGCCAACATGTCTGCCTAAATATTCTAGTTTATTAAGATATCTCCTTTGTCTTTTATAACCTAATCTGCACATTTTATTTTTCTCCAGTCATCATATATACAAAATAACAAATTCATGTTTTAATAGAAATCCTGGAAATGAGGCCTCTGCCTTCAAGTGCCTGACTTCTTGGCTGGAACTTCCTTGGTTCAACTAATGCCAGTATATTGTGAATTCTTTATGTCATCCTTCTATCTTGGATGAGAATTTTGGTTTCTGTTCCTTTTTATGCATTGTCTTTTGGGGTTTTTTTGCATGCTGGTGGGCAATATGTGAGCACTCACAAGGCCTGGCTGGTGGGACCCAAGGCTGCCTGTGCAGTGCGGGCTGTCAGGTGCCTCTAGAGGGCATTCAGCACCAGGTGGCTGCCTAATCCAGGTCCTTGGATTCACCTTCCAGCCATGCCCCTTCCCTTTCAGTGACTTAAGAGGGGACTGTAGAGATCTCCACGTATAAGCCTGACTGATGTCCTCTAAGTTAGGTGGTGTTAGTGCTTCTCTTGTACAGTTAGTTACTTCAATAAGCTTCAGTTCCATGAGCATTGCCCATCTTTTGCCTTACTGCTCGTTTACACGGCTAAAGAACATTCTAGTGTTTAACTGCCTATCAGTATAATTTTATTTCCTTTTCACAGTTCTCAACTTTATTTGTGACAGTTTTCACTTCAGCCATGTACTTCAGTGTCTGTGCTCTGGCTTAGTTTTCATTCTTTACAAGTCTTATGTTTCCTTCTGCTGTCCTTTTCTTAGGTGGTGTGAATTCATACCATAGGCTCGCCCTTAACCTTAAATCTTCTATCTCTTTCTTTGGGTTGTGCATTCCAGTTAATGCTTTTGATTTACAGGGTATGCCAAGTTTGGGGTTTTTTCAGTATTCAAGTTCTTGAGCTATTCCAGTTCTATTTTCATTTACCAACCATCTTCTCTAATTAATCTTCTTTTGCATTTGAAATCAAGAACCTTAGTTCTATGCTGCCTTGTGTTTGTTCTCCAGATGATTTGCAGTGAGGGACATGTACTTTGACCAACTTTTCTTCACTACTTGCATGAACTAAATCTTGAAAGAGAGGAACAATGGTTTTTGGTGTAGAAATCAGTAGAACTATCTGAATCTGCAGAGTTTTCCCTTTTCTCTAATTGAAGTCTGAGAAATTAGTCTCCTGAAATGAAAGCTTTTGCTCTACTTACAACAAAAAACCCTTTCCTCATGAGGTATGAAAGGGTAAATTTTCGAGTATGTTTCATGATACGCCTCCAAATCATCTGGTATAACAAGAGGAAGAAGCTCTGTAATAACTTTAGAAGCATATTTCCTTCTATCCAGTCATGTTTGATGAAGTCATAAAACCTGCCTGCCATTCAGTTATCCATGCAAACATCTTATTTTTGTCTGCATTGCTCTTGCTGTGTTTCAGAACAGATGAGTTCATTCAAAAGACGATCCGTGAGACCTTTGCTCACTGCACAGTGCTGACCATTGCACACCGCTTGAACACCATTATTGACAGTGATAGGATTATGGTAAGACAGTTAACTGCTTCACTGTTTGGTGTTTTTTATTTCCTGAAGAATAATGTTATTGACTCTTATTCATTTTGATCCAAAAGTGGGTAGGAGTGTAAGTCATATGTTAGACTTATCCAAGTGAACCTCATTATCCTAGCTACTGTAACTCACAGCTCATGAAACTGTAGATGTAATGGCCTGGAAAGAATTCTTGCTTTCTCTGGCCTTGTGTTTGCCATCCCTCAAGGCACGAACCCACTGCAGGTGAGGTGCAGCAGGAGACCTGAGCAAATTAGCTGTGCCAATACTGGGAGCCTGTGAAGTCACACCCGTGGGGTTCTGGACAGTCAGCTGGGTTCAGCCAGGTGTATTAATGCAGTCTCAGTGGGAGGCAGTGACAATAGCTGGTGTGGGGTGTGTGAGGAGGAGGTGGTGGAGGTTCTGGGGCAGGAGACATGGGGGTAAGGAGGCAGCAGCTGCCCTGGGGCAAAGGTAGTGATGGGAGACACAGGGCTAGACTGGTGAGGTAGTGAACATGGTCAGTTTTCCAAGGAAAGGTTCAAACAGAGAAGATGGAGTGCTACCAGTGCATCAGCCTCTGCCATCTTTGCTCCCAACAGAGGAATGTTACACTGTATCTGCCACCCTGTCTGCCCCACAGTGCTCTGTATGTGCATAGAAATTAGGAAATACTTGCTGATTATTTTCATAAAGGCAGTGGTGTTCCCTAGGCTCTGAGAAGATCCACCTGGTTTGTGTCCTTGACATAATGTGCAGCCTGCAGTTTTACAATTTCCTGCAATAAGAACATGAGCCCTTTGCAAGCATCTTCTTCACAGCTGGTTAATGAAATAACTGGCATAGAGGGCAAACTGTGTTCATAAGTGGAACTCAGATTTTAACTGGACTTCAAGCAGAAATTAACCTTCACCTCTTGGTGGTAACCTTAAAAAATACCTCTCAACTTCTGTCTTATGAAAGCGAAACATAATTGTTTCCTTTTTTTTTTTAAGCTGGATTCTCAAAACATTTAAAAATCTTTGAGTTACAGTGGTTGCTTGAACTACACAAAATTAAACAATTCCATCTGCTGAGGTGAGTGGTGTTCTGAGGAATAGAATAGATTGTGAGCTCAGTGATTATAGTTTACTTACAAAGAGAGAAACCAGCAGAACTGCCATAAGTAGTCATGTAATTGCAAGCATTTAACGTATAATAAATAAATATTTTCTTCTCTGGTGAATACCTCCCCACAGGTCTAATGGATATGTTGGTGTTTTCTACAACTGAAATGAACAAAAGATTTGTGAGGAAACAACTGTGACCTAATTAATAGCTGTGTGTGTTTGTTAGCTGTCCAAAGGGATTTCTGTGGGTTTTGGTTCGTTAACTACCATTAACATGTTAGGCACAGAATGCTCTCTGCACAAAGATGTTTTTCTAGCTTACCTTTAATGTCATGAAGTTGCAGTGAAAATGAAATGTTTTACTTACTTTTTATGCCAAAAATTGTTGGAGCAAAGCATAAAAATCACCCTTTCCCCCAAACTACTGAGGATAATTGCCAACCACATAGCTGCTCTATTGCATTTTAAGTGTCCATACATTATTCTTACCCTTATGTTGTTTCAGTTTAATCACTATTAAGATTTCTAGTTTCCTAATTGTCTAATAGTCTTTAATGCTTTTGGCCTCATTAGCTTGTTAAGAAAGAGATTTGCAAGATGTGTCTTTGAGTCTGGAGTCAGTAGTAACTTCTAAATATTTTTCATCTTTTTGTGTTGCTCCATTTTGATCTTCCAGATTTCTGTAAACTAGGGGAGGGAGGAGGGTGAGAAGCCTGATAGCAAAAAGAGGAAACTGACATGTAGCTTCATAACAATCCTGTTTTCTTGACATCCTTACTCAGTTATTGATTCTGCTTAGAGGCAAATCAGAATCATTATCTCAGAATGATCAGAGTTATGTCAGGTGTGCTTCTGTTACACTTAATTACTTGGTTTACTTGGTCATGTAACTCCTAGTAGGAATAAAGCAGAATTTTGGAAGAAAAACATGTTAAAATGCCAAGAATAAGAATATTCCTCTAGAAGACTAACTATTCATTAATAAGGGCTATTAATAAAATCAGCATTCTTGACAAATTAATTATTTACTTCAATATCACAAAAATTGAAAAGACTTAGCTAAAGAAAGCTTTTAGTGTGTTCTGTAATTTGCTTAGTCAGTGGTATGTTTTAGTAATTCACAAATTTAACTTGATACAAATTCTTTTTCAAGAGGCAGAAATCCACAAAGAAAGTACCTGGTGTTATTAAAAATCCTGGTTTTGTTTCTCTTTTAATTGAGACTTCTAGATGCAGTAATGCCTTATTAAAAAAGCCATCGCAAATCTCCATTGTTTGCTATCATGATAAATTTTTTAAAAAGTGAAGGAAGAAGAACGAAGATAGAACCTGGCAGTCAAAATATTAACAATTGTCTTTTGACAAATAATGAGTAATTTATTTTTCAAACAAATTTTCGGCACACTTGTTCAGCTCTCTTAAATCAATCACGAATGTTCAAGCCCACTCCTGAACAAGTGGACATCACCTAGGGCTTTCCTCCCTTCCCATTGAGTCAGGTTGAAAGGAACCTCCTGCTCTAAGCAGGGTCAGCACTAATTTCACATCAGGTTGCTCAGGACTTTTTCCATTTGAGTCTTGAAAAGTTTGAGAAATGGAGATTCCACAGTCTCTGGGCCACCTGCTCCAAAGCTTAATTATCTTCATCGTTAAATCTTTTTGCTCCTTATATTCCAGTGAAAGCCTTTCTCCCTTTTATGGCAATTGTTTCTTGTTTTTCTGCTGTGTATCTCACTGAAGAGCCTTCTGTCTTCTCAATAACTTCTTTGTAGATATGGGAAGGTTGCTGTTAAGTCCCCTGGAGCCATCAGTTCTCCAGGGTGAACACACCCTGCTCCATCAGCCTCTCCTCATTGGTATTCCAGTTCACTGACCACCCTGCTAACCCTATTTCAAGCTTGCTCAAATTTACCTTGCTTTTTCTTGTACTGGGGGGCCAAAACTGGTCATCGTGTCTTGAGTGTGTTGGCTGCCGTCTCCAGCTTGGCATTGTCCGTGAGTTTTTCATTTTATTCCGTTTGATTACTGGTTAAGGCAGAACTTTCCAAAAAGAAACTGTTCACCTTTAGGGTTAATCCAGACATTAAAAAAAATTAGAACAGAAAATAATTTTGAGAAAGTCATGAGAAAATGTCAAGTTGGATGAGTATGGAAATAGGAACTGAACGTGAACTGTTGCATGTCTGCTCACACCCGTCGTAATAACCGGTTCTATTTTAGAAGAGAAGAAAAGCCTACTCAGGGAGGGAAAAAAGGAAGAACAGAATATATTTTATACAACTGTAGACAAATCTGGCCTCAGGAGTTGTTTTAATTCTCGTTTGTTCCATTCCCAAAACCATACCTCTGCTTTCATAATCCAGGTCACGCCTTAAGAGTATTTCCATTATATCTGTCTTGGTGATAAACACATTTTATCAGAACTTCAAACACTTAAGATCATTGAGGGAAGAGCTGTATTGTGTAACGTGATACTCTCTAACCCAATCACCTCAATGAGTAATACTACATTGCACTTGCATAGGACCTTTCATCTGGAAATTGTAACGCTCTTTATAAACATTAATTAATTAAACTTCAAACACCTGGGTGAGATAGGGAAGTATCCATACAATCTTTGGAACCAAAGTTGGAAAGACTTGTTAAGTCAGCCCATCAAATACTGCTACCATAAAATTATAATCCAGCGGTTTTCAAGCTCCTTTTTTTTTCTTCCCTCTGTGCTGCTCCAGCACCTAATAGGGCACTTTCTCATTCCTTTTCGTTCATTACTTTGAGAAGCTAAGTTGTAACTCTTCCCATCAGGTGCTAGCAGTACCCGTTTTAGCTCTCTGGCACAGGTAGGCACTCTGCTGCCTGGCAGAATGGGAGGGCAGGTGAAAGCTGCAGTTACCCCTTCTGTAATGGCTAATTCTGACAGAAGCTCAGCTCAGGCTTGCTTCACTGGTCCCTCATTCCTTGTACCTTCCCCACCACCTCAACAGTTGATTCCCTGTCCCACCCTCACCATAGAGGGCAAAGGCCTTTTATGTAAACTACATCTGAAGCTTGTGGCAGCCAGTGGGCACCGCTCCCAAGACTTCCAGGGGGATCTTATAAAATCCCTGTCACCCATTCCTCCCCCTCCTCTCTGCTTCCTTCTCCAGGTTGAGAAATGCTTTTTAGAAACTCTGTTTTTACAGACTGGAAATACAGAAATTGAGGCTCACCCAGGGACATAGTGGTTCAGTAGCAAATAAAGTATATGCATCTGGCAAGAACCTGATGGAGTTGTTTGCTGTATATACTATGCTGTGGCCTCTCCAGAGGAAAGCCACAGAGTCAAAACTTGTGCATTTTTCAATGACAAGGATGTTTCTCCAGAGAGTTTTCATATCAGTGCAATACTTCTTTGAAATGGAAACTCTCTATGCAAGCAGAACTTGATCTAGTAATTAAAAACTGTCATTCAAATAGGAAGTTCTTGATGAGAGAATCATGGGAAGAGATTTGATTTATTTATGGGAAAACCTGTTGTGGTTACATTCTGAAATGACTAATATGCAGGGTAACAGTACAATGCACTTCACAGCCAGACCTGAGTTGGTTTTTTTTGGTCAATAGAAAATGACTTCCCACGTCTTTCCGGTACGCCTCCCTCATTCAGTTATTCTCATTCTTCTGATGTTGTGTTTGCCATGGTGGAACATCTGGGCCTCATAAATCAGGAACTGTGTTTCCTGTGCTGTAGGTGTCTAACTTCAGCAGAGCAATCAGTCCACCAAGAGTAAGTATAAACATCTTGGAATCAAAGAGAGAGAGTGAGATCCGGGTGGTGTGGTGTGTTGTGAAAAGGCCGTCACCTACAGCTGTCTAGAAGGTGCTGAGCAGCAGGCAAGGTCTGAGCACTTGTCTCTCTCTTGAGTTCTGATACCTGACCTAGTTTTGCACATTAATATCCTTCACCCATCCAGGTGGAGATGAGATGGTGGTGATAGACATCTAAGTGAATATAGTGGTGATGGCCATACTGCCCTTCCTTACCATGGGGATGACAGCATTCTTCCAGAAAGTACAGAAACCTGTGCTCTGTCTAAAGACCTCTGGATGCAATGCTCTCCATTTCCAGAAAAATGTTGTTTCCTCTGTGTACCCAGGGCAGCCAGGTTAAGCCCTTCCTTTGCTCTTCCTTGCACTTCCATTGCCAGAAGAGCAAGAGTCATCAGAGGATAGCAAAAGGGAGTGAATCTGCAGCCCAGTGAGAGGCAGAGCTCTTGTAGCAGTGGGGAAACCCCATCTGTCCTACTGATACCTTCATGTGAGCTTTCACTGCAGTGGCCCAGCTTCAGTTGGAGATGTAGAGAATGCAGGAAAGTAGTGGTGATACGCTAAACTAGTAATACTGAGTTAGTCAGAAAAGCTATGGTCTGTTGACTCTTCTTTAGGTGGCTTCCTTTTCCACTTATTTAAATATCACTGCTGGAAAATGAATGTGTTTTACAGCAAATCTCAACATTCTGTTTAGGGGGTATTATGTTAAGTCACCAGACACAAAACATGCAGTCCTGGCTGTAGAACAGTTCTTTTTAAAAGCTGTGTTCCACCACTGGTGTTGACTCTCTGGTTTCAGTGTGCCTGTGTCAGAGTGTTTCCTTGCTGGAGAGCTGCCTGCTGTCAGACACTGACCCTCAAGTGCTTGGGATGTCTAAGAGAGGTCAGTTGATGAGACCATAAATATTCCTGGAGCCTAGGATGATAGAATGTGAAAATTTATGAAAATAAGAATTTTATGACTTCCTTCAAAATTCTAAAGCAGGACAACTGGATGGGTATAAAATTGGTTTTTTTTTCATTCTGTAACAGAATGGTGGGAGCAGATTTGACCTTCTATGAGCCCAGTATCTGGAGTGTGGTGAAATATTATTGGATATTATACTTGTGCTATTGAAGTCTGTTCTCTTAAAGAATGTAAAAGGAGCTTAATGAATTATAGTAGCTAGAATGGATGCCAAATTTTTGCAGCTAAGCGTCTAATTCGTCATAAAAACCTTAAAGTACCTTGTAGGTCTGAATCTAGTAACCTGCAGTAAAATTGCTACATTCATACTGGTGCACCTGCTGTCATTATTCAGAAGGAACAAACACTAATAAAGCTCCTTTTTTGACTCAGCCTCTGTCTTGAAAATATGGACTAAGGAATATTAGAACTAAATTCATTCTTGTTTTTATTCAACCTAAGAAAGACTCCCCCTGAGTTCTGGGGCCAAAGTCTCTTGAGTAAGGAAATGTGAAGACAAGAATATGAAGGGTACTCATAGAAGGGGACCTGCATGGAGAGCAGAGGGCCTGGAAACCATTAGGTTTCTCCTTTCTTTTGTTAACTCAAGACTTGCAGAGTTTCTGTAAGAGCTAAGAATTTAGCAAATAATTTTTCAGAAATGGTCAGTTTTGATTCTGAACAAACAGTGCTCCCAGGTCTTCTGAAACTGGGTTGAGGTTTACCAAACCAAAAGAGAAGACAAAATTCTTCCTTTTTCTTTCTTGGAATTTATTGAATTCCACAAATATGAGCAGTGAAGACTTTGCTTTCAAAGCTGAGTAATATATGCATCTTTACCATTAAGAGAAGATTCTATATTGGTGTTTAGGCCAGATTTTGCTTGAGATACTGAGCTATGTGCCATGGTCCTGTATCAGAGCAAGTCTTGTCAGCTGAAATGAAGTGTCTGTGACAGTTGTGAATGTCATACCTGGCCTATCTGCCTCTAAAATCAAGTCAAAATCCCAAAGAGCTTGATAATACACTAGAATTCTTGATTCTCTTTGCCAGTTTTAAGCCACACTTCTCTAAAACATTGGCATCTTTAGTTCTTAAAACCTGCTCCCATTTCAAGAGGGCTGCCCAACAAGATTCTTCTTTTGCCTAAATAAAACAAGTAATTATTGAGGCACTACTTCACATTCAGACAAAGAATTTGAATTTGAATTTCTGCAAGAAGTGAAGCCAATGCTTGATGAACTTTGATCTCTCATTCTGTCAGGCATTTGTGTGTGAATGTGTTTCCATCAGTGTAAGACCAGGATGGTCGTATCATGTTTCTTTAAAGACAATGGTATGGAATCTAGACTGTACTAGAAATACTAACACATCTTTAGAAAATGATTTTTGCTTTCTCAGAAATACCGTATTACTGTTTAAAAGCAAATTAGCATGGGTCATGCTGGTGGCTGGTGCCCTGAGCAGAGAGTTTCTGATAAGGTGAAACTCTGTGCATGGCAGCTGAGCCACACGTTCATTGTCATCAGAAACTGATAAAACCAGGAGACGTGCTCAGTCATCTGCAGCAATATTCCTTAACCTCTTGAAAAGTATAATATCCTTGTAGCTTATCTACCTTTCTAAGACCCTCAAAAGCCTTATTGAAGAGTGGGATTTTTTAAACTGAAGTATCTTTCATATCACTTCAGGGCCACATTTGTCCATTCTGCAATCTCAGTTGAGAAATGTGGTTTTGCAGTGGTGGAAGCAGTCATTACTGATTGACCAAGGGGGAGTTTTGTCAGGACATAGGTGTTTTTGTCAGCTGCTGGTAAGCACTGGCACAAGGCCCATTCAACCCTCTGAAGCAAGGGTTGGACTTGCACTGGTTTATCAGATGTTTGCAGGTGAGGAAACTCTGCCATACAAGAGACATTTGCAGTGTGTGGTTAACAGAGTTCTTCAGTGAGACACAGAAGGAGTTCATATCGAGTGATCATCACTAGAATAATTCTCATTACTGCATATGTCATTGGTATTTTTTCCTGATGACGTTCCATCCAGCTTGCAGTGGCATGCCATCAGTTGGAGGAAAAGAAGGTAGATTTTTTTAAATCTCTGCAAAGAGCCTAAAGAAAACCTGTGTGAACAATCTACCAGGCGGTGCTGCATGCTCAATTTCCCCTAAGTTGCAGCCATAGAATAATTTCAGTTTAGAGAAAATAACTTTTTCTGATTACAGAACAAGATGTCTAAAGTTGCCTTTTCTTTGAAGAAGGGGATCAGGGGGTACATGTCAAATCCCAGTGACCAGTATCAAGTCTGGCATTGTTACAGCAAAGTTAAACTCTGCTGAGGTGAGTTATTTGGAAAATCTGAAAATAATAATTCAGATTATAAGAAGGTGAATTCTCAGGTCTTCTCTGCTCTGTTAATGTACATGATACATGAAAAATACATTATTTGACACCAAATTTGTCTGGAGTTACTGGTAGGATAATCTGTATAGGAGCTCTGAAGGAGCATAGGAGCATGGGGAATGCTTTGAATAAACCTGAAGGCTTAAGAAAAATCAAAACTAAAAAAACTAAAAAAATAACCAACCAAAGCTCTACCACCAAAAAAAAAAAAGAGGAAACTTTCAAAGGAAAAGAAAAGAACCCTAAAGAACACTTTAAAATGATTTCTGAGTTATAGTTGCAGTCTTCTGAATGTGCTTCGGTGTTCACAAACATGTTTAAATAGGTTGATATTTATAAATGATTCCTCAGAGAAGCATGTGCATGTTTCTGATCTGTTTTGACAAACCATGATGAGATGGAAGAGACAGAACATGCTTGCATCTGAACTTAATGCCAACTGGAGTACAGGCTGTTGACTCTTTCCCACAAAGCTATGTATTGTCTTGGGTGAATATATTTCTTATAATATGATGTAACCAGAAGCATCTCCTGAATATTCTCCTCTTCCCAGGACTTTATTGAAGATCATCGTGATGTATGTTCTCTGAGGAAAACATTGTTCAAAGTTGTACTCCTAGCAGAGTTTTGAACTTTAATAATGATTTTTTTGTTTGGTGATGTCTTCTCCAAGTCTAAATTAAATCAGATGTATTCCCAAGGAGATAATTTCCTTGAATTATTTTCCTTTTGAATAGGAAATAAAAACATTTATGATCAACTCCTAAATGTCCCATTTCCCCTCTAGCTTAATGGTGAATATGAACGTGAATAAGAATACTAGTCATTCCTCAATAATAATTGAAATAAATTCCCATGCCCCCCTCCTCTGTTGCTGAACACTTCCAACCTTGGATTGTTTTTTCTCAGAATGTTTTATAACTATTGTTCTCTTGGTTTGTCTGCTTTTGTTGCTGAAAGTTAGAAAACACAGGATTTAGAACTTTGTTTTTTGTGTCTATGGATAGCTGTAAGTACATGGTGTTTGTTACAGCATTTTAGAAAGCCCTTGTTCTTTCTCTCTCTGTGGCCAATGACACTTCTTTTACATATATTAATCTGCAAATAAGATTGTAAAATTCACTTACAAAATGAGTGTTGGCTTCTCCAAGGTTGTGTGCAACAGAACAATATGGATTATTTGAGGACTCATCAAGGAGAAAAGGTGTTCTCCTGGCTCTGCTGCCTAGGTTTCTGCTGGAAACTCAACTATCTTGATGTAGTATCCTCATTGTTTATTGTTTTGTTTTTCTCTTTTCATGGTGAAATGGATTTCCTGACTCCATTTTCACCATGTTATGTTTTACTTTTTATCTTCCTTCACCTGCTTTTTTGTCTTGGTTAATAAATTAAATTATGAAGCTATGGGATGGAAATACTGCAAAGCTTGGGGGTTTAGGAAGGGACCTAGGCACAGTGGGGATAGATCCCCTGGTAGGTTACAGCTGAGGCAAAATGTAGTGCTTAAATCTTACCCAAATTTAGTTCAGCAACATTTTTGTGGCATAGGCAAATACTCCTCTGCTAGTTAGAGTTAACATAAACACATTTAAATGGCTAATAATCTTCTCATGTTTGATATTGCAGGTCAAGATCAAACACTTCTGTTTCTCTGTCCTTCCCTGTCATATTTTAATCATCCCCTTTCTGTGTTATTCTGTGCCCCAAAATTCAAACAAAGTGCTGTTCAAAACTATGTTGTCTTCCACCAATATGGTTATTAATGTTCTGGAAAGATCACAACTCAAATGAGCAGTCACTAGCCCAGACTATTCAACCAGGATGAAACATTAGATGGTATAGAGGATTAGAAAATAGAATTAGATGGTATGTGAGGATTTTACTCAAGAGTAATACATCATCTGAGCCCTGTTTGAACTTAAAATGTCTCTGTATTGCTGCTTGAGTAATGCTAATTTGGATAGCTATAAGCGAAGATGTTTTCACCATTCTCAGGGAGGTGAGCAAATTCCATTGAACAGCAATTTTCCTGCATGTTTTCTTTTGTATGATTGCCAGCAGCCAATTTTGTAAATTTTGTACTATTGGAATTACTCTTTCATATGAGGAAATCCTGTTGGAGCCATAGAAGTGGTACTACAAAGGCAAGAACAGTGCAGGCAAGGTAAAAGAAGCTGCCGGCGCAAGAGGGTGGAGAATCTGGCCCTGGTTTACATATGTCCACTTTGGGTTTATATAACTCTTTTGTGTTTGTTTTTATTTCACTCTGGGCTGTCTAAGTATTTCACAGGCAGTTAGCTCCCACAGAATGATCAAGTCTTTATTTCGTGTATTTTACAAAGATTCATGATGAGGAGCTGAAAAGTTGAGTGATTTGCACAAAACCCCTCTCTCAATATCTGCACTGCAGTCTGTGATGAAATTGAAGTCTGATTCAGAGTCAAGTGCTCCTGTGTGTGTCCTCCACAACCTCCCTGTGGTCTGATTTCGCCAGCTACAAGCTTCTCTGGCTCTCCTGTATCGAGTTCCACTGGTACAACTGCCTTGGGACGCATCTGGGTTCGATTCTCTTGTATTGTGCAGTGATAAGCGTTGCGAGTTGATCAGAAAATATGTGGCTGGTAAACACCAGATTCCACCTTTCCTGAATGATTAGCTGGCTTTTTGAAGTCCTAATGATTTTAATTTGGCTTGGAGTCAGTGAGTAAGAGTATGCAAAGCCTTAGCCAAAGTACCTATTTATTTATGTAAATCTTATCAGCACACATTTCTTCAAAGAAGAGTACCTATCTCTTTGTCTAAGTGCTTTTTAATAAATATATAAATATATATATGTATAACTACCAAGTAAACCAGCTTAAATTTTCTCCATTGTCTCATGGATGACAGCACTTAGTAGAAAGTGGTTTTCCGTGGTGAACAGGGTTTATAGTGTTCCTGACTTGTAGGAATTATATTGTCTGTTGGGTTTCATTCTTCATTTTTCATTTCAGATTTTTTTTTAAAGTAATACAGCTTATTTTTTTATGGCTGTTGTCTATCTTTATAACACAAGTTTGGGTTTTATTCCCAAAGAAAGGCTATGAGTAGGTTAATGATTTGTTTAAAATGTGGATGGAGTTTCTCCGGACAGAAATTGCTCACTCTATCCATTCATCTTCTGGACTTGACTGTTTAAAACTTGGCAAGGAAGAATAACTTCTTTCCTTTGCCCCGGTTTTCTGGAGGGGAAGGATTGTCTATGCTTGTGGTTGTTTCAGGTATTTGCAAAATTAATATTAAAATTGCAATACTGCAGTAATATAATTTTTAAAAACCCTCTACTTGTCTATTGCAGTTCTTTACTAGTAAGAGACACATTTAATGAAGATGATTTTTGTTTCCTTTCTTAAGAAGTGCTTGCATAATCTAGTGCTATGCTGAGAAAAGCTTTACTTAAAGGCGACAGAGATGCTGTATGCTGTGGCACTCTCATTTAAATGTTGAATTGTATACGATAATTTATTGCATTTTTAAGGAAGCTGTCCTTAACTGTGGCATAAAATGGCTTAAAAATGGTTGTGATAAAAATTATATTTATAATTAATCATTAAATGTTCAGAGTAAATTGGATAGGATTAAGTACGCTGAAAAGTCAGTATGTGTGCAAGTATAGTAGGTGAAATACTCCATGTAATAAATGACTGTATGTTGTGCTGTACAATATTACTAGTATTTAAGATTTTTCTATGAGCACTTTCTTCAGCTGCAATTCTAAACCATACTGGAAATTACTTGCAAAGGAAATTCATAATATAGGCTGGGTTCTTTAACTTAAAAGCTTTTGAAAATAGCAAATATCTTCTTGTAGGTTTCTGTGCATACAGTTCATGAAATTAGATGTAATTATGCAGCTGTTTGTTGTCTGAGTTATTTTCCATTCAAATGTCATGCACTTAATTGAACCGGAAGGAAGGAGTGAGTCCCTTTTCCCTGGTGCTGGGTCTCTGGTGTCAAACAAGTCGACAGTGATCTTGGCACTACAGGATTTTCACACTGGTGCAGGCAAAGGGATCAGCTCAGCTGTGCCTCTTCCCTGTGGGCTTTGTCATTTACTGGGGTCCAGGCTGCTTGGAGATCTGCCAGGCCCTTGGCTTTCGAGATGTTTGGTTCTATGGAGCTGCACAGGCAAAGGACACGTTTGAAAGTTTCCTCAAAGGACTCTGAATTTATCTGCAGGCTTATTGGAGGTTCTTCTTTCAAACAGAAGTTTGCACGCTATTTTTGTTACTTTGGAAGTTGTCCTTACAATACCTTTTATTAATTTCTTTTCTGAAATCAACAACTCCATTTTTTAGATCTTTTTTTTTTTTTCTCAAAAATATGTACACCACAATTATGGCTTGAGTTATGAGTCCTTGAAGTCCTTTTGTTGTGGCAATATCTTTGTCAATAGCACGCCTGTGCATTCAGTTTTTTTCTTTTATATAAGAGCAAAAATATTTTCTGAATTGTTTTCTCACATGAATTCTTTCCCTTTTTTTTTTAACTCCATTACTCCTACTCATGGTGTAAAGTACTGAACTTGTAGACTAAAACCCAAATCTCTTTCTTGAGTCAATACCATTAATTTATAAGCCAGTTAAGTATTTGAGTGCATTGCATTTGTCAATATTGACTTTGCCCTGCTATTGTGTTTCTCATTCTCTTAGGTTAGTTAGGTGTATCTGAACCTCTGGTCTATTCTTATCTGCACATTTTTGTGTCATTTGCAGGTTTGTCACTTCTCTGACACCTCCTTTTTCTGATAAACATAAGTAGCTACCACCTATGCCAGAACAATATGGTTCCCACCAGTTCCTACCTGTTCAGCTTTCTGCGAAGAAAGCTGCACTGTTTAATTCAAATCTCTTCTTTTCTGTCCAGGTTTTTGAAAAGCTTTGTTCTTTGTAGCATGGTTATTTAGTTATGCCAGGTATCTTTCTGGAAATCCATATAAACCATTTTTCCTTTAGTTTTCTTCTGGTACCTTAAAAATTGTATCAGATTTGTGATTGCTAAAACTGTGGAAAACAAATTCTACCTGTGATCTGTGTGTCTTCTTTCGTTTTAATGACTATTTCAATTAATTTGGTGTCTTACATCAAAATATATATGCTAGTCAAAAATTTCCTTGAATTAATCCTGTAAAGGCTTTTAAAAATGTAAGTTCAATGTTTGCTGCCATGCAGTCCTTAAATGAAGTCACTAGTCTGAGAACACTTTCATAGAGGTTCAATCAGCATATTCTTAATATTTTCCTATATTTTTGACTGTGTGTATTCTCTGTGGATTATTGACTTCATGCTTATTTGATTTCTCTGTTGTTCTTTCTTTCTTCCTTCCTCTCTTTTTGGGTACGTGTGTCCATGGTGTCATCTGATCTTTTCTTTACGTGGAAAGAATAGGGTCGGGTTTAAATATCTTTCTAATCCATAGTTGGCAAAAACTGATGCAAGAAATTGTTTATCTTTTCAGCAACACCCTTATTTTCTTTAATTACACCTTCACCTCTAATTCAAAAGACCTACTTATTCTCCCTTAACCGTCTTGGTGGTTATTGCGTGGTTTTTACCCACAGCTGTTTACTTCAGAGCCCATTTTGAACCTCTTTGTTTCCTTCTTACACAATGAATCTTATAATCTGCTTTGTTGGCTGCACAAACATTGTATTTCCATATTCTGCATAACTTCATGTTGGATTCCTATAGGTGGAATGGCTGTAGGGCACTCTAAAATTGTACAACAGGTCTGTAAACTGAGAAAGTGCTGTACTAGTTTGAAGAGGACAGAATTCATTTTCAGGGTACAAAATTCATCTTAATTCATCTTAGCACTAAAAATGCATACATTTCCCCCTTGCCTGTAGTCGCCTACATTTGGTTTCTAGTCCCTAACATTTAGTTTTTAATTTTCTTATGTTAATACATTGGTTTCTGCTGATTTAACAGGTTTTAGATGCGGGAAGACTGAAAGAATACGGTGAACCTTACATTTTGCTGCAAGAACAAGACAGCTTGTTTTACAAAATGGTGCAACAAGTGGGCAAGACTGAAGCGGCTGCTCTGATTGAAACAGCAAAACGGGTAATTTTAGAAGAAGAGATAATTAAGTTTGTCTCTGCAGTTTGTTTATCTCAAGTTAGCATATTCAGTGTTGCAGTAAGCCTTCCACTAAAGGATCTGTCAGTTTTGCAAGGCAAAGCCATAATTTTCAGTGGGATATACACAGACTTCCAAATGATACGTGTATTTATATACCCCAAGTTGAAAGACTGGATTTCTTGCATCCTTTTGTGTGTACACAAAACAGTAAGTGTAAATAATATAGGACATACTCACTTGTGCTGGGCATTGATCTTAACTCACTGTGAAAAACACGTTAGGGCTGCAGAATCAAACATTTGTATGTTATGTCTCTATTTTTTAAAGGGTCCATCAGATATTAGTTGGGGCTCAGTGCCTGTGACCATGCTGTGGTCCCTGAGGGTTTGATCACATTCCTTCTGTTGTGCCTTCCCTTACTTCATGGGTACTTGTTGTACCCTGGCTCTCTGTTCTGCACCAAAAATGAGCAGGGCTCAGCTAAGAAACAGCTGTTGAATGTTTTGTCACCTCCTTGTTCCCTGCAAGGCTCTGTGCCTGATTTTGAACTGTTCAAATCCTACTCAGAGTACAGAATTATTAATGTAATTGTGAGCATTCCTCTGGCAATCAAAGTGTTTTAAGAGACATCAATGGATTCGTTTTCACAATATGCCTGTGAGGTGAGCCTATATCATCTCCACTTCTCAGATGGAAAGCTGAAGCAGAGATAAGAAGATAAAAAACAATGACCTATGATTGAGGATCTCTTTGACTAGCTTTGGCTTGCTTTCTTTTTTCTTCATAATTTACCACACAGGATGTCCAGAGCAAGACTTAATTCCCTCAGTGCCAACAAAGTTTCAGCACTGCTCCAACTGAGACTGGCAGTGCTCAGTTTGGCAGCAGCTTGCTTGGAACTCATGTAACTGTGCTTCCAGCATGTGAGTAAGGCACTGGTAACCTAAGAGAGCCTTTTACAGGAGAGAGGCAAAGCTCTTTAGCCTTTATGCTTTCCTTTCCTCAAGTTGTGGAGCAGAGCTAGAGGAACACAAAGTCTAAACTGCTCCGTGGGGAAACAAAAAACCAATAGACAGAGAACAACACACAAAGACAGGAAACAAAATGGCAGGTGTTTGACTATTTTCCATTAAAAAAATAGATGAATTTCCAGCAAGTTGGAAAAGAAAAATAATGCCGTCATGGAGGCCATGTGCTCATGTCTGGATGCTATTTTACTGGACTTTGTGAAGATCAGGGAAGAGATTTCTGTGTCTTTTCATATTCTCAGGTTTTATTTTTTAAAGAGTTTTTCAAGTAAAGCACTGTAGCTAAGAGCATACACCCTAAATTCTTGTGTGGCACTAATTGCAGAACTGAGGAAAGAGTTTTGTCTTGAACTAAGCTGTGTTACAAGTTCTGCTGTCCTCTTCCATTGCTGCAGCGTAGCTTCATTTATTTTCTTATTAGAAGAGAATGGGTTAGCCGTGTTTTCTGTGGTATGTGCATGACAATCTGGAGGTTATATAAATGATATTTAAAAGGGTAGCTTCAAATTCATGTGACCATTGTTTGTCTGAAAAGTGAAGGCCAGCTTCCTAAGGCTTGTTCCTTGGAAAGACAAGAGGTGAGGCTGTCCAGCTGTCATCTGTAGAAATTTAGCTATGTCATGCTGTCGTTCCTTCCTTCCCTGGAGCCCTCCCCAGTTGCACAATTGCATTCAAAGATGATTCAAAATATATAAAAATAATTGCCTGATGTTACTTGCCCATATAGTCATCTGCAGTTACCACATCAATGTTATGTGATTTTGTACAGGAAGGGAAGAGATCCAGGAACCAGTCTCTGCTGAAATGTGGTTTGATGAAAAAGTTTGCTAACTCCCAGGCTAGAAGGCAGATACAAGTTTTAGCATCTGCCAAGAATGCAAAGCATGGTGCTTATCCACACTCGGACCAAAAATATGGGAATCAAGAGACTGTATCTCCAGTCAGCAGCTACCCAGAAGCAGAGTTACAGTTCCTTCTGTTTGAAGGACTTGGACAATTCAGGGGTTTTGTCATTGCTGTCCCTTGTGCTTCATGCATACTTGCAGAGAAGTCGCTTAGTCAGAAGAGCTGATTCCAGTGGCTTTTCTTTTTACACTACTGAGTCTTGCAGCATGTATTGCTGTTGGTTTCCCACATTCCTACTGTGGTTACTAAGAACATTTTTTTTGTTTTTATGAAGAACAGCTTTCTTGCTGTTTTTGGAAAACAGCATGCTGCACATAAAAAGAAATGGTAGTATGACATACATACATACTTTTCAAAAAGCATTGCAGTGGGTTGCTAAGGAAAATGGTTTGGAACATGGCTATGATTTGGCAATGATTATTTGATTTATTGGATTTTGGACCTGAATCTTGATTCATTTCAGTTTGGACCTGTACAACACTAACTTGTACCAAGATCTTCTTTCAGTAACCTGAAACTTCAAATGCATTTTCTGGAAAAGTACTGATTTTGCATATATCCTTTAAGTGCAGATTAAGAGGTACTACACATCTTAAATTGGGAAGACTAACTTGGACATATTTAAGAAACATAATTTAAAAAAAAATTCTCATGGGCCTCTTAGTGAAGCATTGCAAGACTGAGCTATTGCTGGATTCTTAGCTCAGGCTTCCAGATTGATCCAGTTGCTATTGTATGGCTCACTTGGTCACTCCGTATCCCCATTTTTGGTGGAAATGTCAAAGAGAACAACACAGGCACAACTCAAATTGGATACTGCTGAGTGTGCACTAAACAGCCTATGAGCCTGATGGCAACTGAGTTATGCTTGACATCGTGAGACTGTTTTTATCTTTTCTCAGTTTACAAGAAGCTGCTAGGAGAAAATCCTGTGGGAAAGAGAAATAATCGTCAAGCAGTGAAAAAAGGAAAAAAAATAAAAGTGCTCAATTATTCAGATAAACAGAAGTTGGTGTGTTCTCCCTGCTCTTGGCAGTGTTGAGAGAGGCTTTTCTGCAGGCTTTGGTGGCATCAGGATAGGGATGGGTTTCTGTCAGTCAGGTTTTCGGTACTTTGAGGAAAAATAAGGTTTGTTTTATTTTACTTTAAAGCTATGACAGATGTGTAAATATTAAAATACTAGGTGTTATCTCACCTCAGTGATTACTTTTAAAAAGGTTGCAGCTCTGTTGGCACTGGAAGAAACTTGTATAAAGACTTGGGCATTTAATATCTTGAGGGATTGGGCTCAGGGGAAGAATTGCAATGAGACAGTTGAAAAGCAGCTGCCATTTCATTACATCTCTAGTAATGTGCCAAGGTTTTCTATTAGCTTTCCATTAAAAAAAATCACATTCAAAAGCTGCATTAAAAGTATGCCAAAGTTTTGTGTTTTAAAGCAGGAACGGGTTGGGAATACTGAGGCTGCCGTCTGCAGCCTGTGTGCAGTCAGCAGCCTCATTAACTTCCCTCTGTTGCATCCGATTGTGACTGGTTACTGAGGAATGTCTCTTAACAGGACTCCCAATTCTTCTGTTGATTCAAATCAGACTTTAATATTCTTTGAAACTTGTAAAAATGCATATACCCTGCATTAGTGAGTGCACAAAAGATGACAGGGACATTTTTGTAGAATGACTATTTCTTTTTTATCCCATGTGTCTTATACGTATATTCATGTATATGAAAAGGACGTTATTATCAAAGTGAACTTTGTTGACAGGACTCTTAAATATAAATTGCAGAAATGTTTCATAAGCTGTACTCATAACAGTCTGACTATGAGACCTAACTCGTGACACGTGTCAGCTTCAGAAAGATAGTGTATTTTCTGTTTTTAAAGACTCAAACAAAACTTTTCACATTCTTCTTTGAAAAAAAAATGCATTTGAAGTCCTTTTTCACCCAACACATTTTTAGATAAGAGCACACAAGTCTTGACATTATTTCATTTTGTTATGCGCATCTGTCAAGGAACAGAGATATGATACAGCTGCTAAAAACTGATGATTGTGGAACAGTGAAACTTGACAGCATTTCATTTCCTTTATGTTCTGATTATACATTTATCAGGAAACCTGTATCTCTTCTAGTTGAACTAGAAATTGGTAGAATTCAGGAACTCAAAGGCTTGGCAAAGAACTGTCCTATTATTTGGTATCATCTTACGTTTTAGAGAAGTTGCTTGGTTGAGTCATTGTTAAAGCTTTTGCTTCTTCTTTCATTATTGTGGTTCACTATCCAGAGATCACATTTCTATAGGCCCTATAACTGCTCTGCAGCACAAATTAAAGGCTGGGATATTTCATACATATACTTCGAAGTTTCAATGGTTGTCAATCACAGTTTGTAAAATATAGGGATTACAACCTGATTTTAACATCCAAATCCATTGTGTTCATTTTATGTGTGAAAATGAGAAACCCTTGTGCAGACGCAAGATTTCACAGCTTCTTTGTCATCCTGTTTTTAATTTATCTTCATGTTTTGAGCTAGTGAAATGATTTTACTTATCAGTTTAATGTAAAGTGATAAAACATATCTATTCATCTGAATTAACAAAATTTGAGGGATGGACAGGTTGTGTGGGATTTCTCGCACATTTTGTTTCAATGTAAGTTCATATAGTAATTTTACTAATTTTCCAGTGACATACATTAACTGAATGCCACTAACCTGAAGTTCCTGTTGTGATTCCTTAAGGATATGTATTTATGTCTACTATATTTATCTCTAGATATATTGTTTGAAGCTAAATGGATTTTGGTACATAATTACTCATTGAATCTAATATTTTTCCTAGGTATACTTCAGTAAGAATTACCCAGAAGTTGTTCAGAATGGTCAGCTTGCCACAGACTCCTCCTTGGATCCTTCCTCAGGATTATGCATAACTGAAACTGCACTGTGATTCCTCATTGCCTTAACTGTTCTCTGCAGAATGTAAACCTGAGATCATCTAAACTCGGCGTCAATGGGAGAGGAAAGGGAGGGGGGCAATTCTTTGCACTGGACATCCTTCCTATTTAATACTGAGAAGAGAATTTATATTGTCCCTGTTTCTTTCATTTCAGTGCAATATGTTTTTCTTTCCAGCTAATTATGTTTGTATTGCTAAAGAAATTAGGCAGATTCAGTTTTTATTTGAAATTTACGTGGTAGAGATCTCTTTTATTTAAATAGGTGCAGGACACCTAACAGGTCTAGTGTGCATATTTGGAGCTTTGTAAAGTAATTGGAATGTGTCCTTCTTTTTTCTTTTAGAAATATTTTGAGAGCGAGCAAAACCAAATTTTTTTCAGTGTCTCTTTAGCATGACAGCTCTGTCTGAACAGCAGATTTGGTAGTGTGCAACTCACTTGTCTAGAGGAACTATCTTTCTACCTGTCACAAGTACCTATGCAGGCTGGTAAGAAAAAACTTGAAGAAGCCAAAAACACTTTTTCATTTTGATAGAAAAGTACTATATACTTTTTTTTTTTTTAAATAAACAGTTCAAATAATGCTGTTCAAGATGAATGTAAATATTAGTTTTATTTCGCTAAAATCCAAATGCTGAAAAATCAGTCTCAATCTTCTGTACTTCAGAAGAAAATTACCGCATTTGCACTGAAGAAATATTTAAATAATTTAACATACATTCCTCTTTTTACCCGGGTTATCAAAGAAAAAAAGGTATTAAAATAACTTGAGGAAATATTTGAATGACATGTCATTATACCTAAATACTGTGTAGTACAAAGTTATCTTCAACACAACACATTGAAATGTATACATTATTTGCATTTATTGTGCCTTAATATTTGTGCCTTCAAGCCAAAGCTGTAACTGCAGGGTACACAACAAATTCATTAGATATATGTTAAAAATATGTAACTTCAGTTTTGCATCAGGGGTTCTGTTGAACTTCAGCTGTATGAAGTTACCACCCTGCCAGAATAAGTAGGAAAATACAACCTGTAGTTTCAAATGGCAGTTGCTGATAGAGAGGAATGCAGTGAGAGAGGGGTTCAATATTCATAAGTTTTGTCCTGATTCAGCAAAGCACTTCAACACAAAGGCACTGTTCCCATGTTTGAAAAATAAACCAAGCAAGTGCCGTGCTGCTTCAGGTCTTTTCAAATCTGAAAAAAAATTGAGCTATTCTTTGAGGTCCAGTAGAAAACACATCTATTCATCTTGCTGTTTAAAGGCCACAGGAGAGACTAAAAGGCAACAGATTTCTTCAGGAAATGGAAAATATTGTGCTTTTTTTAAAAATACTGAAGATGCTTGCTATTACCTTTGTAGTGCCAAACAAGTGTTATTTACCCAGTGTTCATCCAGTGGTCTGAAAGTAAGGCAAACACGCGTGTTTCTCATTTCAAGCAGTTCTACCAGAATGCAATTTAGTCAGATACAAAGCTACTTCTTACTGAGAAGTAAATTGAGGCCAAAGCCTGTGCCTCAGCACAGCCACTCATCTTGGACATCTTCCTGCTTGGAGCCAGCCCGATGGTGAGAGGCAGAGTCGCTGTTCCCGTGTTACAGCATCCTCCCTGCACTGGAGCTTGCTGTCCTGCTGTGAGATCCCATGAGACAGGGGATTGTGTCTGCAGTGCCACCAGCCAGCTTTCTGACGGACAGGAGCTTTAGGAGCTTGTGGAGCAAACATCAGGCATCTGTGCATTCTGGTAACATCCTCTTAGCGTGCTTAAAAATCATTAGGGGGAAGTTATAAAATGTGATGCTTTTGCCCTTAGACTTTTTTGTCAAGTCCTAACACTTCTCCTGCACTGTGTAGCACCTTACACTGTAAAAGTTCTACTGAGATCAGTGGAACTGAACTTCACACAGTGATGTGCAGCAGGAGGCTTGAGCTACATCTGATGATAAAATACCAGCCAGCCAGGGCCAGCTACCAGCCACCAAGCCATGTGGCACAGGTGTGCTCATGTGTGCAGTGCTTATGGCAGATCCTTCTGAGAACACACCAGCCACATCCACTTTCTGTATGGCTTGGCCCTTCTCTGAGCTGCCGCAGTGTCCTAGCACACAGTTATCATCCTGTGGTGTTCTGTGGCTGTTTTTCTTTTTTGTTAAAGCTGTCTGAAATAAGAACAGGGCTGTTCTGCAGCTGAGTGAGAGTAGTGGTTGCATTGCACGGGTATGTGAAGATGTAAAGTTTAAATGTGTAAAGTCATGTTAGATTATTCTAGGGGATTGTGTAGTGAAAAGAAAGTTCAACCTCACGGCCTTGTCCACAACTACCTTTTTGACAAGGATCCATGGATGTGTGTCCAAACTCTGCTCAAGCTTTGCCATGGAAAATCCTTATTGGAGTGGTGCAAAACACAGCTACGGTGAGCTGACCAGGAAGGCAGTGCACTTTATCGAGTTGGGAGTTTGAGCTCCTTTGTTTATCTTATTTTTTGAGAAGTGTGAATATATTCAGAGTCTGTGTTCTACAATATGGAATTCTTACTACTTTTAAACACTTAGTTCTTATAGAAGAAGAAATGTGATGTATAATACAGAGACTTTTAAATACTATAAGAAAATAGTAGGTTCTCCTGGCCTTACATACCTTAGTTTATATTTTTTTTATCAGACCCAAGGAGATCTGCACACGTAAACCAAGGGTATAATTACAGTTTTAGTTCATTTCAGCTCTGAAATGAATCTATGGTAAGTTATTTCAGAGCAGAACTCCAAAACGCTAGCTGCTGCAGACTCACTCGTATGAGACCCTGACTGATCTAGCTATCAGTCTATAAGCTAGAATTAATTTGATCCTGTAGCTTTTTGAATGTGCACAAAAATGTTAGGTATCTCTGAAAATGCTGATTCTGCTTCTCTACGTGTTTTGGCAGGACACTACTTGCTGTAAGTATCCAATATCAATATAAGACAAAACAAATTTCTTACAAAATGACACTTGAAACCCACAAATTGCTGAGTAGAACAACTGATAGCAAGTCATTCATGTCTGTTATTGGCATTATTTCATCTTTTTGGTTTAAAGCAACAAAAATATTTTATTCAGGAAACTGGTTTTGCTGGTATTGTTGATAGCTGTTTTGTTCAGATGTTGATTAAGACCGACTGACCCATTTCATTTTAATTGTGTAAAAAAGGTGCAGTGGACCTGAATGGCAGAACTCAAATCAGGGAAAGAAAAAGGCCTTCCTGTGGTGAAAGTCTTGGTCTGTTAAATGAATACATTATCTTTCCAACAGGGTATTTTATGTTTCCTTACAAAGAAAAATTTAAATAGTTTTAAGCTTCCATTTTGAAAAACGTTGTGCTTTATTTGAAAATAGCAAAGCAGGTTACTCTAAGTTGCATACCTTACTGGGGATCTTGGAAAAAGAACTCAGTCTCCGGAGTTAGTCAAGCCTTTAAAATATTTCTTCGCCATGAGGTGCCTTAAAGTATTCCAGAGTCTTATTTCTAATAAATATAATTTTATACAGTTATTCTGAAAATCATCAGTTACAAAACTCTTGTTTCTTAGGTGTAAAAATCTAGGAACAGCCTCTACTTCTAATCTTGAGAATTGTTTCTCACACATTTGTTTTGGTATGTCTTTGCTCCACCCCTTCTCTAAAGACCACTGTTAGCCAACAGAGCATGTGGGCATTTCCAAAGCCACAGTTTGCCGGGATAGACTATTTCACGTTTTACTTATTCCCTTGTTTTAAGGACAAGAATTCTCTTTAGTAAACTGCACCATTTGCCAGATGGGTGTATCTTCTGTGATGCCATTTGTACTGCTCTTTGGAAGAGGGAGGACTTTCTGACCAGCCTCAGTAATGCTGTTTGCTTAAGTAATGTTGATGGTTTCTTTTAGCCTTCCCAATACAAATGTGAAATAATATTGCAAAAAGAATCAGCAGAAATGCTGCTTTTTTGTTGTTGTTGTTTAATTGACCTTTTGAAATATCTCACTTCAAAATTTGCCACTTTTTTTTTTTTGGAGGGGGAAGAATTGAAATCACTTCTTCCTTGTGATGGTGATGAGCATGACAGTTTTGCAGAAGATGTGGCTTTCTGTGTATGTTTTACACTGTGTAACAACGCGCTGCTTTTTCATAATTTTAACTCTGGTTTTGTTTTGGTTTGGTTGTTGTAATAATTTGATTTTGGCATTACTATGGAATAGTTTCTTTTGTGGACGTTCACGTGACAACTGCTGTCATACAATAAAAGGCATTTCTGAGAGGCCTGTCTTCAGTCTGTTGTCATTGCAAATATGTGGCTGAAGGCAGAAGTTTTGGGCTGAGCTAAGTCAGGACATGTCTGACATCTCAAAACACCTCGCGGTGGCATCAGTAGCCCCAAGAGCTGAAAATGCACTTGGAGGTACAAAACACAGTAATACATGCCGGCTTGGTTTTACCAGTTTTCTCCAGTCTGAGATCTCTCAGATCACATTACCAAGATTGTAGCTTTAATTGCTGAAAGTATTGCAAATAAATTTTAAACACTGTGATGGAAGAACTACTGAAATTGCACCAGTGCAGACAGGATATGGTCTCTGCCCAAAGCCGCTGGCAAGTTCACTTGGGCTGGATAGTGCAAATGTGGAAGGTCAGTGGGCAGAAGTGAGGTGGGTTAACAGCATAACTCCAAAATCTGGTGTTACCTCTCAGTCCTGTGCTTCTGTCTGATGAGTTTGTTGCTTAGTTTAACAAGACACTTGGAAACTGCTTTTTCTGAAAACCATGTAAAACTCTTCCCTATGTCTTCCAACTGTCTCAAGTACTTGACTCTGCTATTTTGATGGAGGATTTTTAGTACTGGATGACTTGTGCATTTGTCGATAATCCCTCAGTGCAGCAAGTTGCAGGACCTGGTACAATATGAATTGTCATCTCTCCTACCATGGAATATATGTTAAGAATTTCTCATATTTCTACCAAAAGTCTACCTCACAACCACCGTGCAGCTTAGTTGCCTCTAAGTGAAGTCGCCTGTGGGATGTGCAATATCCATCTGGAGCTGTATCCTCCCAGGGCAAGCACTTGCCAAATGTGTGTGCCCCTGTGTTAATACAGCAGTTCTCTTTTAGTAGTGGAGGAGGGAGATTTGTTCCCTTGCCTGAAAGAGAGCTGCTGATAAGTAACAAAGCCAAAGATGATTTTTAGGAATCTGCTCATAAAAAAGCATGAATTTCATAAACTCTGTGTTTAAAACTGGTTCATAGATTTGGAGCAATATTAATGTAGAGAGAATCAGGGCCATACTCTGATGTATGAAACCGGGTTTCCACTGTCTGCACCTTGGCACCACTTAACTCCCAAACTGGCCTGGAATCAATACCTTCATCTGTTTTGAGATACAAAATTCCCTATGGATCTTAGCCATGGATCCAGCACATGCTGAAAAGTACAATAACCTTGAGGAGAAACTGGAGGTAGTCCCACGGCCATTCAGGAGCCAGGGCACATCTGGCTTTTAAGTTGCTGGGCTCAACATGGATACTGGGATCATACTTGCTTTCTTCAAACACATGAGTTAAAAGCTGCACCAGAGCTCTTGTCCTTCTCCTGCATGGGATACCCTGGTTTTTTAGAGCATGCTTTTGGGTGTTGTAGATTTCCTTAGGCTGAGCTGCTTGGATCTTCCCATCTAGTGCATAATCAAAACTTAATATTGAGGATCTTTTTGATGGGAATGTTCACCATGAGTGAATGACATGGGGCATTGTTTACACCAGGACAAAGGAAAAGCCTAGATTCAAGTCCAAGTTCCAGGGAGTAATTACACATTTTATTTGATTGTCTGTAGAAACACCTGGAGGAGCTGGGGCTTCTACTCCATTCTGTCAGCATAGCTGGGGTGTTGTTGGGCAGCAGGATCCATTTGCTCGTGTTCACTCCTGCTCTCTGGCCCCAGTGGGGCGGTGGTGGCCCAGGCTGCAGCTGTCACCACACAGGTCTGACAGGTCTGCCCTTTGCAGTCAGAGCTTCAGCTGCTGGGCAGCTCTACCAAGGCAAACTCACCTCTCCTGCCTCCCCAAGGACGCTGTTGCCCTGAGCACCATTGCTACCATGTGGAGCTCTGCTCCAAGATGGGATACTCTCTGTGCCCTGCTGTTCCTGCTGCAGCTGCTGCTTCTCCAATATACAGGCAGTGAAGTCTCCCTATAAACCAAGCTGCTCTTAGAAGCAATAAAGCACCTAACAGAAGGGCTCTGGAATAGTAGCTGAAGTTTCTGCATCCACTATACCCAGAGAAAAAGCTCCCAGTTTATGCAATGTAAATCACTGTGCTGCATCCAAGGGGACGTGTATCATCTGCTCACAGTAACATCTGAATGTGGTGCCTGAAGGATGGCTGGTGGATTGTGGTCATGCTGGTCAGGTACATGAGACTTGCGAAGAGCTATGGTGTTTTTTTCTTTTTTTCCCCTCTCCTTCTGCCTTTCTCTTTTTCAGTTCTGGATATGCTATGGGGAATTAAAGTGAGGTGAGACAGTGAAAAATAGTTCCCTTTGTTTAATTCCAGTAAGCTTTGTACCTCACAGTTCAAGCACAGATAGCAAATAAAGGAAGGAGTTATTTATTCTGTGTATTCTGAAGAAAGTCAATCTTGCTAGTGTTCATGCCGGCTGACCTTCTTCATGGAGCTCTCTGCTTTCCAGGAAAGGACCATAATTATCTTATGGCATTAAATTGAGTTGGGTGGGAAGTGCAGCCTCAGATTTATTAGTCAAAGTTTCACTGTCAACAAGAGCTTGTTCTTGAATATTACAGGCCTGGATTTTCTTTTCAATGTAAGCGCCAAGCATGAATAGGACAAGTGAGCACTGTTGAACTGTCTCTTGAAAACATTGCCAGGATAGCAAAAGAGAGGATTTCTCCCCCTCCCAGTCCAGCTGAGAGGATTTTTCCTCATTCTGTACCAGCAGGAAGGCAGCATTGTACCAAGAATATGGACCGCTCTGTGTTTTGGTTGATTTAACATGTATGCACTTTTGCAGAGTAGTGATTTCCTTGAGTGGAGTTATGCAAGTAATTCACCGTGAGTCATTCATGCAGTGAATTAAGTGCCTCTTCCCACAACCAAGTTGTCTTCTGACAATCTTTTTTTTTCCTGGAATTACTCAACAAATCCTTTTGCAATTACTTTTAAGCATTCTGTGTAGATCACGCGTTTATGTATGTGGTTAATGTTTGTTGATTTTTTTGAGTCATATTCATAATACATCAGAGAAAATAAGGAGTGTTTTCTCTGTATCAGTTGGTATAAATGTCCCTACCTGCAAATAAAAATTTCGTTTTCATCTGGTTTCAGGAGAGTATGTGCCTGTTCATTTCTGTGTGTATTCCACTCAAAAAAACTAGATTTACTTGAATGGTGCGTCACATTATGCATGCACATCAACACAGAAGGGAAGGGAATCTGCATTTTTCAAATAGTTTTATGGAAAAGTCTCTGCTGCTTTTTCTAGCAGCAAGTGATAGAGACCATCACGGGCTTGGGGGAACAGGAAGATGCCTCTGCACATGCCAAAAGAATGTAGAAAACAGCAAGATGCCTGCAGTCTGCTGGGATGGAGCAGGGCTAGAAGGAGTCTCCCCTGCACAGGTTTTACCTGCCTAGGTTCTTTGTGCATTTCTGTGCATGTGAGAAGTTGCAACAGACTCTGTGCAGAACCAGTTCAAGTTGCTGAAAGCAGAAAGGCCAAGTGCTGCTGGTAAGCAAGAGCAGGTGCTTACTCTGTGCCAGGGATGGCCAAAGCCTGTTCCCCACAGGTGTCCCTACAAGTGCACTGGCTGACTGTGCCTCTGCCCCATGGGAGTAATTTGGCATGTTTTGGAGGAGAAGGGGCCCTCCAGAAAGGAGAAATTTTTAGGAAGAGCTTCCTAGAGCATGAAGGAAGCAACAGTGAGGTTTCCCTCAGAGGTCGCCGTCTCGCAGGAAGAAAACTGTTCTTTTCTGATTTTCAGGATGTGTGCTGGACCCTGCAAGGCTGATGGATGCTCTGCAAGGAAGGTGTAACAGCCCAGAGTGCTTAGGAGGACCTCTTAATGGGCTGGTTAAGTGGCTAATGGGGATGCCTTTGCTGCAGCCAAATGGATTACTTAATAGAGACATGTAGATCTTTGGGAGGTGACTGGGCTGCCAAAAGGAACGGGGAACAAACCAGTTGGAGCTGCTGATGCTGTTGTTACAGATTTACCAGAAAATCTGCTTTTCCTTCCAGCTGCTTTTTTTTTTTTTTTTTTTTTTTTTTGGTAAAGTGATTATCAGTTCAACCTTTCCCTGGAACTGATACTGAGGCAAGTTTCTATCAGATATTGCTAACTGTAATGTGCCTTTTTATGACTTCTTGGCTCATGATGGCTGCCAAGCTCATAGGATATTTTGGCCCTGTTACTGAAACTGTGGCTACTGTTGTTCATAGCTGATCAGGACTTTCATTTGCCCATCCTGAGAGAAGTGTAAGAAAGACTGGTCCCTGCTGTTAAATTGTTTGCATAATTCATTTTTTCTTTCCTTTTTTTCCTAATTTTTAACTGGGAAAGTTGATCTTAGACTGGAAGAAGTATCAGCAATGCTAGAGTTTAAACATGAAATCATCATATTTGAGTGATTCAAGATGAGTGTGTCCCTCTTTTCTCATCCATTGCCTTGAAGTTGAGGAAAGTGCTTGATTTCCCACTTTGATTTCTCTGGATGGCTCTTAATCCCAAATTTTAGTGAGGAGCTGATTTATTGTCTAGCATCAGGGAGGGGACATTAATTCCGTCTGCCACCCAGTGTGCCTGCTTGGAAAGAAAGAAACCTCCTCTGCTGTAGGTAAGATCAAAACCAAAGGGTATAAACTGGGTTGAAATCCATGTGTTCAGGCAGCTTGTCTGGAAAACATAACTCTACTGCTACTTAACCCTGTAGCTGGCTGGAAACCCTTGAGACACCTGACTCTACCTTGAAGCTCCCCCAGGTGCCCAGAACCATCCTCCTTGGGGTGTCCAGAGTGGCCAAAGCTTGCAGCTTGGAGAAAACAAGGCGTGGAGAAAACAAGGATTTTACTTGTACGGGGACTTGGTGGGCCCTGGTAGCTGCACCTGGCACACCTCCATACAGCGCTATGGCAGCTCCAGCTCCAAACAACTGCTCCAAAAGATGTGGGAGAAGCCTTGGAGCAAGTGGGAGAGGGGCAAAGGAGGCCCCTGCCTGCTGCCTCCCAGGGAAGTGTGTTCAGGGGCAAGGATGCAGTGCCTCCTTGCTAAAAGCCTTTCCTAGAGTCACAATGGCAAGGAGAGAGGAGGAATTTGGATGCCAGAACCAGCAGTCAGCGTGTAAACCTCCCAGGAAATGAGCTGCCAGGGCAGTGAGGAGGCGGCCCGGGGCTCCCCGCTCCCTGGCGACAGCCTCAGAGTGAGCTGTCGGCATTCGGCACACGCTCCCTCCTTGCTCTCCCTCGCAGCCCCCTCCGCCCTCCCGAGTCAGAAATTCCTGGCTGCAGAGTGTGGCACTTTCAAAGCAGGGGTGGAGGAGGCTCCTCCACCCAAGGTAGCCTCCAGCCTGGTTGTTGGGGCACTCTCATGGGATGTGGGAGATGTGGGTTTGGGCCCCTCGGGCTGGGGCGGGAGAGGAACCCGGGCCTCCCACTTCCTCAGCATATACTTTGAATACCAAGGCATTATATAATAAAAGCTATCACCACCTTTTCTTCTTCCTGCTTTGTTTTTAAAAGACTGATCTGTGTGGAGTCTTTTGAAATAAAGGGCGTAGGTACCAATCTCCAGGAGAAGATTCCAGACAATGGTCCCAGGCAGACAGGGTTGCCTCACTCCAGCCTCAAGGGGCTTTTAGTGCAAGAGAGAATTGCAGATACACCCATGTCCTCCACTTTTCCTGTTGCTTCAATGTCAGCAGCTGCATGCTCCCTTCAAGAAGATCCCACTGTATCCTGCCAGCTCTGTTGTGTTCAAGTCTTGAAGCACCCAAATTCCGCCATCAGGCACACAGGGATTCTGAGTGTGGCTCATGAAATGCTGGAGGCCAGATCATCTAAAAGTCAGTGCCTAAACCTCTCCTGAATTTAACCTTAAATTCTCTACTTAAATTAGCTTGTCCAATCCAGATGAAACAATTTGCCTCCTTGAAAAAATACTGGAGATAGAGGCTAGATCAAGAAGGACATCTTTACATAACCGCACAAACAGGTAAAACTATTTTTGCTGCTTTGAAAATGTTAGAGGACTTTAGACTAGAAATAAATGTCCACAAGTAGTCTTAATAATTGCACTCTGTGAATACTCGTTTGAAATAGTCTTGGCAATCAATTCTGATGTAGCTCTTTGGCTGGAAAAGCCCAGACAGTCCCAGATGTCTCTTTGATGCAGGATCACACAAAGATTCAAGTTTCCATTGCTCTGATGAAGCAAGATGTCCCTTGCCCTGACTGAGGGGGAAGAAGTCCTTGTGTCCCAAAATATAAATGTGTAGCACATGGTGCCTGTTAATCAATGGAGTCAAGTCTGGAGCAACATCAGCTCTTATAATTTGCATTCAATTGGCGTGATTATACAAATCCATGTATCTCTTCATATATCTATATATCTTTCCATGATATTTGAAAAATTATGGTAGCTGGGTGAAGTCCCTGGGGACTGGAAGCAGGAAAATACTACACTCATTTTTAAAAAGGGTAGAAAGGAACAGCCTGGGAACTACCAACCTCTCAGCCTCAGTGCCTGGGAAAGTCAAGTAGCAGATCCTTCTAGCTGTGCTGAGGCACACGGAGGGCAGGGAGATGGTTTAAGACAGCAACCCCCAGGATAAATACAGGCTGGAAGACAAAGAGATACAGAGCAGCCCTGCCAAGAAGGACTTGGGGGTGCAGGTGGATGAGAGGCTGGACATGTCCTGGCAATGTGTGCTCACAGTCATGAAGGCCAACCATATCCTGGGCTGTGTCCAAAGGAACATGGACAGCAGGGTGAGGGAGGAGATTGTCTCCTTCTACTCCTCTTTGAGACCCCACCCTGAGTACTGTGTCCAGCTCTGGGGCCTCCAATATCAGAAGGTCATGGACCTGCTGAAGTCAGTCCAGAGGAAGGCCACAAGGATGATCAGTGGTCTGGAGCACTTCTTCTATGAAGAATTTGGGGTTATTCCACTTGGAGAAGGCCCCAGGGAGAACTTACTGTGATTTTTGGTACTTCAGTGAGGTTTATAAGAAAGATGGGGACAAACATTTTGGAAAGATATGTTGCAACGGGACAAGATGTAATGGTTTTAATCTGAAACAGGGTAGATTTACACTAGACAGAGGGAAGAAATTTTTTACAATGAGAGTGGTGAAACACTGGAACAGGTTTCCCAGAGAGGGCAGTGGTTTCCATCCTTGGAAACATTCAAGGCCAGGTTGGATGGGGCTCTGAGTAACCTGATCTGGTTGAAGATTTCTCTGCTTCTTGCAGGGATGTTGAACTAGATGGGCTTTAGTGGTCACTTGCAATTCAAATTGTTCTATGATTGTGTGTAACCTGGTTTTGAAACATTCCATCTATGGAACTCTTGTTATTTGCCCTCTTTTTCTTGGCAGAAATCTCACTCCAGAGGGACAAAGGCCAGTTTATCAGTGGGCCTTTGTGAAAGATGAAAATCTTTGGTTGTTTCTCGTAGGTATTACAAATTAAAGGAGATCAGCAATCAAAATGAAGAAAGAATGTCACTAGCCTTGCCACACTTTTATGAAGAGAATTCCTGAAAGGATGGCAAGGGCTCTCTGCAGACCCTTCATTAAGATCTTCAGTATCATAAATTGCCAGGGGAGCAACCTTTGCAAGGGACACCAGCTCTGGTAGAGGGGATTGAGGCTTTGTCCCCTCTTTGAGACAGTCAAGAAAGCTGAAAGGCATGAAATAGAAACCTTCCCCAGGATGTCCTGAAAGTCTAAGTGTACATTTGAGGAAGTCCAACCACAGGAGAAATGGTTGGTTACCCTGGGCCTGGACTGACTGGCCAGATATGATGCTTCATGGACCCTCAGGTAATTTTTGCCAGGTGCTGTGATGAGATGCTGCTCTGATACCATCAGGAGATGCTCATGGCAGAGAAATAAAAGACAGAAGGTACTATAGAGGATAATTTCAATACCTGACACTCTTACACTTGGCTAATTGTATTTGTTCATTAAGATAAGGATCACCATTCAGCTTCTTCTACATTTAGGTCAGCCTTCCAGTACATTTGCACTTGCAAGAGAGAGCTGCTTTAATGAGGGATAATGAAACTTGCTTCACATTGCATCATAACTTCTGTGTTAATATCATTTACACATGATAAAATGCAAATAGTATTGACCATCAATGCACAATCATGCTTAATCCTTTAAGCCCACACACACACACACACACACACGCATGTGCTAAAGCTAATATCCCTAACAGTAAACAAAATATGCATCTGTGCCTCTCTCTGTCCTCCTGAGAACTTCTGTTTTCCCTAAACTATGAAGTGCATCAGCTCTACCCACACAGCCAAACAAACAGACTGCCACTGGCTCCTGCAGGTACCCTCATTTCCTGTTTTCACTTCACAAAACTGTGACTGTGCAGAGAAACCTCACTGTAAACCCTGCCTTAAACAGACCCACACTCTGCATTACAGGCATTCAAAGGGCATTTCTAATGCATAGCTCTAGTTGACTCTCCCAATCCATTGTGGGTGTCCAAGGCCTGCTTGTCCATCTTCTGTAGGCACCCTGAATTCTGAAACAGACTAAATGATAGGTGGTAGAGATGCTTAAATTCTTTTTCATTTGGGATTTGTGCTGGTAGAAGGGTACCAGCATACTCTTTTACATCTGGGTTTTGTAGTTAGAAGGTAGCACAAAAGGCAAGGTATTAAGCTGAAGTGGTATCAGTTAGTGACTACCCATCTTCAGTGAATAAATGCTCCCTGAATGTTAAATGGGTCCACACGAACTTCAAGAAATGCAGATTAAGCACAGAGTGAAAGGTAAATACATTTAATTATAATTTTGTTGTGGGAAGTTCGGCTTCTTTTTCTTTAGAAATTTCTCACCCACCTTATGAAACACAGCATTGCAGCAGCTGCTTGCTGTTTCTATTTCTCAGTGCTATTGGCCTAGTGCTGCCTTGGGTTTTAATGATGCAGAAAAATGCAACAGACAGCAGTTGTCTGGGGAAACCATACATTTGTGCAGGACATGATCCTTGGGGAGGCATCCCGCTGGTAAGGAAACTCTGAGGAGCAGCTGAACAAGCTCAGTGCCTTTGAAAGGCACTCTGCTCCTTTGATTGCACAGGCTCTTAATTCAAGAGGGCTGCTTCATGAAGCTAGTAAAATTTAGCTTCACTATGCCTACTGGCCAAGTCTCACCATGAACAAAGACTGAGTAAATGAGGTTTGCTTTCCAGAGAAGGGAAGTGTCCCAGCTTTTGTCACCAGCTGGGTCTGATGTTCACAGAGCTGGCCGGAGTGCTCAGTGTTGAATATAGATATGCCCTTTAGACATTTCTTGGCCCATTCAAAGCTTTGCACTGTATTTCTCTGCCTACCTGAAATCACATTGTATCCCTCAGCAGCCATAGAGTCAAAACTTTCTTTTATTTAATACCCATGAAGCAGAAATTATTCAGCATTTACTATGCTTTCAGTGCCTGAGCAGCTGGAAAGACAAATGTGTGCCGGAAGTGTGTGTTAGAAAACACAGCCTGTACATCCAAGCTACAAAAGAGTGCAGGTGCAGGGGCAGCATCCCCTCCAAGCAGACCAGGCAGTCTGTGGACCATGTCAGAGACACAAGCTCCTCAGAACAGCTGAATGCAGACTCCTCTCAACCGGACATGTGCTCAGTTTGAGGATTATGGATGTTAGATCCTGGCTTTGATACCTCCACTTACGCAAAACCTTGGCTCTATCAGTTCCAGCATAGTCAAACTTGGGTGAATCAGCCTCCCTCAAACCATGCAGCCTGATTCACACGCCAGGAATCCAGCCTCTCCTTGCTGCAGAGCAATCAGTGGCAGCTCCAGCAGTGGAGCTGCATTTAGCGTCAGATCTGTGAGCATTTCTGTACACAAACCTCAGGGGTTTTTTGAGCCCTGGCTGTTCTGCATGTTCCTGGATTGTTCCAGCTGACTGGATTTGTAAAAGTAAGGCTGTCTACATGGAGGGTGAGCTTGTGCTCCTAAGGAAAAAAGGTGGAGGTGTTGTCTATAACCTGTAAGTTAGAGGGTGTGAGCTCTGTGCTGCAACCAGCCACACTTTTTTGTCTGTGTTCCCCAGCATTGCTTTAGCCCATGAGGCCTAACATCCTCCTACGTACTGCAGGTTGTAGCACACATCAGACTGATCTTCATGAAGCACATGGATGAGGCCAAGTGTTTTGGATGGGAAGGTGTGTTTACGCATGCATCTGCACGTTGTGCATGACATAAAAAGGATTTGCCATCTGGGTACTAGAGACTTTCACTGCTGGCAGTGTGCATGCAAACATACATTAGACTGTGAGGTATGGGCATGTGAGACATATGTGCATGTGTATACACAGATATGTGTATTTATATACATGTACACACATGCACTGCACTTTTATGCAATAACCAAGTTTAATGCTATAACTACCTGTACTGCAGACTAAGAATCGTGTCCTCATGTTCTGTTTCTTTTTTTGGAGAAGGTCAAACTGTGCTAATTTTAACAGGTCTCCCTTTCTGAGCATCAGTGGGCTTCAATGCCCCCAGCACAACACTGTGGTGAGCTGGTTTTTGTCCCTGAAGAGTGATGGGACTGGGTTAAATAATCACAGTGCTACGGCCCTTCTGCATTTTCTGCCCTGAGTGATGTTGCTGAAGTCTAGCTCCAGCTTCTCTCCCATCATTGTACCATTATGTCTGAGGTGCCTGATTGTGTTACCTGCCTTTTGTGTGATTCTCTGGACTCCTCTATAGCCAAGACTCAGTTACAGGCAAAGAATGCTAACATACTATTTGCCGAAATTCTCATGGATGAGAAAATTAACATCCCCCCCCCTTCCTTTTTGTTGTTGCCATGGTCACAGGAAAGGAATTAAAGCATCAAAGCTTTCCATTTCCCGATGATGGATTAAGGAAATTATTAATTTGTCTTATAGAAAGGCAGGTTGTGTCTCTGCAATTAATGTTAGAAGGCTCTTTATGAGGGGAATTTCAGCCTCCTGGGCGGAGAAAGCTAAAGCATCTGCTTGTTCACTGGCTTAGATAGATGGGACGACTATGGGGGTCTGTGCCATAATTCCTGCCTTTATTAGTCACTCCAGATAGTATTGGGCTGTCTAGGCAGTGGTTTCCTTGGGGCACAGTATTAAAAATTCAAGCCCACCTACAAATTAAGTCCTCTCCTTTATCCATTTTTTTATGCTCCATCCACAATCTCAGGTTTTTTCCATTGCAGGGTGAGGAAGAGAAAACCCAGGGAAAAAACCTACTTGCATGTAATTGTCTTTGATATGCTCCTACTCATCTCTTGCCCTGCTTTCCTGGCTCCCTGGTGCTAGCATCTACCTGCTGGTGAGGCAGCTGTTTATATGGGAACACTGTACAAAGATTAGCGTCACAGTGGGATGTGTTCTCCCAGGGAGCTGCAGGCTTGGCCATGGCCACCATAATTGGCCCAGCATGGGGCACAAAGACACAGTCCTGTAAAGACTTTCTGATGGATCTGGGCCCCTTTTACCAGCTACATCTTGCAATGTTTCTTGGTGACCTGTCCCGGCTGAAACTGCCTATGCTTGCAGGAAAAAATGGGGAGGAAAATATCTTACCCTGTCTGCTTCTGGTGTCAAAAATTCCATTGCTTCACTTTTTCTTCTCCGTTTCAATTTTTTATTCTAAACAATTGCAGAAAATACAGTTTTTAATTGAGGCATTTGTCTTCAAAATTAGGAGACAAAAAATAAAAACACCACAACATGGTGATTTTGATCTTGATACTAATGAAAATTCTCTTGGCTCCACAGAGGGTCTCATTGTCCCAGGTTTGTTTTCAGCAGCTTGTCTGCACTTAAAGGTGCTGCTGTGCTGCTTTGGCCTCCCACTGCCAGCAGCAGCGCTGTCTGATGACAGACCACAGCACACCACACAGACTCTTTTAAATTCATCCCTTCATATTTCTTGGTGCGTTCAGGTAATTTGGCCTCTTTATTTACTTGATCCCTTTTTCTTCTTCCTGAAAGAGAGTGTCTTAGTGCTTCCCATTGAGAGCCATGGAGGTAAATTGTTGGAAGATAATACCTGGTGAGCAAGTGCCGCTGGGGCAGAGGTGGCTGAGCAGCTTGTGACACAGAGCGGTGCCGCATGCGAACCTCGTGGCTCGTCCCTTTGATATGGTGCTGTGCTTTGCCTACCTTACTGTGGGAAAGGAGGCAACTTGTTTGTCACTTTTTCCTGTGCTGACGGGGCACAAAGAAGGAAAGGATCTTTCCTCTGAGTGCTAAGCTCCTATTTCCCTTTGATCTGCTTTATGGGAGTACCTTTCCTCTATGAATGAGAAAAATGCCCGGACTACTTCGTGGAAAAGCTGAATGCAATTTGGAAACTCAACAGGAGTTTGCATACCTGCCATATTCCTATGAATAATACAGTGCTGCTCTCCCAACGACCACACTCAGCTCAGATATCTTTCTTGAAGACACTGCAGCAGTCAGGAAGACTCCTTCAGCTGATTGAAAGATATGAAACCCTTGTTCCTGGGTTGGATGGGTCTGTAATTAAGAGCTTTAAAACCGATGTTGTAACACCATGAGGGACATTTCTTTGGTGTTAAATGTGTCAAATGACCTACTGCTCTCAGATGCTGAGCTATAACCCTTAAGGTCTCAGTTGTTGGGGAGAAAATCCATATTTACATCTCCGTTTGTGCAATAGTCATGGGGCTGGTGATATTGGTGCCACAATAACACTTCGACATGCAAATAGATGGATTTGCAAATACAACATAAACCTGCAATGTCTAAAAAAGTAAAATGTTTTACCAGGTGTACCCTGGATGTATTTATATATTAGTTAAGCTCACTTTGAACTGTTCCACCATGTACCAACACCATCTATTTTTCCTCTGGTCAACGATGGGTATACAATATGCAGGGTTTAAAGTAGGTGCCAAATGAGTTTACCTTCTCCACGGATAGCCTTTGAGGACTCAAAACCACAGATGCCATCTTCTTTGCTATGCCTTTTCCCTCCAGCTGAGCTGAGTAATTGAGCTGGTAGCCCAGGTGGCACCTCAACACCTCCACAGCCCTTGATACTGAGCTTCCTTTGGCCAGCCTGCAGCAAGTACTCATTGTGCTCTCCTGTTGATCCTTGTTTTCTCTGTATTCAATACCAGAAGGCCATAATGCTCACCATAATCTCTCCTTATGCTGATGTGAGTGTCCAAATTCCAGTGGCCGCATGCTGATATATCTTGGTGTTCAACATCAGGGGTATGGGGAGAGGAAGATTTATCTACCTAAAGAGAGGGAAGAAGGACATACAGACAGCATACAAAAACCCTTTACTCACACCACAGTTTATATTCTATTGTGAGAAAGAATTAAACTTACATGTTGCTCCCTTTAAACTGAAACATCCACTGTCTAATTCAGAAAGAAAAAATTTATAAATCTCATCTGTCTTCCTTTTTTCATCCTTCCAGACTCTACAGAGACCCAACACAAGTTCACAGGGATTCTGCAAATGTCTTCTGCTCTATGGCAGTCCTGCTGTTAGCAACACATGATTTTTAGGGAATGTGGAGGATGCTATGTGCCAGATAAACTTTTCTTTCTCTCTTTTACTTTCTCTCCTGAACTCCAATGTGAAGATTTCCAGGTCATGCCATGACAGCCTGCTCCACAAGATAAGTGAAGCTGAGAGCAGACACTTCAGTCATGGAGTGACTCCAGCTGTCTTTGACTCCTTAGCTGATGTTGATGGAGGCACACAAACATGCAAGTATGCCTGTACAGGCCTGGTAATCCATTTCCAGAGGGATATACATCATCTTTTGTAAACATGTGGGAACCAGAAGGAGAGTTGTGTTGCTAAATTTAGGCTGTGGAAAACTCAGTAAGACATGAGTTTCTTCCTCAAATGCTATGAAATTAAGTATTCAGGATAGAAATCATGACAAGACAGCCTTATTTCCAGGTAGCCAAAGGAGAAGTGCATGCTCTTTGCTTTGGAGCTTGAAGACCAGCTCACTTGGAAAGGTGAGGCAGAAGGAAGGAAGGAAGGAAGGAAGGAAGGAAGGAAGGAAGGAAGGAAGGAAGGAAGGAAGGAAGGAAGGAAGTTTAGGTGCATGATTTTTCAATATAAATACTATAAAATTGTTGGTTAGATCAAAAGAAAGATGGATTACATAACAAAAAACAGCTGGTATATTGAGAGAAGATGATTTCTTTATTTTGTAGACACAACAGCGAGAATATTTTTTTAAAGCCCACAAAAATACCAAAAAAAGTGTTGCAGCCTGATTAAATGGGTTAAATATATTAGAAGGGGGAAAAGATGCAATTTCCTGCTCAATTTGCTACTAAGAAACTGGCTGGAAAAATAGTGGCAAAAATTATAAAACTGCAGAAAACTTCCTGTGGCACATGGGATGTCACTACTGAGGCATGCTAGGCTTTCAGCAATATAGGAGGGTGAAACTGGTTCCTCTCCTGCACCATGGCAACATGCAGGACATTATCAGAAAGCTGCTGGTTTTGTGATGGCTTGAGCAGGACAGGATAGAGGCATAGCTCATATTTCATCAAGCCCCTGATGCTGCTGCTCCTGTGAAAAGGCAATGGGCTGGTGGGAGGTTTTTTTCTCCATGCTAAGGCAGAAGATGTGTGCATAAAATAATTGTGGCACCAAGAGGTGCACAAAAGAGTTGTAAGCAGGCACCAGCTGAGGGGAGGTCCCCCTTGTCCATCTGCACATAGATTTAAAGGCCAGTATTTGAGAAGGTGTAGTAGGAAAGAATACCTTCAGAGAGGTTGCTGCTTAGGGGAGGGTAAAGAAAGGCCAGTCCTGAAGGATGGAGACTAAATAAAAATATTCATGCTGTGGACACAGATAGTGCTGCAGACTGTAAGACTGGGATAGCCAGTTTAGAAATATTCATCTTGCGCAAGATGGATAGAAATATAATCTGGTTAACACCCTGGGTAGTGGGGAGAGACTGAAGATGAAGCTGCATGTAGGATCATAACACGGCGGCTGTCATCCTGCTTTGGGAGTATTAAAAAATCCTTCCACAACATTGCAATAATGCAGACACCGGTGTTGCCAAAGATTTAAAGCTCCAAACAGATTGGAAAAGCTAGGACAGAGGCTGGAAATCTGTATAGTACCAGGAGGACGATATCAAGCACTGCAAGAGCAGAAAAAGCCAGTGAAATTTAACTGGATTGAAGCAGGAGGAGCACTTCCCTGCCTCTGCCCAGCACCTGAGTGTGTGGCCCAGTTCAGGTCAGGTGCATTCCTATATTAGGATGCTTCTTGAAGGAGATTTTCCACCCCAGGTGCCTTTGGTGGGGAGAGAGCCAGGCACCTCCAGTTAGGCAGGTTGACTAGGGATTCAGCTATGCAAAATATTCAAGGAGAGGATCTCTGGATCCTGAGGAACGTGAGTCACCCTTTCATATTTGGCACTCTAAGTCCCACCACAAGAGCGTGCTTCAGCACATAGCAGAGAAACTTTCAAGTCTTGGGATGTGGCAGGGTGTTGCAAAAGACTGTGATGGATATTATCTCAATAGCAATTTCTGGCCACACCAAAGTGGTTGGTTTTTTAAAAATGGTTATGATAATAGTTTACCAGGTTACTAATTAGCCTATTAATTTTGAAATGGTTCAGAACAAGGTTGAAAAATGATGATTCATATGTATTGTTTATCAAGAATGATTTCAGAGAGGACAAGTACTTATTACAAGTATATCACATTATGAAACTAATAGAAGAAGAAAAAATAAGAAGCCCTCAGAAAGTAAAAAAAACCCTGAAGAGCACCATTCATCTCCCAGGATAAGACAAAACAGATCCCACTATATGCTTAGAAAATGAATATGAATAATATGAAAATAAACTACAGACATAGCATTCACTAAGTGTTGTAAGAAAAAATAATCTTATGCCTCTCATCTTCTGCTCTTACCATTCTGCTCTTATGTTTCTTTTGTCTCCCAGTGCAAGAGTATACAAAATCGCCTTTAAAAAAGGCAATCCTGATTTTTTAGCTTCTAATCCTAGTCCTGTGTTCAGATGTAATGTAATTTCTCAGTCAGATTTCTCAGTCATTAGAATCCCTCCCCAGAGATTGTTCATTGACAAACTCCAGGAATTAGGGCAATGGGAAGACTTCCACTTTGGTCCCAGTAGGGTGTGGGAGTATTTCTGCTGGAAAGCTGAACTTGAGGTTCTTTCACAGCCCTGATTTTATGACAGAATCACAGGGTCAGGTTGGAAAGGACCAGAGTGGAGTCATCTGGTCCAACCTCCCTGCTCAAGCAGGGTATTCTTAGAACCCACTGCGTAGGATTGCATCAAGGAAAGGCACTTCCTACTGCCCCTGTTGCTGGAAAATGCCCGCTTTGCCTGCCATGTGGAGCAACAAGGGTGGACACCCTCCTCGGCTGGAGAACCTGACTCCCAGCCCAGGTTTCCCTGCCTGGTAAGTACACTCTAATTTACATTCCTCCTGAGTTAGTAAGCTCGAGCCTAGCCTTGAATCCTTCTTGAAAATCCTGGACTGATTCATTTTCCCCCTGAAGAAGCTCCTCATAAACTCTGGCTCACCCCACACACATACATTTCATTTTAATTAAAAAATACCTTGCTGGCATGACAAGCTATACAAGTTTCACTAAAATATTAAATAATAAAAAAAACCCCTCTGAACCCTCAGGTCTCTGTCACAGAGAGATACAATACATCAAACATCTGTCCAGAACAGAACTGAGGATAGTCATAGTATTTTGGAGGTTTAACTTCTTTCCATTTATCATTGTGACGTGTTTCGGATTTGGAGGTAAGTTCCTTTGCAGCATGATCATAGGTCACTTTTTCTTTTCCCCCATAGCTGTATGAAAGTTTTCCTCAATTTTTCTTTTAATGGAAAGTCTTTTACTAGTTTAAAATATTATTTAAAAAAAAAAAAGAAAAACTCCTCCTCACATTTCCACCTGTTTTGGGCACAGAAATAGGATGCTTTTCTCCATTTCAATTCCTCTCCTATCACATTAGTTGTGCAGTGATTTCTTTTTAGTTCTGCACTGTGCTTTGCCTCTTCCAATTTCAACTCCTCGTTTACAGTCATTGATTCTTCATATGCTGAGGATCTCCTCCAGGCTGGCACATTTCAGCCTGTGAAGATATCCATTAGTCTCAAAGCACTATTTAAAACTCTTCAGCTACTCCATCTTCAGGGCTTTAATATATCTGTGACAGTGACCTGTATATAGTTTTGTGGTAGGGTTTGGTCCGGGGTGGAGACATGCTCCTGCTCTACTTTCTCCAAAGTCCCAGGCTCCTGGTCCCAGTGCTGGGGGAGGAAATATAATCCACAGGAAGTTGTGTTATGCAGTGAGAGCTGTGTAAGCAAGTCCATGGCAATAGAAAACAATGAGGTGGAGTGTAGGTACCACCTCTGGTATGTGGGCAGGCACATCCAGCTGCTGGGGTTCTCAGCCAGCAGCTATTTGGATGCTGGGAGAGAGCAACTGAGAGCCAGCAGCCAGGGAAAGGCGCACTGTAATGTAAACCAGCGCAGGGACACTGCTTAGTGAGTGCTACCGAGGGTGTTGGGATGTTGCTCCGGCTGGACAATTGGCCTGCTGTTATAAACCCTCTCTGAAGAGGTTACTGGGGTGTCTTGGCATTGTGCTGTGTGAGCACTTCAGCTGCAGCCCACAGTCTGAGAGTTCAGCCAGCCAGCAGAGCCATAAGGGAGCTGGGTGAATTCCTAGGCAGCAATTTCTGCTGCCTAGAGTACTTAATTGCAAGGTGCTGGGTGCACCTGGGACTGGAGGACCTTCCTACCTTCTTGGGTAAGGTGAGTTACTGTGCAGAGAAGCTGCCCAGTTATGTGAGACCAGGGAGGTGATAGACAAGTGCTGAAGGCAGAATATGCAGTGTGCAAGCCATTGGTTTTGTCAGGTGTTGGAGTGCTGCTTTTGTTATGTGTGGATCCTCAGATCCACAAATCTCCTCAGATACAAAACCTTGTGATGGTTTTTTCTGTGCTGGGCCAGGGCTTGGCTTGGCTGCACCACATGTTGCAGCTGCTGGTGTGCAGGACATCCAGGGCTGAAACCAGGCGCAGCACAGTGAAATCAGTGCAAAGCTGTGTCTCAGTGCCTCAGCTGCCCCTCTCAGCCCAGCCTTGCTGACAGAACTATGCCACTATGAGCTCCACTACTACTTTATTTTCTGCTTACACAAAGATCTTCCCACTTTAGTTCAAAGCCTAGGCATTCCTAGAAGTGTCCCCAGGGAATTTATCTTTGTACCAGGGTGCATGTTGATATAATTACTTATCATCCAAACTAATGTTTTCATCTGTTTTTGAACGCCTGTTTCAGTGAGAGTCCTCTGGAGTGCATTTCTTGGCCATATAAATTCCTCTCCTGTTCATCCATGCACTTAATTTCAAGGGCAAGCTACCTTCATGGCAGAGGCGTTCCACCTGAGAACCATTTTGCTGAGGTTTCTAAAAATGGTCTTGTAGATCCAATATTTATTGTTATTTGTAGGGCATTTAATACTTTTTTATTGCTTGTATAGTAATAAACATACTTGAGGCTTCCAGTTGCTCAAGAAAACAAAGTCCATCTAGATAGCATTAACAGACTGCATGCAACAAGAGGAGGAGGAAAAGCAGTAAAGACATGTCATAAAACTGACCCTTCTAACATATTTTTGTAGTGGAAAAATACACAGAAAGAGCAACAACAGGTAGTTTTGCCCACTGCCTGAAGTCCTAAACAGCACTGTATATGGTGAAGTAGTAAGAAATTGCATTGTGGAGAATTACAATGTTTATTGCTAAGGGAAATTTGCCATTGTTGAGTTAGAAAAATGGTATGGGCTGTATGTGACTGGCAGTGGGGCCATGACCTTCTTGATTTCTCCCTTCTGCACCAAGACCTCAGTTCACCATCCCGTGCTCCCTCAGCCCCCTTCAATGACCTTGACCATAAAGTGCTCATCTGGAGGTTTTTGGGTCTTTTATAGAGGAGGTGAGAGAGCAGGTTCTGGCAAAGCTGATGACTTGGAGCAGAGCAGGCAGGTGCCAAGCAGCCATCCAGAGGCATGAATCCATGTGGATGTGCTTGGCCCATGCCTCTGCAGAGATCCTGTACACCAGCCTGCCTTGCTGGGGTGTTGCTGTTTGAGGCAGCAGCCCTGAGTCCTCCTCACAGGCTTCTGCAAGCGCAGGACATGGACATCATGTCAAATAAATGTTTTAAATGTTTCTTTGTGCAACTAGTCTCCTTGTGTTGGAACCCATCCTGGGTTTTATTCCAGCTAATGTGTCACAATTCTCAATATCCATATAAACACTGGTCCATTTTAAAACCCTCTTTTTCTAACCTCAGTAGTATCTGTGGCTTAAGGTGCCACACTTTAATTACATGTTGTGTAATAAAGCATTTCCTTAGCAGCTCCTTAATTTATACAGCAGAAAATATCTACTAGTAGCATTTCATCTACCTTGCCTGTGTTTGCTATTATTAATTTACTCTCAAAACTGGCATCCCAATTTTCCTGTCAAGCATTTCTCTTCCTGTCAAGTGCTCTCCCTTATCCATTTTGAAGTCAGAGAACATCCCGCAGCACAACATCCCTTTTGGTGGGTGCTTTACCTCATAGTTTCGACATTATTTCCTGAATAGTTTTGAGACAAGTTAACCTTGAGTTGCTTCAGAGTTTTGTGGGCTGCTGGCGTTCCTGCTCTCTGTCCCTCTCAGGTCTGCCATGGACCTTCCTCTCCCTATCCCTCAGGGGTATCCTATACCCAATACTGTGCAGAAAGTCTTGCATTTTTGTCTTCTGAGGCTGCTCCAATTACTTCAAAAACGACAATTATCTTTGACACCCATAGTCTTGCCCATTTTTGTAGAAACTGACAGGAAAATCAGAGATTTCTCTGGAAAAGGGATGAAGAAAGCACACCCTTCTCAAAAATTTGAAGGGGTTTCTTGAGCAGTGGTTTAATCTCACTTTCCAAACACTGGAGTTTATGTAATGACTGAGAGTTTCAAAACTTCTGTTTCATTTCATTGTTAGAAAAAACTTTTCAAAGACAGTGGTAAACACGTGCTTGTCACTTTTTTCCTAGGTAAGATGCAAGGAATTTCCCACCCTGCACTCCTGTTCAGAGACAGAAAACTTTACACTATGGTCAATGAAGTGGTAAGCAATGAGTGGTACTGATAAATATTTTAGGCTCAGGAGAGTTTCTGTGCTGCACTCATGGTAACATTCTCCTCCACGCTGCATAGGCTTGGCTGACAATGTGGCACACCCAGGAATTCAGCTACCTATATAAACCCTTGCAAAAAATTACAGTCTGATGATGTTTTCTTCTGTGGTATGATTTCATTCTTTTGCCTTCAGATTTCTGTAGGTGTTTCCAAATAAATCAATTTTGCAGAGAGTTAAGGTAGCCATAAAAATGTGCTAAGTATGCAGATATTGATGCTATGAGGTTCTGATCCAGATGGAATTTTTAAAAGTGAAATTTTGCTCAACTTGCAGTGCAGGATTTTTTTCTACTTCTTCTTCATATTGAGAAGTTTGAGTCTGTGATTCTCTGTGTGTGTGTCTGTGTGTGTGCTTGTGTGTATGTGTACACATGCATCTGTGGTCTCTGCTATTTCAAAAACTATAATAATGAGAAACCATAACCTTTTTATAGACTGAAGTTCACACAGACTTTTTTCTTTATCTACCTTAATCAATTTTATTTATATGTATGATTTTAATAGCTTCACCCCTAGCTGTAAATAAATAGATACATCAACAAGCAAATGCTGGGGTTTAGCATAGTGGGAGGCGTGGACTGAAACTGGATTTGTGTGGCTGAGGATCTATGTACTGAGCTGAACGTAATTGCCTCTAGTTCCTGTGCACAACATCTAATTTGTGGATTTAAAAGTCCATAAGTGCTCATTGCCATGATGGATCATAACAGCTTTTGAGGCAGTTTTTCAGCACCAACGTGGCAAAAGATATTAATTTAAAATTACTCTGCATACATGTATTTTTCTGCATCTGTGACAGACCATCAGTATTGACCACTGTAATGAAGGGGGTCTATTATGGACTCTCCTGTGTTCCCGGAGGAGAAATCATGAAGGACAAATAAAGGGAACTGTGTGCACACACAAACAAATTTTCCTATTGTGCTGATAGGCTTGAGCTGAAGTAAGGCAGGAATAAGGTAACCTGGTACCTCTTTCAGGCTAAGAGGTTAAAGTGTGGGAGCTTTAACCCAAACTGGTGCTGTATGCCATTTCCATCAATTTCAGGCCGTGGGAGGCAGAGGCGCAGAGGGGTTTTGTGAGCCTGCCCTTATTCACCACATCTCTGCCAAGGTACTGCAGATAGTAGAAACTTCCATCAGGGGTCTCTGGCTGTCAGATGATCTTTAGACATCACACCAGTGATACACGGAAATTCAGAGAAGTCTGAGGAAGGGGTTGAAGCTTTCTCATTCTGTTTCTATAAAGGGAAAACCTGCCAGATGGGGACAGAGGCCTTTGGCTACAGTGCAAATGTGCCAGCACAGTGAGCCCTTGCATGGGACATCCCAACTACCCCATAATGCTAATTTCCCTGGAATTATCCTGCATGTGTGTGCAGAGTGTAAAAGAACCACTTAAAAACAAAAAAAACCCATCACAATCTGGTGTCTGGGGCTACACTTTTAGTCAAGCTGCTGAAAGTCATGGCTGCTGGATGCTGTGAAAATTACAGGAAGACACAAGTGAGGGGAGGCAGGTAGTGCCCTTCCCTGTGTCTGTTTTCATGGCAAGTGTGTGTGTAGGATTGAGAGGGCGACTTCATGTGTATTGGTGGGTAAGGAGGCTGGAGACCAAAAAAACACATGCAAAACTGCAGACTGCTGCTACTACTGCTGCTGCTGCTGCTGCTGCTGCTGCTGCTGCTGCTGCTGCTGGTGGTGTTGGTGGTAAGAGCTCCCAGTTTAAAAGGGGCTTTGCCCAGAGGATCTCAGGTGCTTCTTGACTAGATAAGCTTTGGTGAGTCAGATGAGGAACTGAAAAGCACAAATCTAATACCTTGGGTTTGGGTTTGTTTTTCAGATTATGAAATGTGGAAGTGGGAGAGGCGAGGAAAGGGGTCCTGAGGAGGCACAAAATCCAAGTGACAAAACACCAAGCCCTGCTTCAAGAAGGATCTGTCTTCTTTTGTGCACAAGGACAAAGAATCATGAAAAGATATGGTAGCTTGAGGGGATGGTTTAGCAACATTCTTCTTTCTGCCAGAAATCAGGTCTTCTCCTTAGCTGGCAAAAGCTGCACACAGCCCCCTCCTTGTCTGCACAGGATAATTTCTGTATAGCATGAAACAAGGGGGAGGGAGAACATAATTTTCCCTTCACAGCAATTATTTCAGCTTTCAATAAATACGCAGGGTATGTGTACAAAACATGTTCAATGTATGTAGCAGCTGTTTAATGCATAGTCTGAAGTTACTGTGACACCCATGAGAGAAAATAGGTGCATACAGCATATTTGTAGTATGTGTTGCACAGTTTAATGTGTCTCTCTCATGGATACATACAGGATATTATCTGTACATTTACCATGTGCATGCATGTTTACATAATTGCATATTTATACTTTTCTGTCAAAAGAAGACCAATTTTTAAAATTCTGCAACATGGGTAAATTATACAGCAAGTGCAGGTTAGATGACTGTTTTCATAATTTTATCATTTTGGGGATTAAATTTGAAAAATGTAAATTGCCTAGAGCCTGAGGAGCCTAAGTCTCATATTCAGAAGTAATTTAGGAAGAAAGTCTTCATCATATAAATGAACTTTGTACTGGCTTTTCTGAACTGAACTTGACTTTATATATAAAAGTGTGTAAGTATTGCAAAATGCTTATACATGTTCTCTATATGTCTGAATGTAATGATTTGAATTTTTGAGACACACAGATAAAAGCTCTAATGGGACCTCAGTCCCACTGTTAGAAAAATGTTTTAAAAAGACACTCTTGGCAACCGCAGTACCAAACTGCTCAGAATTCAGCTTAAATCTTAAGTGTCACATGCTTAAGATTTTGTGGCAGTGTTTGTGATGGAACAATAAGGCTCTTCAAGGCCTGTGTGCTGTCAGGCAGACCTGCAGTGTGCACAGGCTTCCAGTATGGCTGTGTTTCCATGAAATACTTTCTGTGTGGGATCATTTTTTTCAATCCTGCTTTGGGTCATAATGCAGTTAATGCATCCTTTCCCAAACAAGTGCCAGCAAAACCTTTATGCTCTGCCCCAACACGGACTATTCTGTAAATGCTACCTTTTATTAAAGAAATATTTTGGAACAATCGCAGAGGGTTTTTAATAACATTATTGGCACTCCAGCCTTCTGCCTCTAAAGCCAGATGACTTGGGGCTCTGTAAACACAGGCAACACTTTCTTCATGTCAGTAGCCTTAATGATTTCAACTCTGTACAGTACTTGTAGCAAAACTGAGAGCACACCTCAACCACATGAATAGGGTTTTTTCCCCCTTTAAAACTTTTCATCACACATCATTGTTGTCGTAATTTTATGTTATAGGAAAGCTCAGGAATTTCCAGGATGATGAGCAAGCATCCCACAGGAAAGGAAAAATTCCCCCCTCACTTGGTGGAAACTTCTGCAGTCTCAGTTTACCTCACAGGAAATCTTCAAGCTGATCTCAAGCAAGACCTACATTGAGCCTTGGCTATTGTGGTCCTACAGAAGTTAGTAGGACTAACACAAGGATGGGCAAGTTTCAATGAAGTTTCAGTAGCTTTCTGTATAGGATTCCCAATCTAATGCCTGCTGCAGTCGGGAGGTGGATGTTGTCTGGTGGCGGGAGACATGGTGATGGTGCTGATAGCAGTTGCCTGTTGGACTATCTGAGGCCCTGAAGTACTGCAGCCCTATAACCACCTGCAGAATTAGGGAATTTGTGGGAAAGGATAGAATTTTTACCCAGAGGTTTGAATTTAAAAAGAAAAATAAATAAATGGTTTCAGGTATTTTGTGCTTGGGAATAAGGACAGCAAAGCCAACAGAAGGGTATGAGAGGGGACAGAAAATGCAGGTGACTATGCCTGGAAGGCATGAAAAGGTAATTTAATCACCTTTGTGATTTATCACATACCGATCCCCTGCCTGTGCTGCGATGAGCGTGTGCGAAGGCGGAGGATGCTGGGGGCGTGTGGATACATGAACCCCTGAGCACACAGCGGGGCCACCACACAGGGTACCTGCTGTGCTACCCTGAGTGCCAACACTGCCATCACTCCCACCACCCTCTCCTTGGGGCAGCCAGATATTCCGGGAGGTTTTACACCAGCCCAGTGGCAGGAGCAGTGCATTTTCCTCTGTGCCTGTCAGCCGGCTTTGCTCTCCTGAGCAGAGCAGCACAGCGGGCACTGGCTTTTCCCTTGCGGGGAACAAGCCACCCCCAGAACCTACCTTGCTGTTTCCTGCTCTCTCTATGTAGCACTGGGCAGGAAGAGTCTGTCTTCCCCTTACTCAAGATGCTGCTGTTGCTGTAGAGAAAAGAGATGTTGCCAATCCCTCTGACCTGGCAGGGTTCCCTTGGCATCTCTGCAGCTCCATCTGAAAGCAGTGGGGCCATGTGGATTTGGGGGCATCTGTGGGGGGATGGCAGGGCAAACCGGCACCTTCTGGCTGGTGACATGCAAAAAGCCCTTAGTCCCCACATGTTTTAGCCCAATCTAATTTGCAGAGCAAGAGCCAACAGCAGGACTGAAAGTGGGGGCTGCCTTCAAGCTTGTTAGGCTGTCCACACAGCTGTCTTAGTGGGAAATGCATTTTGGAGTGTGTTGCTTTGCCCCTCCCCTGGCTGCACTGTGAGGGGGAGAGCATCCTGCATCCCACATCCCGTACCCCACTCCCCATATCCTGCATCACATCCCTCATCCTGTGTCCTATCATCTCACACCTTCACCCTACATCCCTCATCCCATGTGGGACCCTGGGGAGAGGGGACTGGGACCACTGCCTGTTAGCACTGGGTGCACTCTCTTGGTGCCAGGAAAATTAGAGAGGTCCTAAGGTTGCTTTATTATCAGGCTGCTCTGCACAATCAGCAAAGTCACAACAAAAGGCATGACCACCAGTGCCAAGGGAAGGACCCTGTGGTGGCATTGCCTGCAGCTGAGCTCCCAGTTTTGTACCAGCTCTGAGGAAAAGCCCTGACTGGGTGGAGGGGGCAGCCTCCATGAAGTGCACCCTGCCTGGTCCAGCAAGCCCAGGACTGGGATGTGCCTTCTTCACAGGCCGGGCTGTAAACAAGCACCTGAGTGTGTGTCTGGCCTGAGTCAGCCCCTGGCTTCCCTCACTGCTGCCAAGGCTGCAGGAAATTTGGGCAGCAAGTCCCTCCCATGACTGCCAGTCTCTTTGTTGGGAGCTGGGAAGAAAACCCGTCAAAGTTGAAGAGGAGGAAAGGTGTGCCGAAAACTGAATTGCAAAGCAGAAAGGCAATTTCAGCTTAGCCAAAGAGTCTTAAATTTCTTAGTCGGGAAAATAAAAAGCCGAGTGTGAATCTGCAGCTTAAGAGCCTTCCTAAAAGTGTCAATAATTTCCATATACAAAGAATTTATTTTAGCCTTGGATTTCAATGTAAAGTGATTCAACTACGGAAAGTAGGACCACTTTATTGCTGTTCACAAATTCACATGCATTTATTCTGCTGAAAATTTGATATAGGGCATTTTTTGTATTCCCATTTATCGCTTGCCAAGAAATAATTAAGAATAGGAGCTAGAAGATTAATTTTAAATAAAAAATCTTCTCAAATGAAAATGTCAGGTCATAAAAATTCCTTTTAAATCATAACAGCATATAAATCTTTGAAATTAACCATGTAATTACAATGTCTATCAACTTTTACCTTGAGCTTTGAGCCTCTCTTTTTAATCTCCCATTCTTTTTTAATGAATAGCTATTTTGAAATTAAAAAGTACTGTTCATTACACATGCCCCACTATAATAGGGTTTTTATCATATTTGCTCTATTTAAAAATACTTGCTACTTTGTAATTATTCACACGCCGATCCCTTCCTATATTGAGTAGAAAATAAAAAATGAAATAGAAGTCAAAGGTGCTTTAGAGCTGAATGATTTACACAATTCATTAAGGACGGTGATTTTTCAGTTAGCATCAGATTAAATGGTTACTTACTCTCAAATAGCCCTTGGGGAGTTGAATTGCTGGGTAGCAAACAGATTAAAGTTTGCATTGAAAGAAAAATTGAATTCAGAGGTAATCAATAGCATAATAGGGGCAGTGAGTGGTGCCTGCTGCCTGAAATGAAATTACCATATTTTTAATCTTAATTTTCCACTCTGTTTATCTGACAGTGTGGATGTGCAATCCAAACAGATAATGAGAGAGTGGGATATTGACACTGCTGTCCTCTGGAGTGCTTGTTTTCAGTGATTAAATGCTGTGATCTGTGATTACTTTGTGCAAGGATGTCAGAGCTGCTGGCCAGGACTATGGGAGGGACACTAGCTCAGCAGCTGTAGCTCTCTGGTCTCTCAGGTCCTAATGTCTGAAATTCATTTTCTGCTGGCTTTACGGGGAGGGGGGAAATTGCCTCTTTATGTATATACTTCTGCTGCACAAATTACAATAATTAATCCTATTACTATTGTTGTCCTGATTCAGAAACGTTTAATTAGATCAATATGCAGTGCACCCTCTCTGTAAGCGCTGTATTAAGGAGCTGCCAAACTTGTGAGGGACAGTAAGACATGAGTTATTACACAAAGCATGACTAGCAAAGTTTGGAGGTAAAGTGAATTATCTTTGTAGCAGAAGAAGATGGATAATGGAAAGTGTGATTGTAGCAGAGATCCAGCAAAGCCAGTTGGTGCAGATATATGGAAATCTGAAATGTAAATAATGCCCATTGTAAGTATAACATCCGCAGTCTTTTAAAATGCAAATGTAATGATAGAGATGTTTTTGTAAAAAACATAGAAGGACTTGGGAACAAAACATGATTTAAAAATTGTAATACATTAACATAGCTAACACAACTGGAATGCAAAAAAATATAATGATGCAACTCCTTTTTGACAAACAACCTCGAAGATTTCTCAATTCTATGAGTATGAAATCTCAAAATATTCCTGGTGTTTGTTGCTTAACCCAAAGCCATTTGCATTTTGATTAGAACCAATGAGATAGTATGTTCAGTATCAGGGCCTGATCCTGCCTGATAATGGGATTACTGGCATGTAGCAAGGTTGTTTGTGTTCCTCAGTCTTTCAGGGATCAGGCCCTGGAAACAGAATTTAGGAAGCCTTGAAGTGTGTGTGTACGTGTGATGGATGGGTGGGTTACTTGAACCAGAGTATGTCAGGCCTTGGCAGTGTATTTATCAGCGACAGCTATCATGTTCTCTGCAGAATTAGCATCTCTCTAGAATACAAGTTCCACATTTGATTACAGTCTGAATTGAACTTCTCACTTTTCTTACATCACCACTGGGAGACACTTTGTGTGTCTTCCCAAACCTTTGTATCAAAGATTACTTTGGTCTAAGAGAGGTTATTATTTCAACCAGTCATTAGAAATTTAGCCATTTTCAGGTATTTTTAGGTATTTCAGGTATGTTATTGGCATTCTTTTTTAGGGTTTGTTTCTTTGGGTGGGTTTTTTATCTTTTGCTACAATGCAACACAGAAGGTAAGATTTTGTTTTCACAAGTGCTAGACTGTCACAGCTACTGTCACAGTCATTACCGTCTGCAAGATTTCTCTCTTCCTGATAAGGAGGTGCAGTAGGAAGAGCTGAAGGACTCCTGAGTGTAGCTCTGAGCCATAAGGGCAGCCCTCACTGTCTGCGAGTGTCTGGGTCTTCAAGGAGATCACATTTCTTGAGCTCTGCTTTGACAGAGAGTAAGGAGGATACACCTTGCAACAGGTACTTCAGGACTGCCCAAAAGTCAGATCCATCCTTCCTTGTGTGTATGGATGTAAACATGCATGTGCTAGACTGATTTCCATGCATGAAATCTGTAGTCCACGAGCATCCTCAAACTTTGTCTCTCTATAGTAATTTCTACAGGCTGGAGCAGGGACATAGTGCATGAGCTAAAATAGAGGTGTTGGTCAGGTGTTCTTCACCAGACAGGGCTGTCTTTGCCCTCTCCCTTACAACTAATTCAAAGAGATGTCATAACATGCTGAGTCATTCCTAATTTTACCTTCCCTTCTCTTTGAACACAGTTTGGATGCTCAGGTGGAAACAATGCAAAAGAGCTTCTTTAACTAGGGAAACCAAACCTTGGGAACTCTGTAACGTCAAATCCCTGAAGGCTCAAAGAAAGCCCTGCTTTACTCATAGGGAGCAAAATGAGTAAAACTGCTGCTACTCCAAGAATTAATATAGAAAGTGGAAATTGCCACAGAACTACCACCCCATTCTCAAAAACTGAAACTTGGCAAAGTCATGGAATTTCCTCCATTGTCTTCCTTAAAGAAGTACTTTACTCTATGGGAAACTTGTTCCTACTCCAGATAAAACCAATAATAAAAAGGACTTCAAAGGGAAATGAAAAAGGAAGGTAAGTCAGAAAAATACTTTGGCACATGTGTGTGTCCCCTGTATGGGTGCTGAATTACACCCTGTGCAATGTCCAAAGGTGCAGATCTGAAATATTTCCATGTAGTTTCTGCATATGATAAGAATTTTGAGGTTGATACAAAGAAATATAATGTAGTAAAATGCATGTTAACCGAGATATCTGCAGGTATTTGTTAGTCCCTGTTAATATTTTTCTCTCAGTAAATCATAACTGGCCATGTATCTTCCATGGTGTTATTCCTCTTCTTTACTTAATGTTCATGAGGATGAAGGTTCTGATGCAGCACTGTTGAAATCTGTGGAAGTTTTATCACTGACTTCTGTGAGAGTGAGACCAGGTTTAAAATGCACTTGGAGGTTTCCCCAAGGGCATTTAATTCCCTGTTTGTTGACTGGCCTAAAGAGAATATGGGACAGAGCCATGAAACCGGTTGGTTTTTTAAGGGCACTCATAGTTTTTGTTGTTTTGTGTTTGTTGGGGTTTTTTTTTTCCAATTTCAAATCTTGCTGTTGGCTCAAATGAAGTAATTATACCAGTGTTTCTATCACAAATTGTCATGAATGCTAAATTGTAATGCCTTTTAAAAGGAATACTTAAATTACTTAGAAATTTGCTGCTTTTTTGGGTTTTTTGTTTGGTTTTGCCTTTTTTGTTGTTTTGGTTTTTTTTTTTTTTCCAAATAGCAGTAAAATTGGAATACACTGCAGTGCTTGGAAAGTGAGTGTAAAATAGATGTGAGCAAGGCAGAAGGAACTCCAGTTAAATGTCTGCTCAAACATTCATGACAGTATTCACCTACCTTTAGTAAGAAGACAGTATCCAAATTATTCACATAATTACAACCCATGCCTTCAGCATACATTCAAGATGACATTATTCTCATATTCATCTTTGAACAGTGCATTGAGGTGATACTTTGTCACTTCCATACGGTCAATGACGTGAGTTCCCCTCAGAATTGCCAATATCTCACTGAGTCACTTGCTTTACCATATTTCTTTGAAATTGTTTTCTCCTGAAATTACTATATCTGCTGTGTTTGTCACATCCATTAATATAAAATACAATGAATTTGTATTAGCAATATTTTTAAAAATTGCTAAAAAATCCTGATGTGAGAAACTCCTATGATTCATGATATGGGGTTCAGATTTGCTCTTCTTCTTCCACAAACTACTTTAGATAAAGATGACAGAAAGATAAGTGTTTTCCACAGTTATTCAGAGTTTACAAACCTGCTGAAGATGTGGGGTTTGCTTGAGCATAGTGAAGCAAGAAACTGTCTAGAAGAGGTAGAAACAGTAGTGTTGCTGTTGTTTCCCACATATTAACACCCAGCTACCATTTATGGAAAATTATAAACTCACATGTGAGCAAGACTTAATCCTCCAGCTTTCTTTTAAACAGGGACATCCATAGTTATTACTGCTCTTTGTACTGTGTTATCTGTGTGTGCATCAAACTCCTTATCAGCACTTTAAAATGCTGTCTCTGTGACTCAGTGATGTTGCTAATAAACACCCATTGAAATGGAAAGTGGCTAAAAAACTGTTTGAACTTCTTTCCTGTTGTCTGACTATAGAGGTATAGTCCCAGAAAACGCTGGGGTTTATAAGAGCACAAAAGCTTTCTTCTGCCCATGTACCTGCAGTCACCACTCTAAGTATATTGAGCTTCAGAGCACACAAAAGAGAGGCAGAAAATCCAAACCAATCTCTTCCCTTTCACTCCTTAAATCCTGACATGCTCCATCACCTCCTCAAAATAGTGAGCTGCCCTTCCCCAAAATGGAGAAAAGAAACAAAATCAAATGCAAAACAATGAAGGAGGGATAATCTGATCTTTAAATAAGGAGACATGTTGCTTGGGGCTTAAGCAGGGTAAAGTTTCACAATGATGTCACCTTCTTCTGAGAACGTGACCCCCGTGAGAGGTGAAGGGTGAAATATAAATACCGCTAATCCATTGTGTTTGTATATCTCTTAAATATGTGCCAAGTTTGGCATGGCTGACTCCACCAACTGTCTGGCAAACTAGGAAGTCTTCACTACAGGCTTTGAATGAGCAGTATTCATGGAAATCAAACGGCTGCTCTTTTTTTTCTGACTGAAGTACACCTCATTGATGTATTTTCTTTAAAAATAGACCTATTTTTCTGTCTCATTTCTAACAAAACTGTCTGATATTTTCAGACAAAAGCAGAGGAGCCATTGCTTTTCATGCAAGACAGCAATATCCTCCACATACCATAGTTTCCACACTCCTGAGTTAAAAGTCAAGTGTGTGACGTTCACTGTTTGCTTCTTTGTTTGTTTGTTTAAAAAATCTGCTCCCATCCAAACATGAATGCATTCAGGAAAGTCACATTGTCTGTGTGAGAGAGGTTGTTGGAGTGGGTGACTGACAACGTGTCTCCTTGCCTGGTTGTCTATGTGTTGGCAAAGGTGGAAAGGAGCTACAATAGCAGAGATCTATTTTTTTACGAGATGTTCGTGAAATATATTGAGAACAGAAAAGTTTAAGATTTTTAAAGATGTCAGTGATTAACATTTTTTGTTGTTGTTGGAACACCCTGAGAGAAATCTCTGTCGGTGTAGTGGGAGCAGAAATGGAAACTGATTGAGAGCCCACTCTCCAAGCTCTTTTTATAGGCCTTGTGATACCTGGCTACTTTTAAGACCAGCAACATAGGAAGCACAAATACAGATTTCCTTTTAATAATATTTTTATTTGAAAGCAAAATTGTTTATAGGCATAACAGCTGGTAAGAGGCTGCTGCCCCATTTCAGAGAACAGGAACACAATCTGTGCCCTACCACTTGGACCAGGGAATTTGTTTAATCCAACATTTGTCTGCAGAGAAGTTTCCTGTGAGGGACACAGAGAGAAAGAGGATGAGGAAAAATTTTTTCAAGAGGAAGGCAACATTTGGCACAAATATTGTATCCCAGGAGGCACAGCTTTTCCAGGTAGTTCCTGCAAAATGCTTTTCCATGAGCTTGAGAAACCCTTTTTTACTCTGCTCCCATCTATCCAGATCTACAGGAATTTTTGTTTCTCTTTGACTCGCTCTCTCCTTTTCAGTGCACAGAAAATGTTTGCTTTCACTGGTAAGGGCTTTCACAATCTGTTGTGATCCAACCTTTCATCTTTATTTTAAGTAACTCCCTACTGGTTTTGACTGGACAAAATATTTGTCCTTTCCACGCTAAATTTGTACACAGGTACTCCCAGATTTTTTTGCAGTGCCTCAAAGTGTTGTGTGTGACAATCTCAAGATTATCAAACAACACTCATTCCTTTTATATCTCCAAGTTCTGCCTTTTCCTTGGAGCAAAGATGTTGTTAGTTTCTGTGCTAGTCTGCACAGTAGTGATCACAAAGTCCTAACCCAAGGCTGAGGCGCTTGGTTGGTCCCATAGTACCAAGTCAGTAATACCTAGAGCATGAAAGGCTGAATATTTGCACACCACTTTGATCCTGTTGCCATGTTCATGCATGTACCAGTCTTCACTGCTGAGACCCTGAAGAGCAGGAACTTTTACAGTCCCTGTGTGCAGGGAGATGGATGAAGTCACCTAGTGACTCTACTCAGGCGAGTCTACAGTCATTTCAGGTGTCTTAGAAGGTCAAAGACATCCCAGTGGACTTGGAGGTATGACACAGGATCTACAGGACCCAGCCATGAGGACTTGGCCACAGGACCTACAGGAGAGGCCATGGAGGCCAGGTAAGACACTCAAAGCAGGTAACGTGACCCTGTGCACCTCTCAGCTCGTGAACCCCACCAGAGTGACTGTCCATGAGCTGTGCTGGGTGGCCATGTGAGCCTGGAGGTTGTCTGTGCTTGGGTAGCCCTCCAGAGGCCAGGAGAGCTGCCAGCAAACAACCAAAGTACTCAAGGAACATTGAAGTTCCAGCCTAACTTTTATTTAGCTGTTAATGAAGCCACTGGCTGTGTCTAGACTGGAGGACCTGGGCGTGCTGCCAGGCTCCTGTGCACGGCGTGTGTGTACCCACCCTGCTGCATCCTGGCTCCAGCCTAGGGTGTGATGCCCGTGTTTGCTGCCCACGGTGCCCAGCCCCACCAGGAGCCCCAGCCCATGCTCAGCACCACTGAATTTGGGTGTCTGTGACCACCTCTGGGAGCCTCACATCACACAGCCAAAGCTTAGTGAGGACCTGGCCTCTGTCACTGAAATAGAAGATAACTTTTTTTTCCAAATAAAGTCCCTCAAAGGCTAGGTTGAAAATGTTGAAAAACAGTCTTCTAGACATGCTAATGAAACGTTAATAGAATAATGCAGCCAAGTCCCACTAGCTTTGAGAAATTAAGCAAACAGCTGAAATCAGCCTACAGTAAAATGAAGTGATATTTAGTGATTTTGGACAGGCATCAGTTATCTGAATTTTTCCTTATTAGCAGAAGGAAAAGCCAAAAGTTGTTACCCTTGATGAACCAAAGATATGGATCAAGCAATCAGATGCATGGGCTTCTCATTAGGCAGAGCAAAGAGGCTGCTTCACTACTTAAAAGTCAACATTGTTCATTTGTTCACTCAAGCTGCAGATCTAACTTGGTACAAAAATCATGTTTTCAGTCTTGTTTTGGATCAATATATATTTAAGGATATCTCCTGTGGTGGTATCAACATCTGAAGTACACTCTAGATAACTTCATGGCATAGTTCACTGTACATGGACTAATACAAGAAGATTGTGAAGAAGAGAAAGGAAAGCTTGTCCAGGAAGCAACAGGATATACAAGAACTGGTAGCAGGATTTGATGGCAGTTTAAGGACAAGGACAGAGCAGGTGGCAAAAAGCAAGAAACTTGTGCTGCTTGAGTAAACCAGCTCATGTCACAGCACTTTTCCAGGCTGGTGAATGGGTCTCAGTTTAGAAGTGGATAACAAAAACAGTGCATAATCATAAGGCCAGAGTCACTTTTCTCTCTGAAAATTATGTGCCAGGTAGAGGCGGCATTTACCCAGACACTGATGAGAAACAAGAAGAATCTGTTTAAAAGATTTATCTGATCACAAAACCTACATCTAAATGAATATTTCTCTAAAAAGTGTGCATTTCCCCCCTTGACTGAGATGACATTTCAGAGCAGTGGTCTCATGTGCAGCCATCTACAGGTCAGGAAAGAGAAAGCTGGTGCAGATATTTGCTGCCAAGCAGAAGAAAACTGCCCATGATCTTTTCCCTCTTGTCCCCACATTCAGATCTAGGCACTGTGCAAAAGCCATGTACTACACTGAGCTCTCTGCTTCCTGAGGATGCCCAAACAGGAGCACTGCACCTGACACTTGTTGGAGCAGCAGGTCCAGACCCTGTGTTTGTTTTGAACCTGCCACGTGCTGGGAAAACCATTGAGACAGAAGAGACAAAGGATGTCCAGTCATTCTTTTGTGGTTAGTGGCGTGATAACATCAGCCTGGGGCTCTGCAGGGCAGTCTCCAGAGAAGACCAAATCAGCCACACCATCTCAGAACATACCAAGCACAACCAATCTGCCTCTGGTCTTGGGTAGGCAAGAAAGTGTCTGTCTCTAAGAATCACCACTCAATTTCCAGAACTGGGGAGTAGCTCTACTTCAGAAATTGAGCTATTTTAGAGATGAAAGGAGAAAGCAAATTCCCTTGTTCATACAGCTGTTCTACCTAAACCTTATATATACCTAAAGAGTGTATAATACAGTATTTACTTGTAAGACAGACTTTTTATATTCTGGAGTAAAACCTTGCTATCAATCTAAGAAAAACAATCTGGAATTCAGACACCTGCCATACTATTCTTTTCATTTGATGCTGTATTTCATTTGAGCTTGTCTTTAAAAGGACATATGTGCCTGGGTGTGTTAGAAAAGCCATAGATTTAAGTGTGGAAAGTGGAGTCAGCAGTCATGAAAACTTTTACCATGTGACAAATATATAATCTCCCTGTAACACCAGACCATAATATATAATATATAGCTGGGAACTGAGCAGAAAGGAGAAAATCAGTCATTTACAAGTAGTCCCTTGTGTCTTACCTTTATTGCAGAAGGGCTTTGCATAAAGTCTATCTTGCCAGCTTTTAGTGTGCCACTCTGCAAATGAAAGGGAGGAAGATTGCCAGGCAATGAGCTTGCTGGACACAGGTTATAATTTCTCTCTCTGTTTATGGTGAGTCCTGTGAAAACAAAAATTATTCACCCAGTGTGAGGCATATAACCTACTGTATGTGTAGGTTAGCAGTGATGTAGAGCCCTGATGATGGCAAATGAGGAGTTAGAACAACTAACCTGAATGGCTGCAGGTCTTACTGATATCACTCACATATGGACCAATATATTACAGCAATTCACATGTATTTACTGGACCAGGATCTGTAAAATTTTACTGACTATGGCTGCACAGATATAAGGGATAATTCTTCCAGGTGTTAGCAGTGGTAGTAAATATTTGTATTTATATTATGGTGGTGTCCAAAGGAACCAGTAGGGGACCATTATGCATAGAACTATATAAGAAAGAAAAGATATAATCCCTTCCCTGTGGCGTTAACCATCTAGGGGACACAAATAAGAGGTAGAAGAATGGGAATAAAATGTAGATGCAAATGAGTATAGCAATGAATTGGGGAAGATTTGTGAGTTGTATGACTTTTTTTGTTATTTTTCTAAGGAAGAGAAAAACATGCACAATGATTGCTATCAAGTCACTGGGACATTCTAGGGGTCTGGAATTCATTTCTGTTTTAGAAAAGTGGGTTTATGAAAATTTTTTAATTTTGGGGGGTTTGTTTGTTTGTTTGTTTGTTTTGTTTGTTTGTTTGTTTAAATAGAGGAAGAGGAAAAAGTTAAATCATTGCAATTTCTGTTTCTTTGGATCTGTAAACTCTAGACTAGGATTTTATCAATTTTAATGTGCTAAGAAATGAGATGTAATTTGCAAGTCATGTACATATACATTCCAAACACAGAAGAGATCCAGTTGCTGACCACTGTTGCATCTGGTTTTAGTGTGGGTCTCACAGGAATAGCACAGCAGCAGCATCCACTCCTCTCCCTGGGGGGCTGTGTGGAAGGAAAACATCCCACAAGTGGACATACACACCTGATGAGCAATTTAAGAAAAATAAATCAAAAAATCAAGGCTCAGTTATGCCTCTCCCCTTTCCAAACGCTGGTGAAGAAAGGGAAGAGGAGGAGGGTCATCTGGGGAGGCTGTAGGGCTGATTGACATTGCTCCTGGACTGCCACCTCTGTGCCAGGGGGAGCTGCCCTGGAAAGGACAGCATTCAGATTTGATATTTAGCTTCTCTCCCTGAATTGTTGATTGTTTACCAGCCGAAGTGAAGTTCTTAGGGTGGATATTAGCAAAGAAGGAACTAATTAGGCAACTTCTGTAATCCTGTCAACACTGTTCTGGCTTGCTTGTGCAGGCTGAGGCATTTTCACATTTTATTCTTCTTTATTCTAAGCATTTCCCAGGTAACAAGGAAGGTAAAGAAAATTATCACCTTTTAAAACTGCCTCCTTGCAACTTACCTTGACAGAGAGATGAAACTGCTTTTTCTCATGTTTTCCTGGCATAATCCTTTCCCTCTTTTATCCTTCATTTCATGGCGACCTGTAATCCTGGAACTGATCTAAAGAGGCCGTGTTTTGCATGTATCTGTGTCTTATAAAATGTTTTCTTCCTCACTCTTCAGGAAAAAAAGTTGTCCTAGGACACTGGGAGCAAAGCAGGGCTTCAAGCAACACAGTAACAGTTTCATTGTTTAACTTAAATAATGAAGGCTTTGGGGTTCTGGTTTTTATTTTTAAATGTTGGAAGTGAAATATGGTAGGGATGTTTGAGTTATGAACAATGTCACTTATTCTTTTATTGCTTCAGAGTCAATATTATAGCAGCATTCTGGGCTACAGTGCTCTGAGCTGTGGGCAATATTGGTTAGATAGATTTGAGGCATAAAAAGGTAGAAAAAAGGGATGGCAAAGAACACTAATGCTGAATTGTGTGCTACTTTCTGGAAAACTTGTTTATTGTTTATTGTAGTTTGTCCTTTTTCAACATGACAGGAGTAAGAGTTGATTAAAGAAACAAAGAACATGCACAAGCATAATATAAAGTTGGCAACTTAGATTTGCATAACTTAAATTCTTAGTTTAAGAAACATAAATAAGGAAAGAAATTCCCTCCAGGAATTCAAACAAAACTTCTTTGGATTTTGTATTTTCCACATTATAAACAAAATCCTCATTGCCCAAAAGCAGAAGAAACTTAAAAGACTATAGCTGCAGGAAAGGGAAGGAGGAGATTTAAGTTTCTGAGACAAATTAGAAATTCATTCTAAGATCAGAAGGACAGACATTTTTATCTCTTCTGACCCTAAATGGCTTGGTCTGATTGTTTGTTTCTTTTGTGATGGTGCAGAGAGCTGCTCCCTTGGAGGAGGCTGTTTAGCAACTACCAGTGGCTCTTTCTAAATTACTGACAAGGACAGTCAGGTCAGAAATGGATCCCCTCATCATTCCCTCTGTGGATGTTCTTTTTGTTTCTCTTCTTATGGCATGAATCCCATCTTTCTCCCCTGCAAGATTTTCATTACTTATGGGTTTAGTACTATATTTTTAAAGTTCCTTTTTTTTTCTCTCAAAGTTTCTTGTTTAGTCTGTGAACACAAACAATAACACCTCACAAGGTATTACACTGAATCAAAGAGCTTTCTGTTTTCTCAGAAATAAAATACTACAGGTGTGTCCGCAAGTGTCAAGTGAAAAAAAAAACAAAAAAAACCCAAAACAAGACAACATGGAAATAGTAAAAACAGTAGCAGCATTAGAAGGGTTTGATTATTCACATGATAATGGGCAGCTTTAATGTGAACTTTTTGCGTAGTCGAGCCAGTGAGATCAATTTAATCCGGGTGGGTTATTCTTCTCCTCATGTAAAAGACCATTGATTCCTTCTATTGGCTCAGTGAGGGAGCTCTTCAGCACAGTGGCACACTGAGGAAGCTGGTTGAAAGCCACTGAAATCAGCAGGAGCTTTTTAATTGACTCTGAATCGGGTCCCAACACTGCACATAACTGCTGTCCTTTCACAAAACTTTGTTTCTTGAATACAATTGGATTACCTAAACAAAACTTGGGTTTCGCTGTTAAATATTCGGTGTGAATCAATTCTTTATGTAGAAAATATTTTGCCTGTGATACATTTGCTGTGTGTTCAAAGTCTGAAAGTGTTGCCAGTGATAATTGCTTCATCATCTTTTGTTCAGGTGACTAATTATAATAAAATATATTTTATGCATAAACCAGTATGAGACTCGTTTTTATACATTTCATTTAATTACTTTTTACTGTGACAAATCACATTGTTAGAAATGTACTAACAGATGGGGTGGATTTTAAAGTCAGTATAAATTATGACTCCTTAATTTTTGCAAGTGTTGAAGAATTTAATTGTCTCCATTCAGATTTTTGGCTTAACTCCTGTGGTTTGACTTGTTAGGATTCCAGACATGCAACACAAGGAGCAGAGAATTTCTGGACTGTGCAGTGTCTTTCGGGGGCGGGGGGGGGAAGAAAAAAGTGTCCTAAGAAGGAAAGGAAGTTAGGACAAAAGGAAGGTTTGAACAGAAGTGCTCAAAATGGCCTGTCCCAGAGTGAGGGTTAGGAAGGGCTCCCTTTGAATAGCCCTGCTTGTTAGGGGCAGTAGGAGCAGTGCTCTCTTGTGTTGTCCACATACCAGCTGCAATGAAATAAAGGCTCTGAGTGTGACCCCAGCCCAGGAGTGGGGGAAATTCTTACCCAAGTATAAAATCAGAGCATTGGTAGCTGCAGCTAGCAGTAAAACATGGTTAGCAGTGAAACACTGTTTCAGAATGCCTTTTCCCTTACTTTCTCTTATTCTGTGATGCAGAAATTCTTTCAGCTTCAGTAATTTTAAATTCAGATGTCCCTGTTGAGACTTCTCTGGTATTAGCTGCCTTCTGCCCTGTCCTTCAGTCTGCTCCACAGTTGTGAAGTGTACTCCTGACACTTCACCCTCCCTCCCTTCCTCATACAGAGCAGATTTTCCTCTGGCAAGCCTGGGCAGGTGGGCCACCGTGGGCAAAGCCATATTTCTCACCCACTGCTCCAAACCTGCCGCTGCTCTTGTTAAACCCTCCCACATTCCTCCTTTGATATATCACTCACCTGCAGCTCTTTGTGGTGCTCCCCGTGGTCTTCAGCCTGAAGTGCCTGAGTAGTTCACTTCATCAGGCAAGCACCAGGAGTTGATGAGAAAGGTCTCCCTGATCAGGGGATGATTATAAACTGTGTTGATGGGAGGCAAACAAACAGCTAGGTTTCCCGGAGGACCAAATTGAGCATGACAGACCCAACTGCCTCCATGTGTCGCATCAGCCCCTCAAGTGATGATCTGCAACATTCTCTTTCCTGCTAGATCTGTGCTTGGCACATTCATACCCCTTTTGGATCTAAAATTCCCTTGTAGGGCTTTCCAGATGCTTGCTCAGTCTCTCACCTGAAGAAAGGCTTGCGCTCATATTCTCCAGTGGGTGGAGAACTTAGACCTGTGCCCAAAATGATTTAGAGATACTGTTTACACTGGCACTGGCTGTTTTCAGTGCCACTAATGTCTGCCCATGAGGCCTCATTCATACATGGAGTACACAATACAGGTGTGTGGGATAAATTCCACTAAGTGTGCCATTCTAACTCTGAAGATAAAAACCACATTAAATTAATGAGGAATGTCATCAGGTCCTAATCACTTGATTAAGCTCAGAGATCTCTGGCTATAAGGCTGTGGTGTTACTAGCAGGGTGTTGTTTTTCCATGCCTGCCAGTTTTGAACTGGTATTGTAGAATTTGGAAACCCTGGATTTAGAGTTTGGTTTTGAAAGTTCAGCTGATTCAGAGATTAGGAAGCACTAATACAGCATCTGTACCCATTATCTCATGATTTAAATGTTCTCTGTTTTACACTAGCTAATGATTTAAGTGCCATTAGACATCTTTGTATGACATCCAATATGAAATAATCAACTAGCTTAGCGTAACATTAGTCCCATCAATCAAACTCCCTGTTCCTCCCACAGCATTGTTAATGAAATGTTGGTAAGAAAACCAACAGACTCCACTATGGCATTAGAATTAAGGGGTGAAAGGTGACATTTCATTACTCAATTTTTATTTTTATTTTTATCTTGGAGTCCAATTTCATTTCAACAGAATCCAGAAGGGACATTTGCTTAGAAAATGTTTTAAAACTCGTAAGATATCTGTTCTAACTACTATTTGTGTTTAAGCTATTACATAATATAGCAACATTAAATGGAGGGAAAAAGTCATCACATCCTTTAAAACAGACCTGATGCTGGAGCTTGACATGGTTTCTTTGAGAGGGAGTTCCGGCAGGTCTTTGTATGTTTGTGGTCTTCATGGTGAGATGGCTGTCAGCTCAGCAGTGGTAGTTTCAGTGGAGACAAATGAGAACGTTCCTTGTGTGCTTGACTGACTGATTTGTAGGTGAGGGTGGAAATGTGTGGATATAAAGATAGAACACTGTCACGTGCAGGACCACAGAGCTGCTGTCAGGCCTTTCAGGGGACTTCTCATTAAAATATAACATACCAGTAAATTAAAAACAAACTCAACATCATTGCACACTTGTAGTAGAGGGCTGAACAAGGAGGAAGTGAGAGGCATGGCAGGGACCTGGACCATTTTGTCACCTTTCTTCTCCATCATCTGAAGCCTCCAGATGGACACAGATATCTTCTGCCTACATGGGAACTGAACAGGCAATAAGGAGAGGCCCTTGGAGGGAGAAAGAAGGAGGACCTGAGGCAGAGGAAGGCCCAGAGAACAGCCAGTCAAGAAGGGGCCAGTGATTGTAGTGTGGAGTTATGTTCTGTAAAGTAAATAATGAAGATGAATCCCAGGAAAGTTGGAAAGCAAGCCTGTCTGCATCTCTTCTTCTGTTCAAAGCAGAGCAGGGACTCCAACTGGAGGTGACTTGGAGAGTCACCTTTCTTTGAAGCAATTTTGAGGTGAAAATCTCAGGCCTTTGTGCAAAGAATTAAAGCTTTTCTAATTCCCCTTTAATTTGGGAGTACTCAGAAAGCTCTCAGCACTTCTGCAGGTAACTTCAAGGCTCATTCCTTAACGAGCTTTTTTTTTTTTTTTTTTTTGCTAAGAATGCAGGTTGGAATTATTGTAACATACATGGAAGAGAGACATTAATTAATTTCAGGGAAAAGGTGATTTTTGCCTATTCTTATAATTATCACCTAAAGTGCATAAACTCTCATCTGGGACTGGTTTCTTCTAGGGCTGTTTCAGATCATCATGAAGTCTTTTTCAACTGGGCACAAACTTCATTCAGTGAAAAAAGTCAATGTCTCTCCTCTACTGCCTTGTCCCAAAACTGTACTAGGGTACAGCCAGCTGTAATGGAAAGGCTTGAGATTGCTGGTTTTCTTCTCTTTGAAGATTTATATGGTATTAAATAGGAAAGAAATGTGTCCTTCTGCTTGTGAAAAGAAGGACACTTCAATAGGTTCAGACTTTTTGGGTTTTTTTTGTGGAGGAGTAAAAATGTGACACTGAATTCTGAAAAGTGTTTAATTAACAGCTTGGTTTTGCCAGACTTTTCTAGTGAAGAACTAACTTAGCTTGTGGACTATAACTCCAAAAAAGAACTATTGATATGTTAATTGTATATGATTATGAATGGTTATTTATGGCATTGGATCCCTCTACTAAACCAATTATGCTCTATTTGTGAGATTTGCATTATACTGCATCCATGGCATTTAATTAAACTTCTATTTCTCTTTCTTTCTTTTTGTTTTCCTTTTCCAGCCTTACATATATGATAAACTGCAAGAAGTCACTCAGTGGTTAAAGCTAAATCAGCTATTCATTCGATCACCCCTCATTCACATTCTACTTTGTTTGTTTGGCCCAGAAAATCATAGCTGTGCCCCCTTAAACAATAAATACTCAACTCACCAGCTCAAGTTCAATGAATTTTTATTAATGTATTTTATGTACTTCTAGAACTAGATACAGCAGTCACTCAAACTCTATTGGTGAAAACCATCTTCTCTATTTTAATGTATATTTAAATATATTTATATAAACATAAAGGAGATGTTTAAAAACAGTGTAATGGCACAGCATGCTATAATCTGAGTTTCTTTTGGTCTCCCTCTGCCAGTTAATAAACAGCATGTAAAGTCAACTGCATAACCAGTGCTCTAATTCAGAACATATCAAAAGGTTTGCGTGGGTGAGGTAAATTGAGCTGATAGTGAGTCAGGAGCTGGCTGGATCCCTCATTTGTTCATTCAGAGCATTTTTTATGTAGAACTAATTTTCAAGTAGTTGAATTTCTGAAAAGAAAATGAAATCCTTAAGGGGGCAATTTAGCTGGAATCCTCTGAAACACAGTTCAACATGGATTGCCTTTTCACAGCTGTTTTGTGTGGAAAAGGATCTTAGGTTTTCAGTCCCTCCACACCTGCTTACTGCTTCTTTTCTGGAAGTGTTTTACAGTGCACCTTGTGAATGAACTTTTAGGATTCAGTGGAGAAAGGGGTTAAATCATTGTATGGGATATACTTTGTTACTGGAAACTTGCCTTGCCTCCTACTCATAGCATCAGTGCCAAAAAATTTTGTTTTGGGGCTTTCAGTGGTTGAAGTGTCCAAAAGTGAGAGTAAAGAGAACTGTATCTGTCCTCCCTGCAGCTCCTTGTGTGTACTGCTTGCTGTATTACTGGGGCAGGGTGCAGAGAAATCGGGAATTCAGGAGCTGATCTTCCAGTGCACATAAATACACAGACATGCACAGATCTATCTGGTTCCACTGTCCCTGCCCAGGCAGTGGCAAACAGCACAGAGCCTGTTCTTTGGTTTCAGAGCATAATAATATCTTCTTCCTGGCCACAATGCTATTCATCACAGCCTTTTGCCAAATAACAGGCCTAAGTGGCCTGGAGGTCTTTCTGTGGACACTGCTCTAGATTCAGTCTCCCAAAGAATATTTTGAAACATACCAGTCCTAAAATATTTTCAGTCTTACTCAGAAAAAACTCTCACTAACTAAATTCTACTCTTGGATCTTTGTTCTCTAAGAACCTGAGTCCCTTCTGTCTCAGTTGAAGTCTCGACAGAAAGGAGTTTTATCATCTTGCTTGCATCTTAAGTGCATAATTTAAAAGGTTGGCTACACAAAGCAAGAACAATTGGAAGCTTTCTTCTGTGCATGATCATAGGGATGGGAGAACATAGTTGGAATAATTGTATCAGAAGGGAACCTTTTTAATTATGTTCCTTCCACCCTAACACATAAGCAAATAAAGTAGGACCACTGCAAAAGCATTTATTTAGCCCGGTTGTTGGGGCAAGTACAGAAGTGTTTATCGTCTTGATATTACCGAGGCAGCCATTGCTAGACTATAGCTTGAAATAGCTGAAGAAAAAAATGTAGCTCTTATTTCAATTGGGGCAATTTGCAAATATCCAAATCTTCTATTGTCTGGAGGGTTTATTTTGTGACACAGAACCTATAGTTACTGCACCCCAAAAGTTCTTTTTTATGATTAGCTGAAGCACAGACAAATCATGAAAAGACAATTGTACACTTTCTTGTGTGGCTTTATGGGCTTTAAGTGCCTACAAAAAAGGATTCCTTATGCTTTAATTTCTCTTTATTTTTTTGACTGTAAAGACCCATGGGGTAAATGCCAGTCCCACAATCCTGCAGTTATATGGTTACTGTCAGCCTGCTCAAATGATGCTTCCTGTTCATTAGGCATCCTTTCATCTGACAACAATGTACTGGCTTTGCTGCAATTCTTAGTCAACGCCCATCTCTTCAATAGCCTGTGAATAGTATTAAATAGTGTTTATGCTAGCTATTGTTGCCTTTTGTGTGGTTTGTCTAATTCACAGAGAAAAGTCTGCTTTTGTGGTCTAAGGCTGGCTACGTCATGGCACGCCATGTGCCTTCTGATGGGATCCATTCCTGCTGAGTGATAACATTACAGGTCTCAACTCCTTTGCAATACAATCCAGCATTCTTAACACAGTCAATACACTCACAGGCAATCTAGTTTACTCTTTATATTAAGAGGTTTAGGGAGACAAAGCTCATCTAAATACCTGCTCGTGAAACAAGTAAGATGAATTCAACTGATTTGAGAATTACTTCCCAGCTCCCACACAACTACACAATGAGCGCCATAAATCAAAAATTAGAAAAAAAAAAAAAAAAAAAAGAAGCTGAGCAGGGAATGTCCAAATATCCCAGGTAGACTCATTCTGCATACAAACACGGCACATTTTAGCATATAGGGTGGCATTAGTGCTCCTAGTTAAGATGAGGCTTAATACTAGAGTCAAAGCGGCCGCTTTTCTTTGCTTAGACTACTCACAAAAGAGAAGGGATATTGTAGGGATCATTACATTATCCTGTAGCTCAGGAGCCTTTGCAGGGCAGGTATGTTGCTGTGCCTTGAAAGGGCTTTTGATGTAAGCAGATCATTAGAGGCTCAGTGTGTAACTGATCCTCGGCTGTCTGTGGCTTTTGCCGTATATGGGTTATTCTTATCTAACCGTATGCTCCCTGTTCTAGGTATCTAAAATCTTATTGTTCTCCCTCCCTCCCTCCCTCAGTCCCTCCCTCCAACCTTGTCGCTGTACAGCTGAAGTTGGTTTCCAGCTTTGCCTTGGGAAGCATACAAGTACAAACACAAATGCAGCTGGAAAGTGAGGCTTACACTCCTAAATAGTGCCATTTGTTTGTCCCAGGAGTTGTTATCCTCCATGCGTCACGCTTTGAACAAGATCAAGAGTGGCTTCTAAAAAATATGGCAATGAAAAGAATGCACACAAATAGTAATTATTGCTCTGTAGCTGCTCAAGCTATAATGCCCTCCGTGGCCAGAAGCAAGCAGGGAGGCAGGGGACTGGGTGGGGCTGGGAGTAGGTGGAGGCTGAGCTTTGTTCTCTGAGCATCACAGGAGTGCAGCCAGATTGTCCTTCTGATCAGCATAACTATACCCACACTTCTGGTGTTGTGGGCCACATCCACAATGGTGCTCAGGACTGTGAAGCTCCTGGCAAACAAGGGACACTGGGGCGAATACCCACAAACAGCCTGAAGGTAGGCTTCTCCAGCTGAAGTGGCCACTCTTTTGAGTCAATTGGAAGAGACTGCTTACTTCATCCTGGTGTTGAACTCTGATGTTGTTCTGTTGAAGTACACAGCCTTTTTTTGCTACTGCAAATAAGCACAGAAATGACCACTGTAGACACCTAAAGTCTGGAAGTAGAAGTCCTACCCAAATGTACTTCAGCCCAGGTTCCACTGTCTTTAGAATAAAAGCTGTTTTATCCAGATAGATAGTATAGAAAAGGCATGATGCCCTTATTAATTATCTTTTTTTTTATTTTTTAAGCTTCTGAGTGCCTCCAAGCTACACAGAAGACAGTCGTTCTTTCCATCTTAGAGTGAAAAAATGAATACAAAAATCTGTCATAACAACATGAAAGCATTTCCTGAATGACAACCCCAGCTGCTGAATGAATGTGCTCACCTGAAATGAGTCTGTACAAGTGCAAAGTCCGTTGCCAAAAAACAGGGAGGAACCTGACAGTCTAGAGCGGTTGCTTGATAAGAGCTTTTCCCTGTATTCAGATCACCTTCCTATGGAAAAAATTGTGCAAATGCTCACCCAGAGTCAGTAAATGAAAGAGAGTCCATGTCCTGCAGAAATGCATTACCTTATTCTGCTCCTGAAAATGAATGAGGTGGGCTTTGACTAACGCTTTCAGCAGCAGGCATTGGGAATGAACTAGGGTTGTCAGGAAAGATCATTGATTTTGCAGGACCCATCCAAATTATAGGATACAGTTTGGAGAAAAAGCACTCCCTTTTCAAAAGATAATTTTTCAATGTACTGCCCATGTTTGTGCTTTTGTGCAAGCAATAATGGTTTAATAAATATTTTATATGATTGGGGTTTAGCTATACATGGGAAGTTGGCAATTCTGACTAGATTTTACAGATACCAACTTTTTTTTACCATTAATACTTTTTTTTCCCTTTCTGTTTATGTTCCCAGATTGATTTCCAATAGTTAAAATCTAAACAATAAAGGTAACTTCAGTTTTCAAATGTGCAAATAGGACAGAAAATGTATGCAACCTCCTCATTGATTGACTCTTCTGTTTTTATAGATTCACCCTCTTGAAAGAGTCATTAAACACCAGAGAAAATGATTTGTTGCCATTGATTACATGACATACTGCTCTGACATACACAGTTTTTATATCTAAGTTATTAATTATGATGTTAATGTAATTTGCAGACCACAAGATAAATCATTCAGCTTCTGACTGGGTATTACTGGATATATTGCATATATAAATACATCTCTGGGTGTGAAGGTAACTGTTACCAAGAGTAATAGATTAGAAGGCTTCTAGTTTGCCTTATAAATCATAATGAGCTAAGGAAAACTTCCTCTGCCCATTTATTTTATTAACTTGGAAATGCTGAGTTTCTCAACATCTCTGCCATTTATGTGCTACAGTGATGCACATTATCACTTCATTTCAATACAGAGGAAACATTTCCAATTGTTGTGTTCATGCTCTATCCTCATTTTGTCAAGAATTTCACAGTTTAAGATTAATAAGCTACAGGACATAAAAAGTCAAGCTTAATTTGTGTCCCCCTAAAGGCTTCACTAAACAATTTTTTCCTTCTTCTGGTGTTGGATACCTTGTGCTAGCTTCCTTCTCTTTAACTTTCTTTTCCTAGCAACAATTGCCAAGGAATTGATTATGACAGCCAGTGTCACAAATGCGTGCCATGGTAGTCTGAAGCCACTAGTGACAGACTCATGTGTTTCAAAGTGAAAGTCTCTGCATTTGTACCAACAAATTACTTTTAAAAGTTCCTCCTGTTTTGTACTTCATTTCAACAGGTCTGGGTCTTTCCTTAATTTCAGAAGGGTTTAGCAGCGGCTATTCAGCAGTTACCCTGGGAGCACAGTGCAGATTATGCATGCTTGCCTGACATTTGACAGATGCCCTTAAAAGGCTGGGTTTCCTTTTCATAGAGGCCAGGGGGTTGAGGAGGGTGGAGGGCTAGAAACATTTTTGAAGTGAGTGACATATGTTTAAATGTCAAGGTGGTCTTACTGAATCACTAAGCGCAACCCTTGTACACTGAAGCACTGGGAAATGTCCTTTTTAACTAGAGCTAAAAATTCACATTTTTAATATTCCTGATCCCAGAGATGACATAGTCCTTTATTTGGAGAGGAAGCTGAATGCTGAAGACTAAATTTTGTTGCCAGCATATGCTAAGACTCCTCTGAAAGTTTCACCACATGTGAAAAGTGAATAAAACATGTTTTGTAATAGGCATTGCTGAAAGTGTGAAACTCAAGGAGGTAAATTATCTTTCCTCCCTGCTCAGCTCTGTCTGTGCAGAGGTTGACATTGAAGGTTGGTACAGTAATGATAAACAAAGCTACAATTGCAGCTGGAAAAAGGCCTGAGTATAGGGAGAATTACTAATCTTTAACAGGTTTCTTGGCTTCAGAAATGTTCAGTGTCTCAATACAAATGTCTTTAACATCATGGTTGATATTTTAAGAGTGTCAGTGCCAAAGTCATTCCCAGATTGAAACAGCAAGTTGGTCTCAAAGAAGGGAGGTGGTCCTGAGTTTGGATCTGTGTGTACATCCTGGAGAAGTCCTGTCCACAGAAGGAGCCACACCCCCCTCACTTCTTCCCTTTCCTTTGGCTCAGGGCCCACCAAAATGCAAGCTGTAGGCTCAAACTATGTGCAAGTCTAAGTTCAATTGTACCTTCAAATCCCCCATGCAGATGACTGGTGAGCCCCAGTCAGGAGCATGTTCCTACATGTTTCAGCAGGTGAAATGTAGAGACACTGAAAGTTGCACTTGAAAATGTGTTTCTTAAATATAGCAATTATTGGGTCTAGAGATCCCTTTTAAAACCAACAGAAGTTATTTCTGCTGTTGATGAGGATGCAGGTTTAAACCTTTCCAGCAGACATTATATCTATTTTTAATGAATTAATTATTTTTAGTATTGTTTAGAAATTTCATGCTCCTATCAACTGGCAATACTAGTCAGAGTAAGGAATGGTGCAAGCAGCCCTGGTTCAAGGTTCAGTGCTCAACAGTTCTTATCAATCTTAGACTTGACTTGTCCTGAGAAGATATTGCCAATTATGTCATGGTAGCTGAGGTAGATAGATATCTCCTTGGGAGGAAAATAATGGCCAGCATCATTTTGACTTTCCGTCTAAATTGAATTTGAACTCAACTCTCTAGAGAAGCACAACCACTGCATTAAACAAGTGACGGAATTAATGCTCTCATCGATCCTGCTCATCATTACAGATGTGTGTGCTCCCATCTGCATCCAGCTTCTCCATCTTAGGGAGCCAAACTGTGGCCCTGACTGGGCAGAATGTGCTGGCTTTTCCAGCTGTGCAAAACGGTACCAGCCCTGCTGCTGGTCTCACAGTTCCTCTGGGTTCATGCTAATGTGAATAAGTGGAAGTAGAGGTTGGGTGATGGATGAGATGTGGAGGTGATTTCCCCTTGTTTGCTTCAGTGCCTCCTTTTAAATACAAGCAGAAAGTGGAAAATGAAAACAACTGTGTCAATTAACACTGATGAGTAAGTTTAAAATTTAAGTTTATGTTATAAAATATAACATATCAGCAAATTTGTGCTTTGCTATTCATTTTTATGAATAAAATTTCTCAGAAGAGTGTCTGTAATATGGAGACAGTTCCTGTCTATCAGATAATGACTGAATGTTTAACAGGGCCCACAGCTGCAGTATAGTAAAAGCTACAGTCAAGTATCACTGGTTGCATCTAGGTTTCCCACTTGGACACTCTGGAATAAAGGCCTTTAATTGCTTTATGTCGCATCTACTCACAAAAGAATTGTTATGGGTTTATTTCTGGAGAGTTTTGTTAAGGACCATTTGGAGACAGAAGATGAAACACACAGCACTTCAGGGATATCACATATTTATTCCTGATGCTTTGAAATTTCAGAAGGTTTTTTAAAAGGTTTTAATAGTCTGACCAATAGCATATATAGATATGTAAAAGGTTTAGCTGCTAAAGATTTTTTTTCTCTTTTGTTTAATTCCCCTTATCCAGAAAAGCAGATAAATTTTTAAGGGGATTAATCAAAGCAGAGATTGAATAAAATGTATGAAAAGAAATTTTCATAAAAATAAAAGGAACCCTTTTGCTTTATCAGTTTATTCACACAATTTACTTAGTGACCAATAAGGAGGGCAAGAGGTAGATGAGCAGAAAGGAAAGAACAGCAACCTTGGAGTAATGACAAAAGGTGCTGGAAGGGTCCCAGATTGTCAGCATAATGCAGGAAGGGAGTGAAGGACAGCATGCTGATACTCTTTCCTGTGTGCAGCTTGAGTGAGGGCCGTGATGGATATAAAGAATGAGGCTAAGAAGATGCAATACTGACAATCTCTAAAAAGGGGAGCTGGATCACCTAATAAGCCCAGGAGTGTGAGGAAGAGAGACTGTGTCATGGAACTATGGAATGGTTTGTGTTGGAAGGGCCCTTTAAATGTTATCTAGTCCAACCTCCCTACCATGGGCAGGGACATCTTCCACTAGACCAGGTTGTTCAAAATCCCATCCAGTCCTCTGATAATCTTCTTGTCCCTACTCTGGACTCACTCCAACAAGTCTATGTCCTTTATATAGTGAGAAATGTCTCTGTATTCCTCACAGGTTACCAGTCCTTTATTCCATCCTCGGTAAGCTTTTTTTTTGTGTTTGAGATTGTCCAGGAGTTCCTTTTTTATCCTTGAAGGTCTTCTGCCATTTTTGTCCAACTTCCTTTTTGTTGGAATGCATTGCTCTTGAGCTTAGAGGAGGCAAGCCTTGAATATTAACCACCTTTCTTGGGCTGCTCTTCCCTCTTGGGCTTTATCTCATGATTCTCTATGCACAACTTTGAAAAGGACAAAGTTGTTTCCCCTTAAAGCCCAGGGTAGTGAGCTTGCTGTGTGATTTCCTCCCTGCCCTAGGCAGTGACCACTTCATGGTCACTATAGCCCAGGCTTCCCTTCAGCTGCCCAGTCCCCACCAGTCTCATCTCATCAGTGAGAACAAAGTCCAGCACAGCACGTCTCCTCACTGGCTCCTCTGTCACTTGGAGAAGGAAAGTAACGTTGGTGCATTCCAGTAACCTCTAGGATTGCTTTTTGTCCTGCTGTGCTGTCCCTCCAACAGATGCCAGGGTGGCTGAAGTCCCCCATGAGGACCACAGATTGTGAATGCAATGTTGTTCCCATCTGTCTGCAGAGGGCCTCCTTGACACTTCCTGCAGCAGACCACCCACTAGAGTGTCACCTCTCCCTGCCCTCCCTTTAATCCTGACCCATAAACTCTGGCTTGGCTCCTCACCCATCCCCGGCTAGAGCTCCATGCGCTCCAGCTGGTCACTGATATAGAGAGCAGCACCACCTCCTCAGCTCCCCTGCCTGTCCTTCCTAAAGAGCCTGCATCTGTCCATTCCCAAACTCCAGTCCTCATAGCCTTCCCATCACATCTCTGTGATGCCAGTAAGGTCCTAGCCCTGCAGGTATGTGCACATCTCTAGCTCCTCTTGTTTTTTCCTTGTTCTATGTGCAAATACACATTTAAGATGGGTCTTGATGTAGCTGTTTATTGGTTGGAGTAGCTGGAATTCTTTTGTGCTGCTCTCTAGGTGCTTTCCTGCTGTCACTCTCTGGACTTTGGGCATTTACTTCTGGCCCTGTCATCAACCTGGTAGGAGTGGGATGGATTGGGTTCCCCACCCCCAGCAACATCATTTTTCCCTCTTTATAAACTTGGTAACATGATGACTGAAGAAGCTACTGTCCCTCTCTGACATATGGAGTCCATGAACCTCCAGTAGAATGTTTAAGTCCAACATCATTTAGCACTAGTATTGTTTAAGTCCTTAAAACTAGTTAATTCGTTTATTCCAATTCTTTTTCCTTATTAGATTATTTCAGTCTTCATTGTGAAGCTGCAAAACTTTGAACATTCAAGGAAAATCTATTCATATGCTGTTTTCTAATAGACCTTAATTATAAGAAATTAAATCATCCTCCAAACTTCCTATAGACTCCTCTTTCCTCAAAATGCACTCCTTACTGAGGAAGTGGCATGGCAAACATATTGTTGTCTGTTAATAAAATGCACATAGATAAAAGACATAAAATTAACATATCACAAGATTATAAAATCACAAATTCTGTTCAGTCTCTGTTCCACTTGCCTTCCTGTCAGTTATTAATTTGACCTCTGCAAATACTCTTTGCAGTACGTCACATGGTTATAAATCAGCAAAGCCTTCAAAATTGCAGTCAAATCTTCCAAATACTAGAATAGCCTTACAGTGCAAAGTCAAACGTTCAGCTGCTGGTAATGCAATTAAAAGTCTATTGGTCTCCACAGGCTAAGAGAGTAGAATTTTGCAAAGATTGCATGGCAAGCACGGAGTGCAGCTGGAGCAGGATGCAGTTTACACAACCCAGAGTTTCCCCAGCTCTAAAGACACCTTCTATCTTCTTGCCACTTGTTGCCACATTTTTTTTCATTCTTGATTTATAACTTCAATCTTGTTTATGGCAGCATTTGTAAATTTTGGGCAAGTCAAACAAAGGGATAGGTGATATATTCCTTGGCACAGGAAATCTGTTGGAGAGAGACAAAAGGAGGATCACTGAGGTGATTAGAGGGCTGAACTACCTCTGCTATGAAGACAGGCTAAAAGAGATGGGGTTGTTCAGCCTGGAGAAGATAAGCTTCCAGGGACATCTTACAGCAGCCTTCCAGCACCTGAAGAGGACCTGTAGGTAAGATGAGATGAACTTTCTAGCCGTGTCTGTTGTGCCAGGACAAGGGATAATGGTTTTAAACTAGAAGAGAGTAGTTTTAGATTAGATAGAAGATTTTTACAGTAAGGGTGGTGAAACACTAGAACAGGTTGCCAAAGAGATAGCAGATGCAACATCCCTGGCAGCATTCAAGGTCAGGTTGAATGGGGCTCTGAGCAGCCTGCTCATTGCCAGGGGACTGGACTAGACGACCTTTAAAAGTCCCTTGCATCCCATACCATTCTAGATTTTTAAGATCTGTATAGCTTACTGTTTATAGACTGTCCTGTGCACAAAAGAGACCATTAGTATTTTAACTGGAAAGAAAGTGGCAGAAGTAAGATTGCTCTTCTTTATCACCTTTATGTGAAGAAAGAGTGAAAAACTCCAGCTGGTAATATCTGCCATCTACTTTCTAAACCACAGAGGAGCGCTGGAAGTAACATCTCTGGGTGTTATTTGTGACTGTGGGTGTCACAGAGTCCAGCAGACACCAGGCAGAAGTGATGTTCATTTGGCATGTCTGCGCTGAAAAGCAGTGATAGGGAGCATTTGGGTCTGGGATGCACAGTTTCAATTCCTTGCAATCTGATGTCCACCAGTCCATGAGCACCACCAATTTCCCACAGTTTAACCATTTGCTGCTTCTTGAGTGAAGCAGCATAAATGGCCTGGGACATTCCCTCAGCCTTCAGCAGGGACAAGATGGGATGCTCCTGGGAAAACCTATACAAAAGGAAACTGCTTAACAAATAGATTGTTAAACCCAGTGAGTAAATCCCATTCCAGCACCTGCCCTTGGACAGCCCTTTATAGCAAAAGAAAAGTCTCTGCCAAGTCCTCAAGTTTCATACAAAAGGCAGCTTCACTTCTCACCTTGCAAATCAGTCCTGGTGTCCTCTTCTTACACTTCTGCTAAATCCAAAATTGGGGGGTATAAAGCTGTAGATAGGCACCTGCAGGTGCTGATATGCCTCTTCCAATCTGCCTGGAGGCTCTCTGCCTGGATGCTGTTACCAGCATCCCTCTTTGCCAGCACATTTTTCCATTCATCTTCCTTTAAAAAGTGTTGCAGAGCAGTTAACAGCTTCAAGAGGAGCTGTTGTCATTACTAATGTTTAGGGATTAGAAAATGTTAGTTCCGTGCAAATTATACTTAATTAGTGTTGTAAGATAATAATTATTTTTCATTAATAGAGTCCTAAATCTTTGAAAGCCTTAAATACTCTATATCTTATTATGCTACACAGTACAAAACCAGTGAAACCCTTTCATTAATTCATTAATGATTAGTTGGAAAAGCAATATGACAGATTATTTTACATGTTACCAAGTACTATTAGTACACTCACATACACAGCTTAATTTGGAACTTTAATATTAGAGTTTTAGTTCTTCAACCATGGAAATTGAGTGGAAAATGACTATGAAGATAAATTTTCATGTGATTTTTTTCAGCCACACTTTCTACCATGTACTCCTTTTTTTTACAATCCACACAATAAGGAAAAAAATTAAATATGTCTTTAACATGGAGGACTTCTTTTAAAAGCTAGGTATCATTTGGATAATGGATGTCCAGTTATGCAAAATGTCCAAATCAGCAGTGCCATACTTTTGAAAAAAGTGAATCCTCTCTCAGCTTAGCTGAGAGACCAAGCAGAAGTGCTTATGCAACTAAATCAGACCTTTAGTTATGGACTTCTACACTTTCCCAAGGCGAAAACTCCAGAAAAATGAGGTGAAGTTCATCAAAGTTAGCAAACATTATGTCTTTAGAGAGGGAAAGAGAGAATGAGAGAAAGCATGAGTCTTGTTCTCTTCACACTTTTGTCTCAAGAGGAGACAAGGAGGAGAACCTAGAAGCTCTCTGGGAGAGGCAAGCAGACAGTACCTTAAAGGCAGCACCTTTATCACCCTATGAGTATTCCCTGAAGATCTGCACCTCACTCACAGACCCTTGTTTGGACAGGAGAGCTGTGCCCACCGTGCTGTGTGTGAGTGCTCCCAAAGCCAGACTCTGACCCTGTTGCCCCCTGTGCATGATCAGATTGTTCAGGCCACTGGGTCTAATTTAGCTGGAGTTATCACTACACGTAAAAAGTAGATGACTGAAGAAAAAGTCACACATATTTCTGCCTGAATGCAGTCTTGCAGCAAAGCAAGCCAAGATAACATGCACAGGCAGTGCTGCTCTATTTTTGTGAACTGCACATAAAATATGGAGAAAATGTCTTTAAATGACGGCTTTGGAAATGTCTGTTGGCAAAGAAGATGTTTTGCAGGACATTCTGCAGTAACTTCTTGCTTGGTGGATAGGACTCTTGTTCCAGTTTTAAAACGGAAGGAGAAATTCACAGATCAACTCCTCTCCTTAAATAGATCCTAGGGGAGAAAGCAAAGAAGGATATCTGTCAGCCACTAGGTATTTCCTTCATTTCTTATTCCTTCAAGGTTTTGGGTGCTCTTTGGTGGTTGCAGACCTCTACTCAGGTGTACCTACACTAAATGGAGAGCTCAAGTTTTCCATAAAATCCTTGACAGAACATAAGTTTTCTCTATCACGAGAACCCTTTCACATCCTTTTGAAGTGTGCTTTGATCACACTTCAATATCATTCAGGGAGCTAGTATTATACATGTATCAAATAAAAAAAAAACAATCAACCAATCGACCAAAAAGCCATCAACAACCTAAAAAAAACAATTACCACAATTTAACTTTTTATTATAATATTTTCTAATGTTCTATTCTATAAATTTTAATACAGGGATTCACAGAAAAAAATTAAATGAGGGCTTGGTGGTATAAACAAGAAGTTTCAACCCTTTCGCATGGAAAACTCTGTCAAAGTTGTATGCCAGCAAAAAATTTGCGAATTCCTCAAGTCTGCTGTCCAGCACAAAGGTCTTCCATCAGAAATGTTTTGTATTCATGAATTTACTCAGAACAAGCAGTTTCACATGCTCTAATGAGCTGTATGTGAAGACAGTAGACATGCACTTAACCAACAAACAATGTTTTTCTCCACCCCATACTCAGCAGAATGCAAAATAAATTCCATTATTTGCTTCATTTGCGTCTTTTGAGGACTGTAATACATTGTAAACATTATTAGTGCTTTACATTGACATCTGTCTGTGGAAGGACTCAGAAGTTAGTCTTACCACAGGGTGTAAATTATCACTGACCCTCTGGAAAGAAAGTCCCAGACTGCGGCTGGGAAGACCAGGAGTGGGGATGTCCCTGCAGGCCAGCCAGTCTTTGAGAATCTTTTTTCCATGCTCATTGTAAATCCTGAAGATGTACAGAAAACTTTAGTTTCTATGATGCTTTCTAAACCACAGGAATACATTTAACACATTAATAAAAGGGAAAAAAAGCCAAATAAACCCTAGGAACAATCCAGCTCCTGTCATCTCTCTTGATTTTTCACTTAGTAGACTTCTTTATGGATTAAAAAACTTTTTTTTCTCCTTCTTCTTGTAAAGAGTGTTCATTGAAGCTTGGCCAATAGATGGTATCACCCTTTCCAAAGTCTATGCTATGGGAGGCCTATGGAAGCATATCTGCTCAAGGCATTCATGCAAATTATTACTTACTGCCCTATATGCTCATAAATTAATAGCTTCTCTGTGGATGAAAAACAGAAATTAGACAACCATTAAGGTTGAACAATGTATAAAGAATATTAAATATTAATATATGAAATGAAAAAATATTGCAAGAGATATGAATAGATATGCCAGAAGCATAACAAGCCAAACCTAGGAATGTAAATAATAAAAACATGTTTTCAGCTAGATATTCTGGATGGTTTAGTATTCAAATTAAAGTTTGTTTTCTCATTCAATAAAAACAAAACAAAAAGTATTTACCGTTGTTGCCTTATTTGCATTAGAGTTCATTTTCCTCCTGTGAACAGAAGCAGATCTTTGAGTGGAGGTGAATCAGGATGGAAAGGCCACTTTCCCATCGGTGCGTTTTTCCAGGAGTGTTTCAGTGAGGTGTGGATGGCAGCTCTGCAAGTTCAGGAGCAAGAATACCCCTCACAATTTTAAGTGTTATTTGAATGAATAATTGCAAAGCTAGCTTGTGCATTTTAATGACTTGTGTCGGCAGCGATGATAAAATTGAAATGGAAATTGGATGAAGTGTTTACTTAATAGTAGGATAAGGCTGCCTGTTGCTGAAGCATTGTGGCTGACTGCATGTGTCACTTGTCTCTGGCAATGATGCCTTTCCTTGGAGCCCTGTCAGAGCTACAGGACCTATCATTTCACACAGCTCACCAACTGTGAAAAAAGTCATGTTAAAAATACCTGATTTCTCTTTGAATCCAAGTTCATCTTTAAAATATATTACACCCTGGCCAGCTTCAGCTGATTTCTGCTAATTCTTAATTAAAAGAATTAAATGCTACTCTTCCCTGTCCCTGGGAGAATTATTGCAAAATCATTCTGTATGGATTTTGACCTTAACCATGGATTGCTTCAGCCAGACCTTGATTCAGCCTCCTGCGAGGCCTGTAGGAGTGACAAGTGCACCCATTTTCAACACACATCTGGTGAAACATCAGATGGAGAATGTCTTGCTCCCATACTCAATTTTATACAATTTCATTTAGCCAGATGTTCATTTCCCAGAGCTTGATCTGGACTGTCTCACAAGGTGCTTTCAAAAAACTCTAGACCAACTCCTGGCTAAAACCTTGGTGTGAATCCTACCAAGATTAAACAGCCTCACTTTTAAATTGAGTGCATAGAGCTGCACGGGCTCTGCTTTATTTAGGGTACTACATCTGGGCTGTTCCCATGCTGGGGGCTGTTTTGTGGGGTTCCTAGGAATGAGCAAACAGTAAGAAGGAATCTGGTATATTTGTAGTAGGCAGAAAATGTTTTTCAGGATAGTTCTGAAACAGTCTAATGAACATAGATATCTAAAGATTTCAGACCCAGATGCTTGGTTTAATCAACACGCACATACACACGCACACACACAGAGCACATGCTGGCTCAGAAAACTGATTAATTACTAAAGCTTTTGATTACTACAGATCATGGAAAAACCCCAACATTTGTTTTAGGAAGGAATGCTTTTCTTTCTGCCTGTAGTTTGAAAAAAATTTGACTCCTGACTGCTTCTCAATTCTGATTGTAAAAATGTTTCAAAATAACTGCTGTGCTTTTATAAAACACAATCACCACACAAGGCAAAGTACCAATCCTTCTAAAGGCACATGATAGTAAAACCCAGCCTTCAAAGTACTTGGGGCTGTGTCCAACACCGAGAAAATCCAAAACAGCATTGCACAACTGTACTATCAGGCAGAGGGTCAATCAGGTTCAGCTCCAAAGGAGGTGGCATCTGTTACCTACCTCATGTTTTAGTAAATAGTCTGTTTTTTATGTGACAAGTGCAAACAGAGATACAAATTAATGGGAAAAGAAAAGCCCCAATTGTCCATTTGTGTCACATTGCAAACTGCTGGGTGAAAAACAGCCCAGCATCATTTAATCATCCTGTTTTCCCTCTCCTTTTTCACTCATTACATTCATTACTGGTCACAAAAGACTGCTCACAAAACAGCTAGTGATTTTAATTTAATGCATCCTTTCTAAAACCTGCAGGGAAATTAAAGGAGGGAGCAACCTGGGGAAGGCTGGGGAGCAGAAGGGGAAAATGGCACATCTGAAGCTTTAAATGCTAATAGTCAAACATTTCCCAAATAGATCTGAGCTGACCCTAAACACATTGGGACGGCTTAACTCATTAGTTTGCAAATTGAGTCAAATTGACACAAGGAGTTTCCTTGCAGTGCCTTTAAATCTCTGATGGAGGCTGGTGAGTGACCTCTCAATCTGACAGGCCAACAGTTGCCAAACCATCTCAATATCACAAAATCCAATAAAACAAGCTACCCAGGCAGATCACCAAGGGCTGGTGCAAGTTTTTTTTTCCTCTACATTATGCAAAATGCTGTTGTTGCCACATCCAGCTAAATATAGGGGCATCGTTGCTTTACAAACGGATAACTAAATAAAAGAGCAGTAATCAACCAATCTAATCAGTACAGGGTGCAATATTAGGGAAGCATGACAGTATTTGGTTGGAGCTGTAGAGAGCCTGTGAAGCACAGCTCACCTGGGGGGCACTGCTCTAGAAAATGGCACTCTTCCAAATTGTTCCACACTAGCTGGAGTGGGGGCTTTGATGGTAGATTTGCTCTTTCAAGTGCTGTCTCCTCATTCACTGAAATCAATAGAAAAGCTCCCATTGACACCAGAAAGGTGAGAAGAGAGAAAAATGCACTGTGAGAGAGGCAGGAAGGGGGTGTGCTGGCATGGGCATGACCTGTGACAAGGCACAGGACACCACAGCTGCAGGAATGGGATTAATGTCCTCAGAAAGGGCACACACATTGGGGCGTCTACCCACAAGCTAGGTGCTTACACTGGCAGACTCTGAGGGTCTTTTGGGTCACTGTGACCCCAAGAATGTTAAAAGTTTCTCTTCCCAGCCCAAGTGCTTGAAGAATGAGTTGGAGTTCTCCATTTCTTGGTCTCAAGGTTGTTTATTGCGTCTTATCTATAAAAAATTTTCTCCTGCCGAGGTCCATCCAGCAGGACAGTTGCAGGCACACTGCCTGCCCCTGGGGTGATGTTTTGTCTTTATACTAAAAACTATGTATACAATGTTTACAATTACTTTCCAATATCTATCACCTATGTTAGACAGTGAGCTTCTACTCTAAACCAATCTACAAGTGCCAACATCACAGGAGAAGATGGAAGCCAAGAAGAAGAAGGAGAAAGGCTGGACACGCCCAGTTCTCTCCATCTTGCCTCCTGAACCCCCATACCAAAAACCCCAAAATCTACTTTTCTACCTCGTGATAACTTCATTATTATTCTACTTAAACTGTTTTGGCTTGCTGGTCTTCATATAAGGTTGGTAACTTTCCTCCATGGGTCATAATCAAAACCCCAGGTGTTTTGGGCTCCATGCCAGGGCTTCTGAGCCCCCTGGCAGGGGTCTTGGCCATCCTGGACAGCCAGAGGGATATTCTGGGTTCCCACAGCAGAGATGCTTGTCCGTCCCTGAGGTTCCCCAATCCCTTTGACCAGATCTCCAGCAGCTGTTCCACGGGAGCCTCAGCCCTCAGGTCACCCCTTGCTCCTGCATGCTCATTTGCCTGAACCCTGATATCCTGGGTGGTAGCACCACCCTTCTGCTTTCCAGCCCCTACTGTGCACTGTTTGCCTCCTCTTGTAGAAGATGCTGCCATCTCTAGCCACCTGCTTCTGACCAGAAACAATGCAGGACAAAAGCCCTGCTCCTGCGCACACTCCAAAAGACTTTAATGGCTCCAATATTTAACACTGGGGAAAGCTCTTTGAGGCTGATTTTGACAGCAGGTTGACAAAGATGCATCACAACAAAAGTAGAAGACTTCTACTTAATTTTCAGAAATAATATCACAGTGATCTGGGGAAAAAAATATTGCAGAGTCTGAAAGAGCTGTTTAAATATGAGTTTAATAAGGTTAATATGCCTAAATCATACAGAGCAAAAGTCCTCCAACACACTACTGTACACATCTTCCTTGGGATGCAGTCCAAAGTCCATTGGTCTTGATTTGACTTCCAAGTCACTTGACATGGAAATTGTTCTCACTTCTTATTTTTATCTTTTTCACATTGATTCTGGTATTTTACTCAAGGTTCTCCAAAATATCTCACGTGTAGTCTCACCCTTTCTACCCCCTTCTGCCAGAAACACGTGTGCTGTGATGCCCCCCGTGAAGTAACTCACAGGTTACCAGTTGAATGCACACTTGTAAAGATGATCCTTGGGAGACCAATTAAGCCACATGGTTACTTTGACAGATCATGTCCTAAAGTACAGCCTTTTGAACACAAATGGCAAGTATATGTCCTTCAGAAATATTCCTGTGTCCTCGTGCTCAGGATATGGATATGGGAACTAATTACCGCTGTGTTTAATTGCTCCTCTCCCCACAATGAATTCTCTCTCTCCAGGCTGCCTGTTACCTTTTATTTACTAACTGAGGAGGAAACTGTCCCTCACGTATGCCATGATCAAAACTGGTGCAATAGTTGTTACTGCAGGGCAGCTGACTTACACCAAGTTCACATCTTCTCCTCCCACAGTAACTTGTTTGCATGGCCATCCCAGAAACCTATGAAATTAATTTTGCACTGAAAATAGAGGTAGTGAGCTAAGGTGATACAGCACTTCAGCACTTCCATGCCTAACTGCCTGTCCTGTGCTGAGACCACAGTTCAGAGACTTAGGAGTCCAAAATAGCTCAGTGTCACCACAGCATCCAACAGCAACTACCAGGGCTTGGCCTTTTCATAGCTCAGTGTTGCCTTGTGGGAGACTGCAAATCATTCCTTCTGTGTTGTAGCATGAACTGTGTCCCCTTTAGCTGTTTACCCAAAAGAATTCGTTTGCAATGCAAACTGGTCTTGTTATCCTGGGTGGAGTTCCTGTTTCTTCCTAAAAATTGATTTTTATAAATAATTGGCTGCAATTTACCTCTTTTTATTTGAAGAGGGAAAGGAGGGAAAGCCACAGTAAATGAGATTTTGGACACTTCAGTCTGATCTCCCTCGTTGCTTATTTGTTCTCTTTTGCCTTTTACTAATGAGTGTTATACTTCCCTTTATTCTCCTTTTATTTCTGTTTTGTTGAAGAACTTCTTTTGGTTGTCTCTTATGTCCCTTGCTAATTGAAATACATTTTATATCTTATTTTTTTTTTATTTTATCTCTGTCATATAACCCTCTGTTTGGTGGGAGAATTTTAACAAGGGGGTTTCCAAGAGAATTTGCAGCTTCTCCTGCCAATGCAGCAAACCATTGTGTTGTAAACATATCCAGAGCTGCCTGACGATTGTGGGTTATTGTGCTCCTCATACTAATTACCCTCTACAGAGAGATAGTGTGTAGAAACATTGTGAAAACCTTGTCTTCTCTTCCTCCAGCTTTTTGTTCCATTCTTACATCCTTGGCATCCAGCTTTTCGCCACTCCTCAGCGTCTCAGACGTTTCATGTTCCTTTTTCTCTGCCTCCTCTTTTGCAACAAATGAAGAGTCTGTTTTCTTAAACTCCCTTCCCTGCTGAAACACCTGAGCACCTCCATTGCTCTTTCTACTACTGCAATGCCCATCTTGTAAAGCAGCACCTGGTATAAACACACCACTTCGGGTGTGGTCTTACACTTTTCCATCTGCTGCCAGAAAAGAACTTTATTTCCAAGTTCAAAACTGCTCAGTTCTTGTCTTGCATCATACTCAATAGTGCAACAACTCCACTGAGATCCTAGTCCTGGTCATCCAAGAAAAATCACCTTGTCTGTGCAAACATGCTCAGTCACCATTTACAACAAGGTACCCTTTGCACACAGTTATTTCTGTTTCCCCTTACAAACTCAAGGCATGTTAGGATAAGAACTATTCACCCAGCATTCCTGCAGTAAGATCTGTCAGAGTTTGTCTAATGTCATAAAATATAATAATAACTGTTAATCTGTGAGTACCTGAACTAGGAGAGCTGACTTTACCTGCTTGGCTGAGAGAAGTTCTCTTGGTGTTTGAAAATCCATTTTTTCACATGGATAAAATGAAACCCGTGGAAAGAAATTATTGTACAAACTTTTTAGACCTTTGAGACAAATCAAGGGCCCAGCCTTGAATTCTCTTTTAGAGATCACCCCACCACTAATTTGACCAAAGAATAGCTCACACCAAGGGCACAGAATGAAACCCAGTAGTTTTAAACGGCTTCCTCAGTCTCCAGGAGAATCCTCCTGCCCCCAGGTACAGCAACATGTCCAGGTCTTGGCCTTGTGGCACTCCAGGTGAGATCTGGCCATTTCTCCCCATTTACCCTCCTCCTTTCCTTGTCTCTGGCCCCAGGGAAGGGCCTCTGTGATACCCACTGCAGCAAAGAGCCAACACAGCTGGGGGAGTCAGTGCCTGGAGCCTTTATTTAAAGGAGAAGGAGCACAAATGCCATTTTTGGCTCACTAGCCTGGTTTGTGAGGTCTGGGAGAATGTGGGCTTCTTTTCTGCCTCACTGAGCAGCAGTCATGTTCATCAAGTGTTTGAATGATGGCAGTTTGAGGTAAAATACCCTGATGAATGGTGACAGGGATACCTGATTTTTAATTGTTTTAACATCTAGGAGAGTAGAAATTGTGAGTATAACATGCAGGAAAACCTTCTGCATTTCATTATTTGTGGCATGTATTTAAAATTAATAAAACTTTCAGAAAAATCTGTACACATTTAACATCTGTTATCTCTTTTCTAATCCTTTAAATCCCTTCATTTACTCCAAAGTTGCTTAAACTGTTATCAACCTCTTTTGAGGGCTCTACATCTTAATCACAACTGTATGACAAATATTTGATGATACAGTACGCACTTGGCAGATACTTAGGACTCAAATGATAATACCAAAATAGAGGTTTCATATGATTACAGAGACTAAGGGATTAGAAACCAGATTTAAATGGGTCCAAGGGGCAAATTCAAAGACTTCAATCATCTTTTTAAAAATAAGATGCCATGGTATGTAAAAAAATTCTAAAATGAATTTGCCAATGATCTCTCCTCCAGAAATATTCTATCACTTCATCAAACTTACTTATTTATTTAAACTGCCTTTGAAGCTCTTTTATTTCAAGCAGAAAAAGACCCTGAGTTCAACTGCATACATTACACAAGGGGAAAAATAACACTTATGTAAAACCTCGGTGGGAAATTTCCCTTCTGCTCTTCTGTGAAGAGCAGACATTTCCCCAGAGCTGCTTTCGAGTTTCGTGGTAAATCGAGCCTCCAGGTAAATCCTTCTGAGTGGGAGTGAAGCACTGAGAAATGGCAGCACAAGCTGGGGGTTGTTCTCCGTGTCCATGCAGTAAGCTGGAGGCAGATCCAGTGGAGCATCCATGTGGTGACCAGGTCTGGGTGGCGGCTCATCCTGGTGGAGGTGGATTGCTCACCACACAGACATGAGCGGTGCTGTGCAAAGTGTCCAGCAAGCCTGGCAGGTCCCCACAGGGCTGGCAGCTATGTGGCACTTCAGGGAGACCCATGCCCTGGCCTAGCCCTGGCTGGCAGCTAGTGCAGTTTGGAGTTACAGACGTGACCTCCTTGCCGCCCCAGGCTGGGGCACTGTGCTGGTGTCACCACAGCGCTGTCATTTCCAGAGCTGCTATCCTGGACCTGGCTTGAACACACCGGCATCACGCTGTGAGAAACAATTGATCACTTTGAAAATTTATAAAGGTTTATTAAACCTCGACAAAAATGCAACAAAAGGACTAGATAAAGAAAATTTGCAGCACTGGGAACTGTTTTCATGGACATTACATGGTTGGTTTATCTTCAAGATGGATGCTCAGTTTTTTTTACCCCTGGGGGTTGCAGCAGCCAGCCCTGGCCCCTCCTAATGTCTGTCAGTCAGCTCTTCTTTGCCATTTGTCAATGGAGATGGCTTTCTTGTAACTGGATTGGAGGTCAGGTGTTGCCATACCTCATCCCTAAGCACCAAGATTTTCCATTCCCAACTGCCCCATGCAAGGGACACGCGCAGCCTTCTCTCTACCTGTCCTAGACAGCCCAGGCTGTCTGATGGCAACAGTACAGGGGGGGAAAGGGAACTCTGGGGAGAACAGAGGACATCTAAACCACAATAACATGACTATACATCACTAAAGCTTTTCTTAATATTCACACAATAGTTATGCCTTAATTGCGAGAGCCAATCATCTCATTATCCATCTATAGCAATGCAGAAGGATGCACTAAGGACTCACTGAGCAGGGGAATCACTGTTCCAAGCTAGCATATCTCCTTCTCATCTCCCTTTCTTCCAGAATGAGATAAAGTTGGGTCTAAATTCATAGGGTGCCCATTTTCTTGAAGAACTGCTCAGCACATTTAGGATCAGAATCTGCAAAACTTCTAAGCTTTCAGTCATTATTTTTTTTAATCCCAAGTTAACTTTTTGCTAGTTTCATGTCTGGAGCTGGCTTGTTAGAGGTTTGCATGAGTATTGGTGCAGGAAGAAAAGAGAGTAAAGAAATGTGCAGCCCAGAGTGGGGACAGAGGGTGGCCTAAATCACCCTGCAGGAGCACCCTCTGAGGCTGAGAGGTGCAAAATATCCTCCAGAAAATCTTTAGCATTATCAGTACTCAACACTAAAGACATGAATTCTTCTTCTTACTGTCAATTTTATTTTACAACGCTGATCCTCTAACCAAACAAAGTGAGCTGTGATACAAGCTCCACTCTTCCTTTGCTACAAAGAATCCAAACAGGGGAAAAGTGACTAGAAAACCTGCTGGGACATAGGGGCAGAGAGCACCTTTGCTGTATTCCTTTGGGAAGAGAACTGGTGGCTGAACAGGAGCAAAACCCATGTCCTCAGGATGCAATGGAAGACGGGAGGACTAGTGCTGGAGATCCTGAGTGTGCAGCTGATGTGCTGGGCCTCAGCCCTGGTGCCTGCTCTTCCTCCTTGCGGCATGTCTCACTGGGCTGCCATTAGCTCCAAATTTGTATTAATGAGAAATACTCAAGGATTTCAGGCACACCACAAATCCTGAAGAAGGTGCAGAAGCATCCAAGGAGAGGGACTTGCATGCCAGGTGATTTCTGCTTGGACTAGCACTGGAGGGGTGTATGGCCTATGCCCTTGACCCAGCTCTTCCTGCTGTGCCTTATTCCGCCTGAAAACCTGGTAAATGTAATCCTCACTTAAAGACATTTTCATATTGGGCTGATGCTACTCACTAGGACTTTTAGAGGATTTTTTCTATCCTTTTCTGTTTTATTTCCCTTTATGAAACCTTGAAGTGGAGAGTCATCACATATATCAAGAACACAAGAAATACTGTTGCTTGCAGATGAAGTAGCACTTAGTAGAACAGTGATCTGAAAGAGTATATATTACATTTTACCAGCATTGAAATTTCTATCTTACAAAAGGGAGAAAACAGTCTTCCCTGGGTGTGTGCTGTGAATGGAAAAGTCAGTTTATGGATTCAAGTGGCTCTTTTGGTGATGCTTTGACCAATGCTTAGAATACTACAATAAAAGAAAAATCTTGTGAGCAAAAAACAGGCTTTCGCTTTCATTTCTGCTAACACATTTTCCAACATCTCCAAACAAACTCAGCTCAGGCGTCTTGGGCTACTGTAAACTTCACAGGCAAAGTTTAAGAAGCAAGATGAATTCAAAAGAGTTTGTGTTGTCAGCTACAAGAGTAAAAAAATGTTATCAGCTGCTTAAGCACTGCTGACTAATGTATATTCAAAAGCAAATCAACGCAGTCGCACCCACTCTTCAAGCATCAAGGAAACCAGATGAGACCAGTGTCTCAGAGATATGGTGTCAAAGGATTTGGTGTGTGGTTTGTTTTTTTTTTTTAGACAGTAGATGGAAGGGGAGAATTGCATTAAAATGTAATGTTTGTCAATGGCAGTGATAAAAAAAGAAAACTTCCCTGGCCGTTGCTGGCTGCCGCATGCAGCAAATCTGAATACATTGGTAATGTGAGGGACTGATTAGTCCTGTAAGGCTGCCTACAGGTTAGCAGGCCTCATTTCAAATCTCTGACAGCAATATGTGTCGTTTCATGCTTCATCCTCATTCCCCATGTTCAACACAAACCGGGGTCACTCTATATATGGAAATCACTGTCTTCAGGGCAAAAAAATTAAAAAAGGTGAGATTGCCGCTTTAACCTCACTGGCCTCAGAAAATATGTTTTAGTCTGATACATTATACTAGTAGGAATTATTTATCAAGAAGATACAAGCTCGATATTTCAGAAATAATGAGATGTTCTGGTTTTGCAGCTGAAATTTTATGGTCCAGAGAGCATCAGCTATGAATTCAGAGAATGAAGTAAACTTGCAATGAATGATACACAGCATGCAGCTGAAGTAAAATGGCTGTGCAAAGGGTAATATGAAAGTTATAACACAGTGCAAAGCTCACTATGTCTTAAGTGCCTTTGTTGCCAAACAGACAGACATTTCAAAGACAGTGCAGGCACAAGATGCTTGCAGTATTTATGGAGGGAAGTTCTGCTTGGGAAAGGAATTGCCCAATGAGAAAGTTTAGTTGCCAACCCTCAAATCCCACAGCTTGGAAGACCTACTGAAATATTCAGGCCAAGATAATCTGAGAGCAGAAGTGCGATGTTCAAGTAGTCAGTGTGGAAACATTACGTAGGCTGTAGCAAGGGCTAGAGGTTTTCTCGCAGTAAGGGGTGGGTTTCATTCATACCTTGTTTTGCTAGAACAAAAGCAGTGTCTAAATCCATGAGTGTTGTTTTACACCACTGTTCCTAGCAAATGTTATTTTAATAAGATGATAAGGGAGCAATGTATGAGCTCAATATACTCTCTGATTTGGTTTAGTTTGCTCTCTTGTCTGGCCAAACAAACTGAGTGAAGAACTTGCATTTCCTCTAATATCAGTTTTGGATTAGGGTTCAGCAGAAGTATTTAAATGTCATACACAGAATCAGTTACCAAATGTACAGTGCTGTCCAAAATAATTAATTTGTTTGACATGTCTTGTGGGAACTATAAACTCTATGTTCACTCTATAATGTGAACAGAAGTACAGCCATGAGGAGCGACAGTCAGCCCTTATGGCGGCTCACCTCCTTACAAGACAGACCAACACGCAGGTGCTCAGTAATTATCACAGGAAGCAGGGCTCAGCCCAGGGACTCAGCCCACAGCAGTGCCGCAGAGTCTTGTCCCTGCACCACCCAGCCTTCTACATGTCCTTTTCTTTCTGCTGGCACAGGCTGGGTGGCAGTTTATGGACTCCTTTCTAGTGTTTTGCCATCTGTAAAATTAAAAAACAAAAAGCCAGCCAGACAAATCTAAAATTGTTCAAGTTGTTTTTTACCTGACAGTGATGTTTTGTACCTTACAGCTGATCTAAAAAATGAGAAGAAGTATCAAACTAAAACTAAGATTTTTGCCATCTCCAGTGATCTTTAGAAACGAACACAGTGAGTGGCTCCTCTCTTTCTTTTCCAATTTCAGCTTGTTCAAGATCATTTCCAGGCAGCTCTTGGGTGCAGGAAAACACAATTCCTTCCTCTGGAGTTGGTAGAACAAATCAGTCTCTGAGCACCTGAGGCCATCTCAGCCCCCAGCAGGTTTGCACTGCTGAGTCCATGAGAAAAACACCCTGGTGAATCCCAGGAGCACCACTGCCTGTGCAGCACATCTTCCTCCCAACAGCAGGGTTGGCCTCATGGAACTCAGGGTAAGGCTCACCACAGCTGTCTGTGGAGAGGATGGTGAGGAGAAGATGGTGATGGAGACAATGGTGATGGAGACAATGGTGATAAAGAGGATGGTGAGCATTGATGCTGCTCAAAACGTAGATTTCATCTAGATGGCTATTATCAGCCACAAAAAGAAAAATGTAGTAAGAGGGACCTAATTAAGAAAGAAACAATAACACAAATACTTACATTGTTTGTGCTGAAAACCATGCAATTTTAACTGGTCTAATCCCTGTTTGGCTGACACAGGACAGGCCCATGGTACAGCATTGAAGAGAAGCTGGCACTCAGCAGTGGAGTCACTTTGGGCACCATGAAGTGTCCCAGATGTCCTCCAGCTGTGTCTCCTGAAATACATGGGTCTCTAGGCCTGTGCAATCTCCTCCAGCCCATTTGGAAGTGTGGGATACCCAGTGTATTTCACAGGCACTCAATCCTTCATTGAAGAACATGTGTGTACTATTTCAAACCCTCTTATATTTTCAGGTCTGTTTATTCCACATAAGTATTTGGGAGTTCCTCAAGCTGTGCAAAGGCTGCACACAACAGAATGAGGCCCCTGAAAATGAGATGTGGCATTTTAAGCCATGAGTTACAGTTTGCATCCTGCACGGGTCTGTGCTTGTGCTACAGCTGCTCTATCTGGACTGATCCCACATGTATTCCCAGCCTCTGACATCCACTTCTGCACTCCTGTCTTTGGACATACTCAACATCTACAGTGCCTCAAGGCCACATTCCTCATCACAGAACCCCAGAAATCAGAGCAGCCAGATCTGGATGCTCAGGGGCAGTTTTATAAAAGAGTTTAGGCTGCTTAGGCTGAGACCTTTCAAAAAGGAGCCAGTGTTTAAGTTTACCTGCATTTTATGTGTCACCAGAGAAACACAGGTCCTTGGAGATGTTCTGAGAGATCTTCACATCAGCACAAATCTCAGACTGAGAGCTAATAATGAGAAAGAGCAGAGGTCAATCTAATGTAAATTTGTTGTTCCAGGGTAAAATAAATCAGGAAGGCACCTCCACTTTGTCTCCACTGTCAGCACACTCACAGCAAGCATCAGGTAAATCCTGTGTGAATGTTGAAACTCTTAAGTCTATAAGGTGGGTTCAGAACACACTTTTGAATAGTGATTAAGAAGAACCTGCTTCTTGCTCACTGGCTATGATGAACTCCATTTTATCCAGTATAAATTATTGGGTTGAATACCAGGCCAGTGTCATCCATTATGATAAGCCACTGCAGTCCTCTGAATCATGATAATGCACAGAATCATCCACAAGCTGCCCCAGCTCTGGAAAGAAGTTTTGTTACTGCCCTGGCTTTCACAGCAGTGACTCAAAGATTCTTCAATGATTCTGTGTTGAATCATTGTTCTTCTCAATAAAGAGTTTCATGTCTCAGGTCTGGGAGACTTAGACCTGAAAGACCTTAAGGACTTAAAAACTAGCCTTGCACACTGATAATAAAGCATCTATTGTTTTGGACTTACTGCATTTCTTATTTCTAAATGTGCATCCTCAGTGCAGAGTTGGAATCACTTCCTGAGTATAATCATGTAAATTGGGCACTCAGTCTTTGCTTCACTTATGATTGTATATCCAGCTGAGATGCTGGGAGTGCAAGGAGGGACTGAGATTAAACATTTAAAATGGATATATCTCTTTCAGAACCATCTGGCCTCATTTTAGGCCACCCAACAGTTCACCCAATTCAGTATTCAAAATGTGGTGGCATTTTACATTACGAAAGGATAGGAGGAGACACTTCCAGAGAGGAGGTTCCACCTGTTCAGCATTGTGGCCCGGCTGTCTCCCTCTGGGGGGTGGCCTTAGGTGATGTGAATGTGGATTCCCTGCTCTCTGCACAGCCTGGCAGTGACTGACAGTCTGTCACTGACCACAGCGTGGCCTGTGGGCTCTATCCTAGTCCTCAGCTTGGTGTTCAAACACATCCAGCCCTGAGCAGTGCCAGGGCGATGCCACCTGCAAGTATAAACAGAGAAAACACATGGCTCTAAAAATAAATTTCTTTGTATTACCATCACATGCTTGTCCAGCTGCAGTCAGGGGCAGTGTTCTCATTGCTGATAAGTACTTTGGGATTTGGCTCTAATCATTGACACAAATAGGCACAAAGTTGATCTTGACACTGGAAGGCGAAGGAGAAGAAAGGATAACTATGTACAAAGTCATGGCAAGAGAAAGGCAAACAGAGGAAAAGTTCATCTGAAGGTGACTGAATGCTATTTTAGGGCTGTTGGTTGTTCTTTGGATCAAACTTGTGTTTAGTTAATGACTCATTTTCCTTTTTCTTTACATTTTCTTCTTGACTCTGAATTCTGTGCAGCATCTCTGTACAGAAAAAAGTGCATTTGTAGAATGCTGATTTTCTGCAATTAGTTTCTGATTTTTCAGATTTGTCCTTCACTCCAAGGCTTTTGAGCCTCCATCAAGCAGCATTTTTGAGAGACTATGGGAAAAAAAATCCTTACAAAACAAAAACAGTATTTTCAGAATTCCACTCTACTGCTTTCAGACTATTTCCATCAACCCTCTTATTCATTTTGATTTATTTCCATCCATAAGCAGACTAACGCTTTTCTATGCTTTTATTGTTCTTCAAGAATAGGCCTTCTATTGGAGAAAAATAATGTCTCTACGACCACCACTTTGCTCAATGCAGATCTTCATTAATCTGCAGCCACAGTACAGGCTTTTAGCAGCAAGCACTTTTGATGGGAATTGAATTTGATACTGCATTATGGTTGTAGGGCTTCTCACAATAGACTGTGTTCTTTTCTGTGTCTGTGCACAATCAGAGAGACCCAATTAAATAATTTGGTGCAATAATGGAGAACAAAAGAGTATGAGGGCTTAAAGTGAGGGCTTCAGCATTTGTATTCTCCCTTTTCTGTATCATGTTAATTAATTTGCCTGAAAACTAAAAGAAAGAACATAATGTGAAAAGCATAGCTCATCTACAGCATGGAGGCACTTTAAATGCAGATACCAGACCAAATCAACATGTAACAAAGGAACATTCATTACATTTCCATAAGAAAAAAAAAGTTGCCAGCTAATGTTGAGTGGTCCTAGTCATGGCCACTGGAGCTAAGGGTAGCTATTTGTGGGGGGAGGAAAGCCCTCCAAATGTTATGGGCAGGATAATACCTTGTGCCCCTGTGATAACACCTACAAATAAATATGCCATTTTGAAACCTAATTGGCGGGTGGAAAAGAACTGGATGCAACAGACATCTCAGACTTTCTGGCCTTTAACTTCCTTTTTTTTTAATCTTCTGGGCTCGATTCTATTCTCTTCTATTCTTCCCACAATAGCTCTAAGCAGACACTTCCAGAGAAGTGATGCCCCACTCCTCTGTTTGCTTTAGAAACTTCAAGAGTATTTCAGTGGGCACTAGGGCAGCCTCTGCTCCACTGTTATTCCAGTCTGCAACTGAGTTCATCCAGCAGAAAAGATCCATTTACTCCCTGCTGGAATAAATAGTGTGAATGTGCAGCCCTTATTGGCTCCTTGGAGCCTGGCAGTGGAGGTCAGCGAGCTGAGCTGATTTGCAGCTCTGATGACAGGATCTGCCCTGCACACTGCAGTGCCATCCCTGCACAGTCCCCCTCGGAGGGCGGGCCACCGAGAGCTGCAAAACTGGCAGCCACACATCTCTCCTGTAATAAATCCTTTAAGCTATTAATTGTTTGAAGTCCTAAAAAATGCAAACCCAAGGATTACTCTATTGTCTCTTGTTCATTAGCAAGTGGAAAAAGAATATCTGCAGAGCTGTGATCCAATTGCATTCATTACTGCTACCTGTTAAATAGTACTTTAGGGATATTAGTGGCAATAATTTACATAAAGGTTATGAATCTTATTTCACAGTATATTAATAAAAAGCATCTCATCTGGGTAAAAAATATGATCACAAATTGAGATTTTAATCCTGTTTGGAAATTTACATGATTATGTCTCTGTAAAATAGAAAGAAATATGAATAGAAATATGTCTTAGCTAGTTACAACTAATATCTTTCTATCAGGAAATGCTGTTTAGTTTTGGGTTTGAGCTGTACAGAAGCTTCATAACTGCAGCTGTCAGGCTACCTGCATATCACTCATCCTATTAAAAGTACTGAGAATGATCACCTCATCACCTCTCATCAAGGTGTATTACATACTTCTGCTGCTACGATATTGTACTTCCCAGCAGAGGTGTCTTTTTATATCAACATTCCTCTGAATATTACTTGTGTTGACAAGTTACTAGGTTGAAACCTGGGTGGGAGGATCTGGAGGTATCACAAATGGCTAAGATATTTGTGGCTTTTAATCACTGCAATTATCTGTGCATTTCCAAACAACTTTTTATTTTTTAAGATGCCAGGGGTCTTATCTTCCTCCCTTCTCCTTAAACTCACTAAATACATCACAACAGCAGTACGCTGCTTGTTGACCATCATAGACTCGTGTGATCAACTTTTCTGGAAACAGCACCACCAGCAATCCTGGCTCAACTACAGCATGGGAAGCTGCAGCCCTGCTTATCAGCCTGTTTGCTATACGTGTGAGCTATCATGACAAGTGCTGTTCATTATGGTAGGTCTTCAGTCCATAATTAAAATACATGAGGCTTACATTTGTTATGTCTCTACTTCCAGCATGGGGACATGAAAACAGATTGTCCTCCTTGAATCTTAGCAAGGTACATTCTGATCCAGCATTAAAAAAAAGAAAGAAAGAAAGAAAGAAAAAGAAGGCATTTCTTCATATTCTCAGTTAATTCAGTCTAAAAGTGTCACACTTATTCAGCAGCAGTTAAAATAGTCTGTGATGAGAGCATGACAATTTCCAGCTAAACTAGAGGATAATTAGAAATGCCCCGTAGCAGGCAAGTCAGTGCTTCAATTTATTTGCTGTTTATTACCAAGTCCCTGCCCCTTGGGTGTAATGACTGTAAAGCAGCACCTGCAGCTTCCCAGTGTTTGATTTAGTGCTGTAAATGGTGCTCAGAGAGTAGATTAAGCTGGAATGTGATCAAACCTTATTTGCAATCCGATTATACAAACTGCTCCTTGCACTGACCAGATTGAAGTAATTTCCCTATAGAAACGTTACACTCACTTTGGTGTAAAAATGATTAACATGTGCTGACTGTAGGTCAGCCTTTCACTTTCAGTGTAATTCTTTATCAGGCAGGATGCCCATCTTTTTCTTGTGTTTGCCACATTTGTGTACCATGCGGTATTTAACCAATGGATATAATCAACCTCCTTTTTTTCAGGTCTTCTTGATGAATGATTGTAATAAATAAGCACTCCAGCATAAGCAGATTAAACCATTTTCCCCCTGTTTGATTGTTCAGCAGTATTGACATGCTTAATGATCTAACAGAGAACAGCTACAGAATGAAGGAATTTCCATATTTTACTGAAAACGGCTATTGAGGTATTTATAAATAGCCAGTACACACGTGGTACTCCAACTTCGATGACGGGCAGGATCATTGGGCACCCACATCAATCCAAGAACTAACCTATATTTCTTTCAAAAAGTGCCTAAATACTCACTGCCACTGCTAATCCTTTCACTCTTAAATAATCAGCAACATAAGGCTTCTTGGTTCTCAGTGGCCTTTCTCTGGTTTGTTGGTTTGTTTTTTTTTAGCGTATCAGGAATGCTGGATGTGAAAACTGTTTCTCAGACAATTAGCCTCTGGTAATGAAATGCAACCAAATATATTCTGCACATTGAAAGCAAACACTTGGCTCTCCATATATTTCTGTGACAATCAAAGAAATATTTTAGCCTGAAATGCATTATCAAGCCTGACTCAAATACCAGCAATAACATGTTTTGTTGTATAACATTTTAAAGCTGATTTTCTACAGACATTTTAGTTGTAACCCTTTAGAGACCACAGTCCTGAAGGTTTCACTGAACACTGTCTTCACACCCAGCCTCCTGAGCTGGGAAAATATGGCTCTTGTCCTGGTCAACCACCTTCAGAAGGGGATTCCTGAAGTGGTTTGCAATATATATTGGGTGCAGCCATGCAAGCACCATCCAGAAATCCCCAAATACGTCATGCAATCTTTTGCTGTCAAATAGATATGCTTGCCTAGTGACAGCCAGCAATTTGCTCCCACTCGGCTCCCACGCAGGGGCTGCACTGAGGCAGCACTGCATTTGTCCCAGCACAGCTCAGAAGGGCTGCACACACGCTTGTCTGACGTAAATATCTTCTGGCTGCTTTTTATGATACTTGAAAGATTAGAATTAAGTCATGCCAAAAATACCCATTTAACTTCAGTGTTTTTAAGCTTCCTGTACGACAAGTGTTGAGGAAATTAACACCTGCAAGACAGTGGTCTGAGTTATGAGTTTATTTATATGCCTTTAATTTTATTACCTGATTGGAAATAGAGAAAATTTGGTCTTGATGGATCTCATTGTCAAAGTAAATTTTACACCAATCCCACTGGAAAAAAAGTCAGATCCTTCCCATCACAAAGGGAATAGATCAGTCCATTACCTTACAAAAGGAGGCTTTTTCTTGCCTTCTTTTCTGAAGATCACCTACAGCAGAGTACAAGAGCTGAGTATCATAAGAAAAACTGGCAACAACACATCAACTCGTAACACATTTTCTTTGGTTTTAGAGCAGCAATGTGTTGGGGGATAGAATGTAAGTAAATAAAGGTAGTATAGCAAGTACTCTTACTCTTACTCTTACTCTTCCTCACCCTCACCATTTTGGACTGGAGTCAAAAATGATTGTGCTGGAAGCTGTTTGATGTCAATAAGTATTTGTGTGTCTGTGTGGGGATGGGACACAGGAGCACATGCACCTGGATGTGGCAGCCTTCATTCATGGAAAATGGGACTTCTGTTTTGGTGAGAATAGGCCTGAAAAAAATTTCAGAAATTGTCCCTGTGTCTGGCAAAATAATTTCTTTAAGTGAGAAAAGGGGAGGCAGGTTAACTTTGGGAATGCTAGTTTTCCTTAAATTTGACATGAAAAAGGTCTTGTGCTTAAGTAACGTGGCAATCTAGAGTGCCAAGTTACATTTTCCCATTGTGTTTTTTCCCATGTTGTACCAACTGTCTTCCAACATCCCACTCTTGCACACTGCATTTTCTGAGTGCTTTGTCTTTATTTATTTGGGCCTGTAAGAGACTTTGCAATACTAAAAACAATCCCCAGGGCCTGGTTACTGCTGGGGAAAGGTTTCTCTGTAATTTGTGCCTACACTTCTGAGAGGGCTCAGGAAAGGCTCTGGAGGTTATGTCAGGAGAGGCAACTGCTTTTCCCAGGGGACTGCCTCTTCCATTACCCTCTTGCTTACTCCAGCAGCCAGCAAGGGTGGAAAGGAAGGAGAGTGCAACAGCCCCTGCAATGATTTCACATAAGACCACAATCTGTTGTTTCTTCAGGAGCAAGTGGAATACACCAAGCTGTATGTTTAAAAGGATGGTTATTTGTATACCAGCTATTGTTAATGACTGTGGTGGTTATCTCTTCATTGCCTCTGTTTTTTCCAAGCTAATAGGAGGTTTTCCTGTGTTTACAGAGGAAAGTACTGTGAACAATGAGGTATTTAAATACTTCAGATAAATGAAGACAAATGTCCAGGTGAGGGGGTTTGTGTGTGGCTGGAAGCTGAAGAGATCTAGCACTGCCCTGGTGATATGCTAGCCTTCTATCTTCCAAAAATTGGTCCTTTGTGGCGCTATTCACATCAGGCACCTTGAAACTAGTTTTGGCAGATCAAATCAAATTTGACTTTCAGAAATTAATAGTCTGTATTAGGTTACCATGAGCACCACTAAGCTTTACTGGCCCTGATGGGACCCCCCAAGCCCCCATCCTCTGGGGCAGCATGCAGTCCCTGCAGCACCCCTGCACCTTGTCCCCATTTAGTGGGGCAGTTCTGCTCCTCCTGTGCCCTGGCAGTGTGTTCAGGCACCCATGGGTGGATGAGTGGGTGACTCAGGGGACCCTCCACACCCTGGCCACTCTCAGACACCCAATAACACCAACACCTCACTCAGCACTTTTGCTTCTGCCATAAGAGGATTTCACCATCCTCTGTTAGATTTTGGTGTCAGTATCTTCTGCTTGTGGATGGTTAGGAAGTCCAGGTAAGGACAAAATAGTATTGGCCCACATGTGCAGACTTACCTACAAAAACTGCTTTTCCAGATTGGCTGTGCTTTGCCAAGGTAGTCCTCATTCATCCCCAAACTTGGTGTACACTTTGGCATGTACAACATACAGAGCAGTTCTCATTATGTGAAAGCAGGAGATGGGCACTGCCAACTTAATTTTTGATTCCTGTTTAAGCCAAGATTTGGATGCGATGGCCAGAGATTTCAAAATATTATTAAATTTAACAACACTTCTAGTGGAAATATGCTCTGTGTCTTACATGCATTAAAGTCAATGTTATTCGACTGAGAAGGTCGCTGGCTATTTGAACTCTTGTACTTCCGTCTCACAGCCAACATTTTGGATAATAATGGCTACAAATGGCCATGGGTGATGAGTAGTCACCCAATCCCATGACAAAATGTTCTTTAGTCCAGTGTGATGGCAATGCCACAGCTGCTGAGAACTCTCATGCTGCAATCCCTCCCTGTCACTCCACTCATATAAACAAGCAGTTTTGTATCAGCCCACTTCATTACTGCAGGCCAGCTTGAGTCCAAGGCCTGGCTGAGAGATGGTTATCAGTTGCTAATAAAGTACTTGGAGTTGCAGCCTGCTATAGATTACTTGCAAGGGGATCTGCAGAGGTTATGTCTTGCTGCAAAATCCAACAGGAGCATCAAGAGAATGGAAAGCTACCCTATAATTCACTGCTAATACACAGAACCTCACCCTCTGCATCTGCCCATAGCTTTATGTACTAAAGCCTCTCCCACCCTCCTTTGGAAAAGGAGGGAATGCAGCAGTGGTTCTGGCAAGTTGGTTGGTTTTGCTTTCCTTTAAATCCAGGACTGAGCTTTCCAGCTCTGTGAACCCTGGCACCTAGAGGAAGAGGAAATGTGCCCTGGGGAGCAGATAGACCTTCAAGGAAGGCTGACACTCTTCTTCCTCACCTTTCTCCCTTCTTCCTAGGGCAGATCCAGACTGCTACATGCAGCCATCAATGCAAAATGCAGAAAATATTAATCTTGAAGGAAATAAATTATTGAAGAGATGACATCAGCTCAACACCATCAGAAGCTAATTGTTGGCCTCATTAGACAACATCATTAATACTCAGAGATGAATGGGATATCCTGCAAAACAAAATGGGCATCCTGGCTCAGAATTCTGATGAAGAATGAAATACAAAATGCAATGGAGGGAGCTAGAGGGATTGCTTACAGGAATTTCTGCTGACAGCTTGGAGATTCCCACTTGGAAGAAAGTGCAAAGTAGAAAGACTTGGGTATTTCTGTTGGTCAGAACTTCTGTCTGAGTTGCCAGTTGTGAAGCAGCCAAGAAATACGCATGGTATTTTTAAAATCACAAACAAAACAAAACAAACAAAAAACACTAAGAAAAAAGCTCAAAATCAGCCAAGGTATTGCAAATAAATGCAGGGAGATACTAGTGCCAGACCAGTTAAGGAGTAAGGAAAGAAGGGCTAAGTTGGCACAAATAAGCCTATGAGGCTGCAGCTGCTGCCATCATTGCCATGAAGGCAGTGGGACTGCTGGTCACCTGGACAAAGGTCAGAGGGTCTAAGGGGAAAGGGGCACCACATTCTGTAATGAGTATAGAGGAGGGCTCCTCAGATTGCTGGGATAATGTAGATTCTCTCTGAAAAGAAGGTATTATAGGTGCTTGTGATGCTTGGCTCAGCAAAACAAATCTGGGGTGGCATGCAGAAGGGCATGAGAATGCACAGGGCAGGAGGAGAGCAACCTGAAGGACAATAATAGTGATAACTTATCCTTGACATCTTTCAGCTGAAAGTCAAAGTGTTTTGAGTTATGAAGTTCTGGAATAGCTGTCAGATGTGGGGGAAATGAGTCCCTTCTTAAGAAGGAGCGGAATAGTTTTGTGGTATGTAAAGCAATGCTTATGGAAGAGGAAATTCCTGTGCCCCTCATTTCCAAGGTACCCCATGCTGTGTATCTAAGGGACCCTGACACTCAAAGCTGGGGGTTTGGCAGCCCCTTTCTTTCCCTCCTTGCCATGTTGAGCCCAAACACACTCTGGTGAGCCCCTGAGGAGCCATGCCCAAGCAGGCCAACAGTGGGTGCCTGGCAGGAGAGAGTTGAGGATCAGTATCCTTCAGCTAGAGGCAATGTCTGGAGAAGAGAATGAGGCTTCTTAGCCTGGCTGGCTTTCTTCATGTGTTGTTGAGCAAGGTGGTTTCTGGGCAGTAACTTCCATGTGGAGGCTTAAATGTGCACTAATGTGGATTTCCATGCTGCAAGTTCAAGAGGAGCAGCAAACAGCAGTTATGCTTCAGAGTGCTGGAAGAAGCCCTCGTGTCTGAGGCAGACACAAACTGCAGCCTTATGGATGCTTCCACTACCTCACTCTTCTCCTGCACTGCCAGACTCCCGTCCCAGCATGTGTGGCACATAACTGGGGAAGCATGGACTGGGAAATACCTGTTCTCCCAAAGTTTCCAAGTGGTAGTCAGCAATCTGGAGGCGTTTTCCTGCATGACACAGTATTAACAAGCACAGAGTGAAAGGTTGCACTGTCATACATAATAAAAATGAGAAAAGGTGAAGCAGAAGATTCATTTGTAGTAACTACAATGCTAAATTATTACTTGCCCAGCCCATTTGAGGTTTTAAGTGCTAGATAAATCATTTTACTCTGACGCTTTAAAAAAAAAAAGCATCTTCTAGCCTCATCCAGGCAAGTTTATAGAGATTAAAACAATCCCAGCTTGGGTGAGGTTCCAGTTTAAGAAACTGCTGTTAAAACCAGCTAATTATTATGAATGTAACCAGCAAATTTCTCAGTAGCATTCATGCATGTTGTTTGATCTCTAACCTATTGCCCTCAGAGATTGTTCTCACTGCAAATCCATAAAGACTCCATCCCAAGTCCAGTTTTAAATGACTCTTAATGTGCTCTCAATATGGTTTCAATAACCATCATCATATCTTTTCCCTATGAGAGCACTGAAATGGCTTCAAGGTGGAAAAGACATGGAGTATCATGCCCACTCCAAGAAAGGGATGATATCTGAGTACCCAGGTGGCTTTCAACAAGTGCCAGTAGAAGGTTCTCCCATCAGATTTCAGAATGTGAACCCTTCACCAAAAATCATTAGAGTTGTCCATGCTGTTACTCTACCTTCTCAAATTAAGCCTGCCTCCTATCAGAGCTCTCATTCCTAATGGCCACCTCAGTCTAGTTCATGGCAAGTAGCTCATCTGTGCAACATCCAGGATGCAGCACCAGGACAGTTAACATTTCCAGTGTGGTGTAATGCTTGTGGGTGTTTCATAAGGATGGACTTTCAGGACACACTTGATATAGGAGAGGGACAGAAAGGCACTACAAACACTAACTGAAAAGAGAGACACTAATGTGTGTGGGAGAAAACAATAAAGGGACTAGCAAGGCTGGTACTGCTGGGGTGAAGGGCATGAAGAAGAACATGGTAGGGGATAAAAAGCCTAAGATTCAGTAAGGTCAGCTTGAAAATTTTCCACTCAGTTTTGTTAGAAGCGGGGGTCAAACAAAAAGATTTGGTGAAAGGCATGAAATTATCTGTCCAAGGAAAGGAACCTCTTTTTAATGGCAGCAGAGCTCAGATAGAATTGATATAATGTAGGTGTCACAGAACAATGCAGACATTATGAGGGATTTAAAAACTGTATGTATACCTTGGCTACTGCAAACAATCCTAAGTGCATTATTAAAATGAAAAACAATCAAACAAGGAGACAGTGCAGGTATAGCAGGAGGCAGAGAGGGAAAATTAAGGACATCTCCGTGGCTCTGCGTCTGAATAAAAAAACAGAAAGGGGCATTTTCAATAAAAATGGAGCAAGTGGTATAGTAGGGAAAAAGATGGGGACGGGTCATGTTAGCTGTGAACAGCTGTTCAATGCAGGGTTAGTGTTTCAGTGCGGTGGGGAGGCACAATGGATTGAAAAGAGGCAAGGTTCTTGTGTGCTCAGTGGTGTCTGAATCCACGGAAGTGGAAGGCATTGCTCAGCATGATGTCTCTGGCATGCAACGAGGAATCTTGCAGATACCATTGGCCCTATACCATTGACCGTACTGAGTAGTGGTGGATTCACCTGTATAAAATTAGGTAACCAGAGTAGCCTCCATCCAGCTCCTCTTCCAGTACCCATCAATTCTCATCAGATCTGCCAGCACCACGAAGATATATTGGATACCTTAGGACAGGTTCAAAGGACAGCAAACATTTATGCACCTGCAGGAACACGTCAGTCATTGTCTCCTTAACCTCAACTGAGACCTGAAACACCCACATTAAGCATCTACACTGTAGACTTATAAGTTTGAATGCCCATGAATCTGGAGTTGATTTTCACTTTACAGAGTTATAATTAATTGAAATGAAGGGTTTGAGCAGAGCTACCTTCCACATGTAGAATTGTAAAGATGATTGCTTTCAAATCTTCTTTAAAAATGTGAAATTGGATGAAAAAGGATAAGTGTGCTCAATTTTTTAATTTATTTTTTTAGAAAAACAGAGACCAGTTTGGAATTGGATTGATGTTTGGCCAACCTGTTCCCTTTCATCTCTAACTCATAATATTATTATCTGAAACCAACTATAATGTATGCCTTTTCAAATCCTGATTTATGTATTTCACGGTTTGAAGCAAGTATGACAACTCTGGCATGTACACATAAATAAGATACTGTAGGATTTGCAGTTTGTGGGGCTATTTGAGGATTGTTGATATCAGTGCAATTCCTATTTGATATGTGTCAAGAGCATAAATGTTAAGTGGCAACTTGATTGTTTTATCTCTGCTGGTGAACTGGTTCAGGTGAGCCTCCATTGCCTATAATGAATACAGCTGACTAAATCTAGATAGGGACATGTCTCCCACACTCTGTGCCCTTACAAGTGACAGAAAAAGGGGGCACCTAAAGTACCTTCCACTGATCAAATACAGTGTCTAGCTCTTTGCAACGCCATGGCTTCCTGCAGAACACTGCTTAGTCAGATCCCTGGGCTCTGACAAACCATATATCATCTATGAGCATTTCTTTCTCCTCTAAAGTCCTTATCTTCTTATGAGAAAGAGTGGAAAAAAAGGCAAGAGGGAAATAAATCAAGGAAACCAGGAACAAGGAAGATGACAGAAACACCCCAGGAATACAGGACCAGCAGGGACCTATCATTCAGTTCAGTCTTCTGTTATTGCAAGCACACTGGCCACATGGTGTATTTAGAAAGCTCACAGAGCTCTCTCTCCAGTGCTGTTAGCATTTTGTTCTTTCTTTTCCAAATAAAAGGTTGATCCAAATCTGCCTTCTGACAGCAGAGAACCCCCTTTCCCAGGCAAAGTTTACCCATGGCCAGTTCACATCTATTGGTTCTTTTGCCAACATACTCCTTAGATGAAAAACTCTGGTCTGCAAATATGTCAGAGGAGTAAACATCAATAGAGATCAAATGTGATTACATCTGATTTTAAGCAACTAATGAAGCCAGTAGCTTCTAGATTCTTACGTGAGAACAGACTTGCTTTTCCTACTAATGATTCTCTGAATGTATGGGATTGAATTTTCATGGTTGCTACACCTAAAACTGTATATTCAAAATGAGGTGTTACTAGAGTCCTGTACAATGGTACAGACACATTTTTTCCTCATGTCTAGAAATACCTTGGCTTATTCCACACTGCTAGCAGGCAAGTTGGTTTTGGAGTCTGGAGCTAAAGATCTAGAAAACATGAAGCTAAAATAATCTGCAAGTCTTTCTTGTACAGGGTTCTCCAACAAAATGTGTCCTGTACAATCTCTTTTTTTTCTTTTTTGCCCTGTTTTGACTGTCTTCCTCCAGCACATGCCTCCATTATCAGGTTCCATGAAACATCCACAATTTAGCTGAAGGGAGTTTGCATTCAGTACAGTGAAGAGCCAACATATGAAGGCAAGGGAGACGTTATGGAATATGTCACACCTGCTGTATCATCGGCAAATGTTTCTGAAACTGAAGAGTCATCTGCTTTATACCGTGTGAAAGTCAGGACACCTTACAAGCTGGTGTCTTATTAAAGACATCTATATGTTTTCTACAAATATTCTGGCCTTACTTACTCCACACTTGACTCCTCTTATTCATTAGTTTAAAAATGGAGGAAGGCCTTCATTTAAGTAGAAATTAGAATAGTGTCTCTTAAGTGCAGTCCTGTCATTTCACGCCTCCTCAGTGAGTGACCCTTAAAACTCTAATGAAAATCCCGAGTATATATAGAGAGACACAGGCCATTGATTTGAGGATCATTCAAAGCAACGTTATAGATATTCATTATACAAAGAGACAAGCCATGTCTTTTCCTTTCTCAGCAGCAATCTCTTGAACTAAAAGGGAAAGATAGGCCATCTAAAAATACAGATAACTGAAAAAAACAGAGGGTACTGCAACTACCTTTTCTAATAAAACACATCTTACAGACATTGGTATTTCAAAATTAAAGACCAGCTAAAATATGCTAGGTTGGGGTTTTTTTCCCTATATCAAGAGACAGACATTTCTTCACTTACAAATATATGGATTGGCAATACAACAAACCAAAAAGTTGTCAGTCATAGACCAGGAGGAGAGAGTAACTTTTATAATCTGTTGTTCACAAAAGGAGAATGCTTCCTGGGACATGTACATTAGCCAGCCTTTATAAATGTTCACCACTCTTCTCAGATGGTGAGCTGTTAATTTTCATGGTTTAAGACAAGTTTCACCTCCCTGGATTTGGCTATATGCTATGATGACAAGTACTGGGCTTCTCAGTGTATATTTTTTTTAATGCTTACTGTGTATATTCCTCTGGTAAATTTGCACAAGAGAGCACAAAAAGTAGATTCTACATGACAGAAATTGTCAAACTGCAATACATGAACATAAAGATACATTCTTCCAGGAGTATACATTTAATGTTCCTAATTGTCAAAATGTTTGGCCTGTGAGACTTTGTTAGTAAATATCTCAGCCTGTCCATATACTGTATGAGATTCCAGCTCCTTTGTTGTTTGTCTCCATAGTTTGCTTCTTGAAAAGTAGAACAGGTTATGTTTCCTATAGGTTTCATTTATAATAATGGTTTAAGATAGAGGAAAGTAGAAAAGGGATAGAGGAATTTAGCTAGATGATGGATGAATGTGGAGCAATTTGACTTCCATGAAATGAATAGCCACCATTCAGGGACAGATTTCATGGTACAATTAACTACATTAAGGTTAGATGACATCTCACCAGGTTTTTTTTGTTAGTTTTACAAACCCTTGACTGTGGCATCCTAAAGTATTCCTATTCCTATTCCTATTCCTATTCCTATTCCTATTCCTATTCCTATTCCTATTCCTATTCCTATTCCTATTCCTATCCTATTCCAATCCTCTTTTCAAATATTATTTAAAATACTATCTCCCAGCATGGTAACAGGCAAACCAGAACTGTCACACTGGACCTGCTCCAAGCTTCACCCTGTCCAGCAGAATGTCTCTAACAGCAGGCATTCAGAACCCCAAAGATGCGTCAAAAAGTTCCCAGTGGGCAAATACAGAATAAAGCCTTTTGCATTGTCTTGTTGCCTCCTTCAATAGTTAGAGATTGGCTTAAGACCCAAAGCATGACATTAAAGTCAATTAAGTATTAAACAAAAAGTGGAAGTGCAAGCTCTGAATATTATTTTTTGTTTCTTGGAGAACACCCAGCACACAGAGACATGGAGTGGACTGATCCCAGGGCCACTCATACAAGCAAAAGTCTTTCCATTTGCTGTCCATGGGTTCAGGACCAGGTTTGACAGTAATGTTTTGGACATATAGAGCAGACCCAGGCCACTGCACAAGCAAGGGGATTTCATGCCAGCAATGCTCTACTTCAGTGTGCGCTTGTGAAATGCCTCTGAGGTGTGCTGTAAATGTTAATTAGTGCAGCTGACCGATGATTTAAGGAACCATAAGTGATGGAAAAGGGAAATTTGTTAGTAGGTACATATTCAGATCCCTCTTCTCTGTTGGATTTATAATCAGAAGTGCCTGGACAGCTACTGGTCAATGTGTTTTCTTTCCTCTATGTTTATTTAGGATATGTTTACAGTAGCCACTCGTAGTTCATGAGCTTTTTTCTTTGCAAACTTTAATTTAATAACTCCTAATATCTTCAGTTGCTTTCACACACAGTGTGCTTACTGAACTAATGCCTTACATTTCTTTCTGAATAGACACCACTCCTGCCCAGACCTTGTGCAGCAAGGGATTTGAGTGCAGTAGACAATTTCAAAGACTGCTCTTTCTATTTAACAATCAGTGCATTAGGCTAAAATATTCACACAGATGCACTAGCAATTGAAAGGGTGTATGGTGTAGTGACAAGGTCCTTCTGTTACCTGGACTGTAGAATGATGAATGAGCATTAGTGGAATATTCTTTTGGCCTTTAGGTTTACCTTGATCTTCTCACAGAATGCAAATTGACACTATACCCACATTTCTATAGTATTTATTACTGTGGTCATGATGTGAGGGCTTTTTTCAATATGAATAGTGTAAAAGGGGAAACATATTACTGCAAAGAGGCATTATTGTGCTGGGAATGTATAAACAGCTGAGAAGAATAGAGCGACATGCTCATAATGGAAACTGAAAGCTCTTCATTTTGTCCTGATTGTCTACCCTTCCTTTTTAAACAACCTCCCTTTTTCCTAGCTATCAATACAAAGTTCTTTTTGGTAAAATGAAGTGCATTCATGCTGCCTGAAAGAAGCTTTTAAAGTTGATCTGTGCCCACACAAAAAGGAGGCAGTGTTTGAGCACATCAAGTTGAGGAAGCAAACTTGGTCAATGTTCATTATTCATGGCTTGACACTCTGAGCCTCCATATCATTTTGTAAAGAATCAGATAAACTTTCCTGGTGATAAACAACTGAAATAATTTTTCTTAGCTGTCAAGTCCTTTTCTCCCATTTCCAGCCTGTTCTCACACTCTTCCCAGCTCGTAAAAGCAACTGAGCACAGCTCTTTGGACTGATAAATGGGCTCCTTTCAATTGGTGGCAGGCTTCAGGAAAAAGAGATAATCCTGGATAATGTGGACACAGTTTTCATTTCATGTCACCCAATTAAACTGCAATTATCCGGAGTGCAACAGCAGAAAAACTGGAAAGAATGGTTGGAGAATGAAGAGCCCTGGCTCCCTGGGACTCTTTATACTACACACATTAGCCTAGATTTGTTCTATTCTGATAATAAAGTGCCAGTCTAAGCACTTAGCAGCACACAGTGAGAGACAGACCAGCTGCAACCTGTAGCTCAGAATGAAATACTATTGCAAGTGCTCTGGGAAACATCACTTCGATCCAGAGTAACTTTCTGGGATATTATTTGCATCAGGAATCCAAAGCCCTGTGCTGTGGTTAATTACAACCAGAGCAATATGGTCAGGAGGTGCTCTGAACAATGCAACCGGGTTCAGATTACAGGTAAAACAAGGACAAAAAAAGCCTTTTCTTAGCATGACTCACAGTAACACTGCAAGCCAAAATAAAGCAGATATCAACCATTTTATTATGAAGGCAAACTGCATTAATGTCTCTTATCTCTTCAACATTTTGGCTGAGATCTAGGGTAGGATGAATTTAATATGTTAATATGTCTTATTAAGTTACCACTCTTGCAGTAAAATAAACTGGATAATCTAACAGATCTATTTTATCTCTAATTACAGTGATCCTGGTAAACTGCAATTAAATAAACAGATGGAGTTTTTAGGCTTGTGGCCTGGTGTATGGGAACATTTTAATAATTGGAATACATGTATTTGTTATTATTGCTTTATTTCTTTTGCGCAGCCATGTGAGTGCATGGTGTCTGTCCCATAGGCATGGGATATAAGTACAAGGGTAACAGATCATGTATCTCCTGCAACTTTGCTCCTGGAAGTCTGTACTCTTTGACCTCAAATTTTTTATTCATTTACTTCTACACAAAGGACCAGGTGGGGCTACCCCAGGCTTTGAAGCAAGCCAAGCAATTCGGCCAACACTCCCTTTCCTGAGAGGAAAGATGGGCTTTAAGGTGTTACACTACTAGATATTGTGAACATGCAGTCATTTTTGCCTGGGATCTCTTTGCTTGCTGGAGAGCAGCAGCAAAACAGAGAACCACCATTTTCAGTGGCCACACCTGAGGATGTGTGCAAGCTCCATGCCAGGTGATGCAGGTGCCTCTGCCCCACGTAATTGTGCAAAGCGAGCAACAAGGGCCAGAAGCTTCTAGGTCAGACTCAGAGCTCTCCACCATGCCTGTGAGAGGCTGTTAGGTATCACTTTATTCCTCATCAGGCGCCAGAATTCACAAGTTTTGTGTAAGTCAGTATCAAGTGATAGACTATTTTTGCAATATGTTTTGTTAGCGAGCCCTGTAACAAAAAAACATGTGACACTTTCGCAGGAAAGACAAAGCAAATCTGAAACTGTGCAGTGATGAAGGACAACCAATTCCCAAAGGAAGCACAGCTATTTCATAAGCAGTTTGTTTTTGGATGGGAAATATTCTGGTTTACCTGAATTTTTCAGTTTGGCCCTATATCCAGATTTTTATCCAACGGAAAAATGCACTTCCCCATCCCACCTGGGAAAATCCCAGGTGCAGAAAGATTTGGATTCTTCAGAGATGTTAATAAAATTGGGATTTCCCTGTTTCCAAAATAATACCATTCCTCCCACGCTCTTTATTCCATCTCTTCACATTCCTACCTGAAGCAGGTTCTGGGCTGCTTTGAATATTGCTTTTCTGTTTAAGACTTTAAAGCTACCTTGTTCCTCATGGAGCATATTAAAATAGCAAAAATCTGCACCTTAATGTGAGAAGGAGCAGTACAATGGAAATAGGGGCTGTGGCAGAGGTTGGGTCACTTTTAACTCTTTTGTGGTCTCAAGGAGCCTTTAAGCAACTGTCCTACAAAGAAGGGCAATCAAAAGCCCTAACTGGGGGTTGGTTTACCAGCAGCAATAGAGATAGCATTATTTTAAGGAATGAATGCATTTTATTTTTGGGAGGTCCATCTTGGGGACAAGGTCAGATGGCCAGTGATTTGCTCCTATTTGAAGCTGTCAACTTTTTTCAAAGCCAATCCCAGCATACCAAAGATGACCAGGACTGAAGAAGTGAGGGGAACCCATAGGAGATACAAAGGCTGATGTGCCTATGTAGGTAAAGAAAGGTGATTTTATTTGATTTAAGGAACAAAATTTGGGCAACAAAGCAAAATAAATCAATCTCTTATGGTTCTAGGAAGAAAAAGGTCAAATGGTTGAGCAATGTTAATCACTTGTCATGCTGAGTTCTGTCCCGGTGAGCATGTCAAGGCATTGATCTTATTAAGCGGCATTTATGTAAGTAAAACCAGAAATTAGGTCTTGTATAACTCAGAATAGTACATTAGTCTTTTAGCAGAGTACACAGAGTGCACAGAATGAATTAACATTGCGTGTTAACAGCATATAGTGCAATGTAATGGAGAATGATGGTGCGTGGACTCATTACACCCCTCCTGCCAGGCAGTGTGCACGTATTCAGTCCCTTTCCAAGCAGATCTGCAGTCCAAATAGGCTAGAGAGACAAACTCAGGCAAAACATCTTGACTTGTTGGGTGCAGAACCTGGGCTTTCCAGCATTTAGCTCAGTTACCTCCCAAGAACTAGACAGTGATGGGTAGGAGATCTGCATATCAATCACATAACTGTTTTATCACCTATTTTCTTACCTTGGAAATAGAACAAGAATGTAGATTATCCAAGCCAGATGCTGACTTCATTTACAGCTAGGGAGCGAGGGGAGTCACACCTTCATAAACATTTCTATTTCCTCATTTCTTTCTCCAAAGGGAAAAGCTATCATGTACTAATCTTCAGGAGAGGTTACTAGGTGATGTTTTTAACCCCTTTTAAAATATATGCATATTATATAAATGCATATATTTTTTTTTAATTTATATGATACCTTATAAGATTTTTCATTCCTATGTGGAAAAGGCAGTTGTGCATTATAAGGGACTAGACTAGATTTTAAAGGATTGTAATCTCCATGTGATCCTTCTCTCTATTTCTACCCATTTGCAACTTGTTAGGAAGAAACAGAAACTCTGGGATGGCTGCAATTTATCTCTTGTGCCCCATAAGTTGTTCTGTAAGGAGAAATACTAACTTCTCAGGATGCAGCTTTACCAAAATAATGTGTATTTTTCGTAAGAGCTTCGTTAGCTGATGGCATTTTGCTTGATTACCAGCAGCCATTGTTCCCCTCAGAAAGGAGCAGCGTCAGATAATTTCACCCCCTGCTTTCTCTTTGGTTGCACAGTGGCCAGAAACAGGAATTAGAGACCCCCCAAACCAAGCGGAGGCCAGGGCTCTGAATGGAGCAGCTCTGTCTGAGTCTCATGCTAATGAGATCAGGAAGGGAGGAAATGTTGAACTCCAACCCCGGGCTGCCAAGCAGCTTGCCCTGCCTCGGCAGTGGGCAGAGCCAGCTGGGAGCAGGGAGGGTCCTGAAGTACCCAGGGGATCAGGATGCTACTCAGCTGGCAGGAAAGGGAGCAAGAGTTTCGCTTATCTTAATAGCTCCTTTTGTTCAGGAATCACAGTAGCGGCCCTTATTTGCAAACTTGGATAAGTATAATGCACTCTGAGCTCTTGCACAGGTGCTGGGCACTAGGGATTTTTCTCCCTGCCTGCACAATGCCTGCTTTTTTTCCAGGGCTGCAGGAAGGAACTGGAAAGACTCAGCCGGACAAAAGTGCTGGCTGCACATTTGGCCAAAGTGTTGACTGTCTTTTGTTGCTGTGTACATGGTGCCATCCATGAGCCCAGCGATGATGACCTAGAAGGTGATCTGACAATGAGTGTTTCTTTTGGAGAATGTGTCAACTATTGTAGAAGTTTGCACATTCGTCATGAGACTGACTGGTTCCAACAGATAATTGCCTGGCAGTCTGTCTTGATAGCTGTGTAGATAAACAGCATATTTGCTTCCCTTCCCTCAAAAACATAACAAAGGAGGCAAAAATAGAGCTTGGAATGTCTGTGGGGATTAAATAAAACAAGAGCGAATCATAGTAAGATAGAGAACTTTAGAAAAGTAACACACTCTTGTTGAGCCATTTTTATAAGAAGCTACACCCAGCGAGGAGCTGTCTGACTGAACTTACATGGGTTTATACCACCTCAAAGCAACTTTGCTGACTTGCTTTCTTTGAGAATCTGGTGTTCGACTGTTTCCTTCTTCAGTAAAGGTTGCCTGCCAAATGTGATGATTTTCCTTCTCTTTTCTTTCTTCCTTTTTTTTCCCCCCCTTCAGTTGTGGTTTACAGCTTGCCCAAATCCACAAGAGGAGGTGATTGATGTTGCCATATGTTGGCTACTGGATGTAATACTGTCCAGTTCATGGACAACATCCTTTTCTTCTTAAAGACCGGCTGTCCCCCAAGTTCGCTTGGTGCTGAGGCACTGCAAAGCTCGGTAAGTTGAATATCTGAGAATGGAGAGAGACTTACAGTATTCACCTCTTCAAAATGGCAAGGACATTTGAATTGTGGATTAACAGTTTGAGGAACCTCAGAACATGTGGCTTTGTAATATGCTGGTGCTTCTACACAGGCTTTTTCTTTTTATCCTGTGTTAACCTTTACTGCAACTTAGGAGATGGAGCAGTCCACCGCATGTCATTTAGGGTGAAGTTAGTTAGCCCACCATAGGGATACTTGAAACTAAGTCTAACCTCACACACAAATGTAGTCCCTCCTGTTAAGATTACTAGAAAGCTAAAAGAGTTATCTTTCTCGTAATGCTTGGAGCAAAATAAGATATTAAGCAAAATAAGATAATGAGAAAATAAAGATGTTTGGAGCAAAGTAAGTCCTCACTGTTACTAAGCAGGTCTTTTTCCAGTAAGGAAGAAAGAAAGATACAAAATATCCTTAAGTTTCTGGCTGTCTGCTTTGTTACGATTAGTAACCTTCTTCTGGTAGATGTTTTTTCCTTTGTGCATTTTGTATAAGGCCATTGTCATAACCACTCGAACATTTCTATTGTGGTAAATTCAGATACCCTCCATCAGAATTGAGCAACTTTTGTGCTACAAGCTTACAAATAAATGTATTTGCCAGTGTGATCAATGAGGGATTATACATATTTAGCTTAATTATTTTAAATTATGGTATTACAATATGCTTGCAATATAGATTATGGAAAGACATGTTTTTTTCCTTTCTGGAAGCACTAATGGAAGACTTCATTTACATTAAATTTTGTTCCATCAGATTTTGCTCCTTGAAAAATTGTCCAGAAGCTAGCCATTTTATTATTAGAGAAACCAGAAAGGCTAATACATTTCCTCATTCTTGATGTTAATGTGGGAGGTAACATAGTGATACATAACTTTTCCAAACCAAGCTACAATATTGCATTACAAGAAAAGTAACAAAAAACCCACTCTTCCTGAAAATAAAGTATTTGAAAAGAGCGGGAGATGTTTTTCCCACTTTCTTTGCAAGAAAGATAGGAAATTTAATCCAAATGACCCATGGTGGCTTTAGTCTGTAGTTGATAATTTTTAGCTCTTTCCAGATCTAGAGGACCAAATACAATTTTCTTTCCTGCTTAAAGGTTTGAGAAAACATCTTTCACAAAGATACATCAATACTTCAATTTATGAAATATTGGGTAGGTTTCTTACTCTCTCCTATGGATTCCTTCTTCAAAATAATTTAAATAAATATATGACAACTGGGGCAAGACATGGACCCTGGTGGTCTTCATTTGAGTTAGGAGGCTCTCTGGGTGTGGTCTAGTAACCACAGCTCCTCAGCTGGAAAAACATTTAAGCAGTCATCAAGTGTGTGAGTAAGGAGGACTCTATGACGGATGAATTAGTGGGGATCTGGGAATCAAAAAATCAATAACTTGTACAGATTTAATGAGGATCTTGTTGCAGTGCTGGAATGTAGGGGACTGCCTACCCCTGGATTTTGTGTTCATCTGACCTGGCAAGCCCAGAGAGCACAGTGGTGCATTGTCCTGCCTTTAGCACCAAGCTGGATGGAGGTCCAGCAGAGCTACCTGACAGCTGCCTGTGCAGGGCCCTGGCGCCGCAGGCAGCGGCAACCGCGGGATGCTCGGCACATCGCTGTGGAATGTATGGGAATGAATGGCAACCGGAGTTCTTGCTGCTGTTTTTATTTTGCCTACTTGGCAGAGGTCTCACTATTCTTTAGCTTTTGAATTAGGATGATGTAAGAGGCCCAGGCGCTATGCTAAACACTCCACTACAAGGTTTATCAGAAAAGGCTGCCTGTCTTGAGAGTGTTACCCAGAATCACAGAGAAATAGCAACAAATTTTGTGGGGAGTCAACAAGTTTGTGGACTGAAAGAGTGAGTTCGTTCCTAATCCTCTGTGGCTGTGGATGACTGCTATTCTGTAGGCTGACCACGCTGTATCTGCGGCAAGGCACCCACAAAGGCCATCTGATGCACGCCAGCAGCCATGCACAACTCTCCTCTCTGGGCTGCTCATCCCAGGAGTCTCTAGCACACATTGTTAAATCCGTATGCTTGAGCTGTCAGGCAGATGCATCACCCCCATATGACCCTGGCTTTTTGTAAAGCAGGAGGAGGAAGCTTGTTTGGGTGAGTGTACTGAAAACAGGGGAGCTCAAGTGTTGGTTGTTATTAACATACCACACTGAAAACATGCACTACCTCAGCCCTGAGCCCTCTGAGATACCAGGTCTGTCACGGTGGTTGATAGCTCCCATTCCCTGGGGTCATTCCTTGGGTCTCACGCTGACTTCTTGCATGACTTCAGTTGCAGAGTATCTGCATCATTTCCAAAAGCAGTTTTGAGGAGCTTTGAAAATGTAAAACTGGATAACTCACGCGGGGCCAAATCCAAAGGTCAGCGAGTCTTCCCACCACCGCTGGTGGCTGAGACAGGAGCAGTCCCTCCCCTGGTTCTGAAGTCTTGCTTCCTACTCCCAAAGCTGGCTCCAATTAGCTTGTGCCACATGACCTAGCCTCGAGCTGAATCCTGTTTCAGCCCAGCCTTGTCCAGGCACTGCTTCATCCTGTTTGTTGCAGGGTTGCAGTAGTCTCATGTGGGAGTGCTGACTCTCAGCCCTGTGCCCCATTGTTTGCAGCCGCTGTGCAGGGCTGTGTGCTGCAGATGGAGCTCCTCGGGAGATTAATGATGTGCTGAACAATGCCTTGTAGTTGATACCCTCTTGAACTCTGACACCTGACACTGGACACCTTCAGTAGGAGTCAAGGGCTCAGCAAGTAAGCAAATTGCAGCTAGATAGTGATTTCCCTCAAAGTGTCTTCTGTGAATAATACGCTTCATTGGTGTATTTGTCACAGGTAGCTTTGCTTTTATTGGTTCTCACATAAATGCTGGAGAAGAGGTTGTCTTTATGGTTATACATAGAAAAAGCATTCTGAATTCTGCCAGCCGGTGCCTCTGGCCCGTCTCTCTTAGAGGTGGGAGAAGCAGGTAATTTTGGGGTTTGTATAACAGTTTTTTGAGACTTCAGTCCAGAATACAGACAAAAGCATCATTTTATCTTTTAACAGGGCCTCCCTGGGTGTCAACTGCCCCGCCTGAGGATATGCCTGGAAGTAGTTACCAGTGCCCCAAGACAGAGAGGCTCAAGACATCAGCCCTGCTCAAGTGGCATCGTGCGCTCCCAATTCTCTCCCCCGCTGGATGGCCCTCCCGTCCGTCAGTCAGCCCGCTGCTGCCCTTTGGTGACATGCACCCCAGGGCCGGGGAGGGCTGGCTATTGTTAGCACTGCTCCCTACAGTAGATTGGCAGCCAGGAGTGCTGGGGAATGACAGGTCCCATAATGCACCCTCATCGCCAAGATGGAGAGCGTCACCTCTGTAACATTCCCAGCTTTCATTAGCCTGAATGCAATTGTGCTAGGTTTAATTTTTGGAGTGTTTGCAGTTTTTCCAGCGAATAGCTGTTTGAACACAGTGTCCCCATTATATCACCACAGTCAAAGAGAGGAAAGATAAAGGCATTGTGCAAAGTTTCTGTGGCTTTGCAGACAAGGATTTATGTACTGGAGAACTCTCATCTGGCAGTCAATTTGCCTTTGTCTTTCAAAGTAGTGGAAGTATCAAGGGAGTATGCCCGAGAGTTTTATTTGCTATTTACCAGATTACTGAAGTATTAGGCATCTTTAGAACTGTTGTAAAGACAAATGCTTTCAAAATGATTTTGCAAACTTCTGCTGAGGCTGAGGGGAGAGGCAAGTGAAACCCTTGAAATGCTGTCCTTTGGATTGCTAGAGGGGTGTATGATTGAGGAAGGAACTTGAGACTGTACAGTTTCATGGGTTTAAAATGTGATCTGTCTGTCCAACATAGAAAGAAAGGAAAAAATGAAACCACCGCTATCTCCTTTAGAGGGTAAGCATGAAAACAGTTTTCTCTGGAAAATGACAGTTCCTGGTTAGTGAATAGATGGAAAAAAATCAACATTTTGTAAACAGGACAGGATGAGATTCACTTATATCTCACTTAGAGGCTATAGTCAGTTTGCTGCTCAGCTTACAACAAGCAAGAAATATTGCAGTTAATGGGATCGGTCCTGGCTAACACTTTCCCCCTACATCTTTCCCTACTATTTGTTTCTGACTGACACAGCTAAAATTGTAGTGAAGGCAGAGCCTGTAAGACCAGGCTTTATTGTCTGAAAGCAGAACTGAATGGTATTCATCTAACACTCTTTAAAGTGGGTAGGAGCTGGAGGGAAAGCTGCTTACAAAAATTTGTAATTTAGCATTAAAATCAAATACTGTACTGGAGAGCCTGCACTATAAATACCTTAGCCACTCCAGACGATCCTGGGATTTATGGAACAGTTAGCATTACTAACATGATAATTAACTGAAATAATGCATAAACCAAAGAGATTTCCATGATGTTGCAAGAAGAAACCAGATCAGAAGCCGTTGAGGAAGAAAGGCCTTTATACCAGAATAAAATATGACCCACTGATTTAGGATTATCAATAGAGACCAGTAAATACCCAGGAATGTCTAATTAGCTTGAAAGACTACCACTGCCTGAAGCCAACATCTGCTAAGTTCCAAAAAAAATACCTACCTGAATGTCTGGCATCCATAAAGTTCTTGTAATTTCTGATTCCAGGTAAAATATTATGTGAAAGGCCATTCTTGTATCTAGCCCTGATAAATCCAAGAGCTGTGAAGTATCTCCTTAAACAGTTCTTATCTCCTATGGGAGATGTGAGACTAACCTGCTGGGTTTTTGTTATCTCGTTTGAGGGGAAGTTTCCTAGCTTATTCCTTCACAGGTGTAGGTGGTGTCTCTGTTTGTTTCTGAGGAGCTGGTTCCTGGCCAGATTGCTGAACTTGCCTCAGGCCCTAATCCACAGTGCAGAATATGACCCCTTTTAAGACACAATTTTAAGGAATTTCCTTTGGCCAAGTGGGCTTTCTCTAATGTAACATGAATCTTTCTCTGCTCAGTGCCAGGAAGGAGCAGCCCAATGTCCTGCAGTAGAAAAGAGCAATGGTCCTGCTGGAAAAATAACCCCTTTGATACACCACAGGCTGCACTTCAGCCTGATACAAAGAAAACATCATGAAGATATACCAAAGGCCAGTGTAGTGTCAGTGCTGCCATTATTTCAGCCTTCCACACTGTGCTGATGTTTTCTTCTCTTTGTCTGAGAGATTCTCTCTCCTGGGAAAGAGGTGGGGAGGAGAGCATCAGCTCCAGCATTTCCCTGTGTAGCTGGTGAGGCTCTGCTCTGGTACATAGAGTGCTTTGAACTGGATCAGTGCAGCAGTCCCTGAACCAGCCTACAGGCAAAGCATGAGCAGAAGAGGACCCATGAGGAGCACTCATAAGAGGGCCAAGGAAAGAAACCAAGCCTTTAGTTTATGGTGCTGGTCTGAGGCTCAAAAGATGTGGGAGATCTGCCTGGGTGACAGATCTTCATTGTTGATTTAGCCACATCATTTCTCTGTCTGTCTGTACATCTTTCTGTGCCTTCTGCTCGTGTTGCTCCTGTTTTCTCTCTCTAGGATATGTGTGTCGTGGGGGCACTGATTACATCTCTCTCCATGGTTGTACAGGGCTTGGTGCTGGGGAAGATCACTCTGGATACTCCCAGTAACAGCAAATAATAAAGACAACTGTGGTAGGTTATTTGGCACGTGATTTTGAGGAGAGAGATATGTACTAGATATTCTAAAAAAAATTCATCTCCCTTTTTTATGAACTGCAGTATCAGAACTCTATTCTTCCAGAGCACCCTCAGTTCTTAGGAATGTACTTTCAGGACATCCTGGTAATAATTGCAATAACTTTTCGCTGCTGTGAAAGGAGATGCGATTATTGTCCCATTTTTATGTATTTTGGAACAAAAAATTTAACTACCCATCATCAAGGCTGTGCTGCCTCTGTGGCATAAGATAATTTAATGCTATAGAATTCTCCTCCTGGGCATTGATTGTCCAAGTTTCTGCCTGGAAAATGTGGTGCTCTGGCAAAATTTAAATGCAGATTTTTATCACAGACATGTCTACAAAGATCTAGTTCTGTATATGATGCTACATCTGTATTTCTCATTCCAAAATTTCTTAATAGAAATTATTAAATTAATTTGCTTCCAATAACTGGGTTGAAAACTTCTTGAGTTTGGCTACAATACAAAGAAAGTTGTTTCAGGGTTCTTATATGTCTATATATATTTACTTCTATATATGTATATAAACACACACATAATACATACACACATGCTATATGAATATGTAAAAAAGCACTTTCTGCCATGGGTTCAGATGCAAGGAGTAGTACACAGATGGAGACACTGATTTATCCTTTCTGGAGCAACTTTAAGGCAGCCTGGATTTCCTCTCCTCTGCTATTCAGAAACAAGCCAAAAAAGAAATTCTAGAATATCTATACTAAACTTCAGCTGTTGATCTGTCTCCTCTCTGGACTTGACCCAGGCTGAACATATCTTACATAATTCAGTTATTCTAAGACCTTACAGCCTGGTGTATGCAAATGAATGTCCCCTATATAAGGCCCAGAAGGGAAGAGAATACAAGGTTTATACTTAAATTTTAGCAGATACATGCAGATATATACCGATACATACAGATACATGCAGATATATACAGATATAGATGATAGAGATAGATATAGATATAGATATAGATACAGATATAGATATATAGATATAGATAGATGTAAGTGCTTTGCTGCATAAGTCTTTGCCCAAGAACATGCTTATTTCTGATTCAAGGCCTTGATCCCATCTATTTAGTGGAGCCTTTAGATGAAAGCAATAGAAACACCAGAGGCATTCATTGCTGGCCCTTTCTCCCAAAGACCTCAGAAGAGCCATGATTTTCTTGGTAAGAGCAAGATTAATTCCACCAGAATAAAAAGCAAAGCTTGTGAGAGGCTGTGTGACACATGCCCATGCCACTAAGCACACAGCAGTGTCACTGCCCTGGGTGCTGCTTCCTGGTCTTGGGCCCTCATAAGATCAAACCTCACATACGTGGAGCTGGCTAAGTGTGGAACCAGCATGTTTGTGACTTGGTTTCAATCCAATATGAGTATCCCCTAAGGGCACAGTTGTGAATCCTCATCATTCCTACAGTCTTTTCTCCAAAGCCTTCTTTGGTTTTGGTTTGGGCTTTTTGTTTGTTGGGGGTTTTGTTTGGTTGTTTTTTTCTGTTTGGTTTTTTTGGGGAATTTTTTTGGGTTTATTTGGGGGTTGGGGGAAGGGAGAAGGATGTTGACATTTGTTATTTGTTTTAGATCTCAGCTCCATCTCTTTGGGACATACTTACATTGTCCTCTTAACTCTTTGGGGTACTGTAGCACAAGCCTTGACTCTGTACCAGAACAGAGAATCTGGTGCTGCTGCAGCACAAGCAGGTACCAGCATTGTGCCATGATTTATCCATTACTTAATCCTGGAATCTTTTCAAGATCTTTTAGGTTGGAAAAAACCTTTAAGATCATTGAGTCCACCCATTGACCCAGCACACCAAGTCCACCACTAGTCCACTATGTCCCTAAGTGCCACACCTAGATATCTTTTAAACACCTCTGGGACTGGTGACTCCATGTTAGTGACTCCCCCAGTTGGCAGCAAGAAAATAATTGACTTCCAAGGCCCAACCTGTGAGTCTTTGGTGGGTCTTTAGGGTGCTGATGGGGCCAGAAGTATAGCTGGAAGTAAAGTTCTTTTAGGGTTAATTTTGCAAGGGTTAGGCCATAAAAATACAAGCCCCAGCTGCAAAGCATGTCTGGGGGAGTCAGAAAGTGATGATCCCTTTTTCTCTCCTCCACAGATCTGGAGACTGAGTGTAGACCAGTTTCTCTGTTTCCACACAGCACTTTTCTGATCCCACATAACCAAACCCATGCTTGGCAAGGAGGGAACGAATCAGACATTTTTCCATCTGGAAAATCACCATCCTGCTCTTCACGTATGGGAGGAGGTGAGGGGAAGTATCAATTTTCTCCTCACCATCAGTGAGCCCTGATAAATGTGTAGTTTGACAGCCTGAATAACAAACTTCTCATGGTCTTTTGTAGTAGTCAGCAAGCAGAAAAGTACAAATGTCCTACTACTGAAAAACTGAGGAGCTTTGCCTTGGAGGGTGAACATGTTACCTCTTGAGCTTGCCTTCCTCAAAAAGAAAAATATGTGGTGCTAGTCAGGGGAGCAGCCAGATCTGGAAGGCCATGTGCTGGTTTTGGCTCGCTGAAGAAAGCCAACATCTGGTTCAGCTCTGTTTCAAAGTTAAATTTTCTTAAATGGAGCCAAATATTTAAATAATATTAATAATTTTATTTCCTGAATATTAACTATGGTATATGGTGAAATGACTTCTGTATCTGCAATAAAGGGCTTTTAGGGCTTGTGAGCTGCTCAGTCTCGCTCTCATTTACACAGTCATGCAAGCCAGCTATTCACTGCATGGCACATGGTTTTAGCTGCACATTCACTGCTTAATTAAAAGTACTGCTTTTAAGAGAGCAATAGGTTTTGGTTTCGTTTTTTGTTAGTTACTGCCATAGTAACCTCCGTACTAAAATACTGAGTGCTAAGAAGTAATAAAAATTTATGAAATGCATGCAAACTCAATAAAATATTAGTTAAAAATTTATGACACGGTGTGTCATTGTGTGTCAGGATGCACACAAGCACTGTTCAGAGGTATTTGGGGGCTGGGAGAAAATAACTCTAACATACTTTTGAAGCCAATACTCAATGCCAATTTCCACTAATTAGCTGGCATTCTCTTTTTTTTTTCAAGTGGGTGGGAGCTTTGTGAAACCTTTTCAGGCTTCTCTCATGTTGGTGAACACCCTACGTTTGAAGCTACCTGAATTTCTCCAAAGGGTGTGGTACATGTGTAGTATTTGGAAGGTGAATAGAAGACCCAGTGGGATCCTCATGTTTATCTCACAAGAGGGCATCTCAGGCAACCATCTCCTCCCAAACCTCTCCAAGGTCTCCTTTCCCTTGGCAGTGCCAGAACAGTGTGGTTAGCCTAAGTGATCCTGGTATTGAGAGCTGCTCTCAAAGCACTTTACCCCAGAACAAGGAAATTTTGTGATTTTGCCATCTGCATATCAGGAAGTGAAATGCAGACAGGTCAGCTTTTTTAAAAAATATGGAATTATTAAATAAAAATTCACTGGTTAGGTTGATTGCCTTCAGGCCTCTCCAAATTGTCTGCAGTGACAGTGTGATGGCAGGTCTTTCACTTCCCAGAGATCATCCTAGGCACAGGGCTGGTAATGGCAGGAATAGGAGACAGATGAGGAAAGTTCCCACCAGGCTTGCTTCCAGAGAAGATTGTCCTGAAGTCCCCAGCTTCAGAAATAACATTCCACAGCAGAAACCTGTGGGGAGGCAAAGGTCCCTTTCTGGCTGGGGAGAAATGGCCTCCCAGAGCTGCAGCAGATTTGCCTTACCCTCCTTCCCAAACTTTGCCACTGACTAGTTCTGGCAGCGCCCTCCTCAATTTTCTGGCTTCTCTGACTCCTGTTCATAGGTTCCTTGTTCTCCCTATGTATTACACAGTCAACTCCCAACTACCTGTGGGTGGTTTGTCCAGGTGGCTGATAAACCATGGATGTTGGGGTGCAGAGCCAGCTCAGATCTAGCCAAGCTTATAAACTCTTACATAGAGTTGCTCAACTGCTGCTTGGGGCAGCTGTGATCCAGGGAAGGAGCTCTGCACCAGGATGAGACCAGCCTAAGGCACCTGGATATGCCGGGAGCCAGATGGGCTCACCCAGCTTTGCCTTTCCAGCCTTGTGGACAAGGGGGATGCTGCTAGAGGGATACACAGACCTCCTGCATGGACTCAGGATCATGGACCTGAGCTTCTGTGAGGCTGGCAGGCCCAAGAGAATTCCTGAGGATTTACTGAGTGGATGCTGGGACCCCAGTGCTTTCTGCTGTGCCTGTGCTGATTTGTTCCTCATGCCTCACTTCAGCACCTACATTTGCAGTTCCTGCATGACTTGACCAAGGCTGCAGAGCAACTCAGGGTCTCAGCCCAAATTCAGACCATCTGCCCCACAGCCCATGTAAAGTGAGAATCTCACACACTGAGAGCTCTGTGGGGCTCCCCATAATGGGCATTGGCATGGGATTCAACTGGAAGTTTCTTGTTACTGCTGCTATACAGTAAATATGATTTGAAATTTTTAAGGAAAAAAATTATTTTTTAACTCTCATTCTCTGTTCTCCTATTTCCCTTTTTCTTTTTTTTTCCTCTTTGAAGGACAGAAAATGTGCATTGATCCTAGAGCAAAATACCAATTTGAAATATCAGAGTCAGACATGCAGGCCAGAGCAGATGCTGACTACTCACAGAGCAATTGCATCTGGATATATTTAATATTATGTCCTCACATTTTTACACTCAGTTTTTACGCTTGTCAGCAGATTACTTAATTCCCAAATGTGGTATTTCTGGATTGGACCTGACAGTGGTGGCACGGTGCAGGAAATCTACTTTGGGAGCATGGGATGCTCAAGCCATGTGACCCACAAGTTAGCCTCATGGGGTTATATATGGGGAAAATGTGCACAAAATACAGGCATTTCAAACCACATAGCCAGGAAAAGCATAGGTCTGTTTTTATCAATGAGTGTCTGGGCTGCCTTCTGCCTGGATGGCTTGGAAATTTTCTATTTCACCCCAGTGCCCAAAGGTGACCTCAGTGTTTTCAAGAAGAACAGAACAAATAGCTGATAGGAAAAGGAGTTAAAGTAGCCTTACTGAACAAATAAATTGGCAAGTGTATCTAATAATTGCATGGGTTCAGCATTTTTCTGCGATAAATGAGTAAACTTTAAATGTATCTCTGAGATGTGCTATCACAGGCATTGCCATGGGCAAGTTTTATCCAATGATGAAACAGCAAGGCCTTGTGAGATAAAGATGATAGAAGGGGTACTATCAGGTGGCAGCTGGGTAATTACAACTCTCTATTTGGGCTCTGTAGTGATGCTGCATGTGATAAGTGGAGAATAATGAAGGAAAAGGAGTAGTGATAATACAGGAGCTAAATGGTAGAAAATAGCCTATCATAGCCCAGAGCCCTCTGAGTGCCTATGGGGACTTTGAACTATCTTCTTCAGTTTTCAACCACAGAAAAAATACTCTCTCTTTCTTCTTCCTTTGCTAAATTTATGTCTGGTGGGACAAAAGAGAAAACTGAAAGGAAATCAAGGGTATGTGAAGAGAATATGACCTTTGCAAATAACACTGAAGGTCACTGTGTAATTATTCCAAAATAAAAGTATCCTGTAATCTTGTCTGTAACCACAAAAGATGTAAGACCATTTTTTAATGTGATTCCAAACAGTTTTGTTGGGGATCATGGTTTATGAAAGGTCAGCTAAAGTATTTCTAATTATATCTTGTCTAGCTCTTTGCTCAGAAGAACACAAATGCCATTTGTTGTTATAGAGTCAAAGTCTGATTAAAGAAAAAAACTGTCAAAAGACAAACTCATCCCATGAAACCAAAAAACACTATTTCCTGAGTGAAGATTGGCTTTTGTACCTTAAAAAATGTCCAAAACAACAAGCCCACAGGAGAATAAAATATCCTGGAGCTGGTCACTGAAACTTTTATCCCAGTTTGTTCCTTTCTATTTTTTCCCTACAGAGAGTAATACCTTCTATAGTTCCTGGTGAGCTTGGCACAATTTGCCAGTTATCTAAGCAATTCTTGGTAATTTTTTTTCATTCCCCTGAGTAAGACAATAGTTACCTGGCACTTCTTTCACTTGGGAGTCTGATAGCTAAATGTCACTTACACTGGATGTGATACAGTGTGGGTGCATTCATATGTGAGGGAACTCCATGTAAAATATCTGCTGCCTAAAGATAAGAAGACAGAAATTGCTTTGCCCTTTTTTAGAAGTTTAGCTAAATAGATAGACTAAAAAGTGTATTGTGCATCATTTATGTATGTTCATGTCTTTTTTCTTCTTAGGACACTGACCCTGCATTGCCACAGACTAAATGGAACAACACAGATGATATTTCATTAGCACATCAGCAGGATGCAGAGTGAGTCTTTTAGGAGAAGAAAGATTCAAAATGAGACTTTTTTGGTATAGCAGACTGTGATGTTTAAACCTTAGTGAGGCCAGTAGTGAAAAAAGGGAAATTTTAAGTAGTGCCTGGATTTGGGAGACTTGCAGCTTGTTGGTAAAACTGAAAATATCATACTCAGTTCAGGGGGGAAAAATGAACAGAGCTTCTGGTTCTCATCCTGACAGAACCTGACTGGAGCATGACAAAAGCATTTAAGCATTACAGAAATAAATGGCATGAAATAAAATGCTTACAGTTGAATAGAATGGCTGTTTATAGGCTGAAATGCCACAATTGAATAAACAAGGAAATTCACATAAATGTAAGAAAAGGCTTTCTAAAGTATACATCTTATTGCAATTATTTTCATTATTTTATTAAATCCTAATGCCTGTATCAAATTTTTAACATTTCAAAGTATTACCACGTTTAGTGGGACACTAAAATAATTCACAGCAAGTCCAACCCTTCCTCTGATTTAAGATAAAGATCTTGGTAAAAAAAATAGAGCACAAATCAGGAGTTCATGGTGTGAAGGATTATTAGGCCATCTCAGCCAGGAAGTGTAGTTTCTCATTATTGACTGACTCTTACTCTCCTGGAGTAATAGGGTTTTGTAATGACAAAACTCATTGACCTATGAGGCCTTATTTATGTGCAGGCCACTTAGTGCTTTGGCCATGAATGTGAAATATAGCTGCGTCCATATGACTCCACCTGCAGATTAGTACACAAATGCTGAGGTTCCCTAGGACAGGATTCAACCCTCCTACCTTCACACACCCAAAAGTTCATCATCTAAGTTTGTGATACCCTCCCTGCTTCTTTTTTCAGTCAATGGGGAGAAACTGGCATCTTTGGACAGAAAATTATATGTCCTGTGTCAGACATCCAACTTAAGGAGGGATCAATTGCCCTCAGGAAATACCTATTACTCCTGATGGAATACAGAGGGAGCCCAGGGTGACTGACTTAGGCATTTAACTTCTAGATAACTGAAGACAGGTAAAATGAGTTTCATCCTGCCTTTAAAGGAGATTTGTGTCCAGTGAGATCAAGACAGGGCTCTATATTTGGACATTTCTTTGATTTTAAATCATGCTAAGTGCTTCCCAACTGTGGGGGTGAATAACTGACATTCATCTCAGTCAGCCTGGCTTGGGTTTAACTCATCTTTGGCTACACAAAACTTACACAGGGGTTTTCAGGTGCCCATGATGACTCAGGTACTCCTCTGCTCCTTCTCCCAAACCCCATCCTCCACTGATCATGTGTGTGGTCACACAGTGAAGCAGGCCAGCACACCGACCTTGCTGAAAACTGAGTAGGGAAAGAAAACTTGTTGCCTGTTCTGGCTCAAATGACCATACAAACAACCATGTTTGAAAAATGGAAGAAATACCAGGAGAGCAGCATTAGGGCTAGAGACTGCTTCCAGACAGCCTCCATTATATGTCTTTCTGTTCTGTCATCCATTTTTCTTGAGTCAACACTAAAATCCTTATCAAGGCTTCACCATCTTGCCTGGATCCCTGTAGTTTTCAACTCATCACCCACACTGCTCCTCCTGTCCTGTCCATCCAGCAAACCCAATCCTTAGGGTGGTCTTCCTTACCCTATTCCCTCTTTAGGCAATCTTTGGGGGAAGCAGACACTTGATACAGAAGAACCAAGGAGTCATTCTCCAGAAGTGCACATCCAGTGCTCCCACTGCTCAAAGGCGCTCAGCCCCTGGGCTTGTGCTGCAGCTACTCCAGGTTCAGCCTCTCTGAAATGCACAGTGTGGATGTGAGGTCCTCAGCACCACCTGTTCCACCCTGTCAGTCTGCTCCTACTGCTCCAAAGCACCAATGGAGATGTATATATTATATACATATATATAATATATATTATATATTATCCAATGTAATAAGACTAATTTCTCTCTGTTTCATATTTACCCTCCTCCCAAGACCTTAAAATAAAGTCAGAAGCCAATTGCCTCTTTGCAAGGTGAAACTGAAATCAGGAGCCGCCTTTGAGGCAGATGACCAAGACCACTAACAAGTTGGAGCTTGTTGGTCCTGATATGATCCCTGTCAAAAATCAGGAGTTTTCCCCTGGCTGTTTGTAGTCTTTGACTGTACTCTTGGGGATTGATTTCTTGCACCAAAATCCATAAAATGTGCATCCATTATACATCACTTTTATGCCTGCATATACAAGTTTATAGACATGAAATCCTACACATATATACTTGTTCTCTACTGATTCCTGACTTCTTCTTTTCTTACCAGTCTCCTTTTTCCTCCTGAAATTGCAAGGCCTATATCAGGGAAATGAAGTCATAAATTTTCATAACTTTTAAGTGTATTCATACAGACAGGGAATAATCTCTTCTTCATGTCCCTGGTAGATAGAGTAAGAATTGAAGAGCTTAAATTTCTGGAAAGGGGACTTAGGATAGTCATTAGGAAAAACTTTCTCGTTCAACCTTGGAATAGATTGCCTTGGGAGGATGAAGGATCTCTATCACTGATGTTTTTTTCAAGAACAGGTTAGACAAGTGTCTATCAGGAATGTCATTGGAATAGTTCATGTTGCCTGGAGCTGGTGGAGGAAGTAGATGACCTCTCAAAGCCACTTCCAGCCTGTATTGCCAAGGTGATCTTCCAAGGCATTCTGAATATTTTATTTATCTGTATCACTGCACCTCAGTATTCCAAATATAATGCTTATCCAGGAGAGAGATTTGAAAGTTCCTAGTCCTCTAAGATGACAGATCACTCAGAAGTATTTTGTCTTGTTTTCCATTGATGCTTGACACTAGTGCAGACACTGGTAGGGAGCTACTGCCTTTGGCTGGACCACTGTCCATCACATTCTGTCTTATTCCCAATTCTCCTGATAAAGTGCCATCTGCATTTGTAAATCTGGCATGTTGTTGAACTTGGATTTCAAATGTCAGTCAAGGTGAAATACCTGTTCGTAACACTTTTAAGCTAGGTTATTTACACCACCAAGTTTTGAAACCTTCCTTTCCATTTGGTCAATAGAAATATTTTTTCAGCCAGTGGATCTGTAAAACTAGCAGACTTGAAATATAACAACATATTTTCCTTTTAAATACTTACAAGTACTGAGTGGCATTACTCTTTTACATGCAAGAAAACCACACTGAGTTCCAGACAGAATCATATTCATTAGAAACACAAAAGCCTGAAACACTATACAAACAAAAATGTGTTTTGTACTTTAACATTGTGCCACGATACACTGGTGTTCTTTGATCTATGTGTTGATGCAACAGGGAAATTCCTGCTCATTGCTCCCTCCTTCCTATTTCCTTCCTGGTTACTGCTCCCTGACTGACTGCTTGTTCTTACCTCCAGGAACACGAGTTCATGCCTGTGAAGCTGACAGCAGTCTGGTTTGGGAGAGCACAAAAGCTGCCCAAAGCTGCCTATTGAGAATGCAACCCTGTGCTGGAACCAAATGGCACTGAAGACCTTCTGTCCCACACAGCACTAATGGAGCAGCTAGAGGCCACCATCCTCCTTTTGTGTCCAGATGAGAATTCAAGGGTTTCTCCTGAGCCAAAACTTCTGGTTATGCTATGCTGTGTGATAGGGTAGGACTCAAGGAGGAGAGCTGCACTCCACATCTCTGAGATATCTGCTATCTTTTCTGAAAGCTGATATACCCTCCAACTTTGCTGGAGCTATTTTAGTTAAGCTATAACAACTCAATTGGCTAAATCCTTACTAGTGATATGTAGTTAGAGATCACCCAGAGCTGATACTGGGACTGTGGATCTTGTCCTTAAGAAACTTTAAGATCTTCTTTATTTTCTCAGAAATGTCAATGGAAAACAAGATAATAGAAAAGGATGGGCAGGGACATATTTGTCAGCAGTGGCATCAATTCAAATGTGCATCAAAATACAGAGGCCTGACAGAGATGAATGACAAAGAAAACAGAACTCCCATAAAAACTTATATTCTTGCTGCACAACAGGCAATTATTTTGCTTAATCAAATTTTCAACTGAGCTGCCTACAGTGTTAGAAAGCCACAAAGTCATTTAATAGTTTGAATGGGTTGGAGAGGAAATATTTAAGCTGAACTGTTGCTGATGAGATTTCTCAAGCCCAAGAAATTCTCACATAAAGGACACTATGGGAAGGAAATGAGTTGGCTTTAGAAGGACCACATTTGTGAGGGTTTTTTTCTAGATTTGAAATCTTGAGCTTAAATCACATGGTATTGATCACATGGTTTTTGCCATGAATACATTGAATATATTTACAAATGCATTGAGCGTCAGTAATTGCTGTGTATAAATGGATTTCCATTATAATATTATGGTGCAAGTCAGAGGAACCATTCAGATTCCAATTTTCTCAGAAATGTTGCTCTGTGTTGGACAGAAAGGAAAAGAGGTGTCCATGATATTATAAAGTAAACGGTACATTAATTATACATATTTTGGAAGTGTGGATGTGAAAGCAAAAGAACCACCTCCCAAATACCTACTTCCAAACAGCTGTCCTGCAGTAGATACTCAGTCCCTGAACAATCATTCAGAGGGCAATTCAGGTTTCTAAACACAAAGCCACGTTTTGTGCCCTGGGTACACTGCCCAGCCTCCAGCTCTGCCCCAGCAGACTGTGGACCTCCTGTAGGTCCTGCCTACAATCTGCCAGTCCCATGCAGAGGTCTTGGATACCTTCTGATGTCTGCAATGGCAGTAGATGCTTCTTATATTTAGGCTTGTGAATTGCACCTTTGATTCTTATATGCTCCAGTTTCCTGTCTGGAAAATGATAAAATAAACTTTGCTTCTTCCCAGCTTCAGCCTGCGCCATGTTTGTGAAACTGTCACAAGTACCAACAATTCTGAGAATGCCAAAGATGTTTCCACTCAAAAGCCTCATGGATCAGGTTTAAGTCCATGCAGAAAACTTTTCATGAGATCTTTACAGGCAGCAACCTTCTGCCTGTCTGCTTTTTGTGGGTGGCTAATTCCTTCCCCTGAGGCAACCTTCATAGGTTGATCATGGGCTACATGGTCTGGTCCTGCATCCTGAAAATCTGTGGTGACATCTCATCCAGAGTAGCTGCAAACCTTCCTTTTGAGGGGCTTTTCCCTATTCCATGTATGCACAGGATGGCCTCATCTAGAGCCTATCATTCTCTAACAGGACTAAATTCTACTGCTTTCATTAATTGCACATTGAAGGTATTTGTGTAGAATAGCAAAATTTGCCAGTATAAAGCTGTTCTTTAGCTGACATCCAAACAAAAATTCCACTAAGAATCTATTTTCTTGTTCTGTAAAGGATTTCAATAAGGTATCTGTCATTTTAAAAAGTCAATCGTCTTATTTAAAGGTATTAAGCAGTCCTTCATTCTAGTGGCTGCTTTTCAGATGCTTCAGGCTTTCTGATCATCAGAATATCACCCACTGTCCTTTGGAACTGGGATTTGTGACAGCCCATGGTAAATGGCCTGGAACAGGAAAACATTCCACAGATAATTTAACTGAATTAAATTATTTCAGAAAGAGGACTCTGTACTTCAGTGATACATTTATTGATTTGATAGAAAGTATTAATTTTCTGGTTGTATTATTTTATCATGTTAGCTGTCTATTGAATTTTACTTTTCCTTTCCCGGGGAATTTGTTCTCAAAACAAAGGTATTTGGTACCCAGTTTGAAAGGATTTTATTGAATCTCTGATTGCATTTTCCCCTCCAGCTGAGTTGCATTTAATGCTTTTGATTTAAATATTTCCCTATGTAGGAACTGACAGCTAGGAAGGACTATAACATCAGGATACCTTTCATGCTACCCATTTTTAAATATTTCTCCTGAGGAATTAGTTCAACCACTGTAGGACCCTGTCAAGAAAATTCATATGCCTCTAGATTTGATTCCTTGCCATTATGGGTATTCATAATTTCTTGTGCTTTCTGGGATCAGGGAGGCCAAAAGCAAATGTAACTGTGATGAAACTGAGGAGCTGCTCTCAAGCCCCATACTGGCCTGATCAGTGTTCTCAGATTAGTGGCCACCCATCCATGTGACCTCAGAAAGAATTTCAAACCCTATGCCTCACACTCCCTAGTAAAATAACAAGGAGTATTCCAAGTGGCTTGGATTCTTTATTACTTTGACTTTGGAGAGGTTTCCAAGCCCAAAGTATGAGGAATTTGAGGTACTGCAAAAAAAGGCATCAGCCACTTGTCTCCTTACTGCAGGCACTGAGTCTTGGGCCTTATCTGAAGTTACTCAAGTCAATAATATGACTCAGATATACCTGTGTGTGTTTCAATCACATGTCTAATTACAAAGTAGGTAATCTCTGTTAGTATTCTCTGGGGAAAAGTTCATTTCCCTGCCAATCAGCTTGTAGATTAACTTTCCAGCTCTGTCATGAACTTATCCTGAGGAATACCTCTGCTACTCTCTGGCCTGAAAACATTTTATGTTCACAACATCACTGCCAAGTGACCCTCCCCACTCTGCAGTGGATGTGTTGCAACAGGGACACATGGTAGTTTTATTAATACATGGCACATTTCTCTATCTCTCTATATACATCTTCTCCATTTCCCATCACTGTGGTCCTGGTACATGTGCTGTGTGTACAGAGTAGCCCAGGTTGCATCTTTTCCTTCTGCAGATGTAGTTATAGCAAGTGATCTGTAAATAGGCTCCAGCTGGGGTCAGCAGGGGTAAGATAGTCTCCCGGACTTTTTCACATTCAGGTCTGGATGGAAAAAGAAGTCTTGAACCACGTGCTTGGTCAACTTGGATGCAGCTTGAGTATTCATCTTGCTCTTTACTGAAGTCAGATATGTCCACAATTCTGCAATACATTTCCTGGTCTTTTAAATATGTACATAGATGTTCCCTAGCAAAACCTCCTTAGACATAAATCTTCAGCCATCAAAACCTAAATAGGAATTACCGTACAAGAAGTCTCCAGATAAATAAATGTATTTATTTATATAAATAGTAAGAGTTTTTAAAAGATCGTTTGTGTCATCACTGCTTTCAGATGAGCTGTGCAGAGTGCAAGATGACACAGAGAAGATAAGCAGCTGAAATATGAATTAATATGTAGACGTGAATTTGCATGGATGAACAAAAGCAAAATCTCCTTTAGCACTGGATTTTGTGAGCAAATAGTCCTGAATGAGGAGTATGTTCAAAATCAGAACCTCTGCATATTTCAGTGTCCTTCCCATTTTGATATTCAACAGAATCAAGAACTTCCTTAAAGGGACCAGGTGTGTTCTGTTGATCAGTTAAAAATTGATGAGGTGCTACAACACACATAGTATTTACAGAAATTATGACATTTATAGCACAGAGTGTATCAAGAATTTGAAGAGGGTTTGTGCAGCCATTTGGGAGGATGCATGAGAAGAATCTGTGCAGATATGACCTGGTATAAGAGAGATGGGAATTTAGAGATGATGGAGAACCCTCTAATCAAAACCAACACACTCAGTAACCCTAAGAATTATACTCTCTCAGATACACATCCACACATCCACATTTATATTCTACTGCCAAAACTTACTATTAGATCATAAAATTTGATCTGCAGTATGTTAGACCTATTACTTCATCACCCAATTAAATCTGTACACAGCCCAATAACTTCTGTTTGATGAAAGAATAATTTGTGTTTGACTAATGCATAACTTCTAGCAAATATCTAGTCTTGATCTCACAATAGCAGGAGACAGGAAATCTATTGCATGGTAGTTAGTTTGAATGGTTAATCCCACTCACTGCTAAAAAAAAAGTATCTAACTTCTGTCCTGGATTGACTTAGCTTCCAATTCCAACTACAATTTCATTCTCTACTAAATTCAAGATCACTTCAGTGCTCATGTTTTCTCTCAGGAAAGGGATTTATATACTCGAATCAAATCCCTTCTCAATTTTCTTTCTGATAAGATTTTTAAGAAAAAAAAAAAAAAGAGAGGGCTTCCAATTCTTAAATCACTTGCTGCATTTTTTTTCAGCACTTTCTCCACCTTTTCAATGGTTTTGGAAAAAAAACCAAACTGAACCCCTATTCTAGCTGTTGTCTTGGCAGAACAACCTCTGCAAGTGCTGCCACACTTCTACTCCCATTCATTACTTGAATGTTTGTACAGCCAGGTTAGATCCTTCATGGCATAGCATCGTTCTGGGGAGAGGCAGTTGAGTTCCCAGTCTGCAAAGACCACACTTTCTAGTCTACTATCAGCTGGGGTTTTTATTGTTTGGCAAAGCAAAAGCAGCAGCTCCTTCTCCTGTGTTCTTTGCTTTCTTATTCTGAGTGTTCTGCTCCTGCAGTCTTCCAGCAGCCTGCAGGGTGTCATGGGAGCTTCTTAGAGCCACACTGTCCTGCACTGCCACTCAACACAGCTGTTTGGATTTTTCTCATTAATGCCATTTGCAGGTACCACAGAGCTCTCCTGTACCTGGAAGAACTCCCTATTTCCCAGGCTCGGTTGTTTCTCCTGGGGGCACCCTGGCTCTATGTCATGTGAGCCTGCACTCGCACCAACACCCTGCTACTGCCATCCCTCTGGTTCCTACACCAAGAGCACAGCTGTCCTGGCTGGAACACTCCTGCGTGCAGCTAATCTGAGTCTGTGCCAGACCATGATGCCAAAGAGTGAGCTGTGCACATCAGAAGGCAAGGATAGCTGTTGTCTGTCCAGGTTGTCCCACACACATAACTTAGAAAGCAGTAAGTTTCAAGATGAGAAGTCCACTACATAATAAGCCTTTTTAAAGGAAGCAAAAAACCCAATACCCAGGCTCGGAAGTGACAGTGAGGAGAGAGGGGATGCAAGAGTAAGATGGAAGAGTGAATATGGCGCTGAATTATCTGAGGCTTACAAGTCGGCAAGAAGAAAATGCCTGAAGTAGAAGTTGGCAGCTGAAATCTGTACTGGGGTAACAACCTATTGACAAGCCAGAGAGAAGAATTACATGAGGAACAGAGGTCACTGTCAGCCAAGGGGAGACATGAGAGATGCTAAAGGGAAGAATTATATTTGTTCTGAGGAGGGGGAACATAGACAATCGAACACACGAAGACTGCCAGCAGTAGAGGCTGGGAACAGAGACAGCAGTCTGGCTGTACGGACTGTTCCCACTGTTCTCAGCTTACAGCAGTGAATCCTTAGGGAGAAGGAGTTTAAACCTCCCACAATTCAGAAAATTCTACATCTACCTCTGAGCCCACCTATCGTTCAGATAGTAAATTTGGTCTAGTATCAGGCCTAAGATCCACAAAACAAAAAGTAGCAGCCATCTCAAGGCATTTTTTATTGGGAAGTTATTTTAACTGGTGGCTGATGCCCGTCAGAGCTGTACTCACCCCTCATATACTTCTAAACTAAGTGTTGAGAACTCGAGGCAAATAGGAGAAGTTCACCAAGGAAATGACAACTTGACAACTGAGTTTCTTTTTCTCAACTGATCACTGGGGCTCCTTAGAAGAATGGGTACTGTATTGCTTACATAGCTTTTAGCCAGAGAAGCAGGTCAATATTTTACTCTTGCACTGCTCAGTGTGGGCAAACAATTAAGATACAGCATTGAGAGTGAAAGATGGTGAAAGCCAAAAATCACTGTCAAAGACTGTAGGTCCCTGTGATAAAAGAACCACGTTCAGCAAAGTGGTAACAGTTATAAGTTCACAAAACCTTGCAATACTGGTTGAATGCCAGGAATCAGATGTTAAACAGATTAGAGAATGGACTGGCTCATCAGCTGCAAGTTGAATGAATGCACAAAGTTTCATTTCTGATCAATGATCTCCAAAGCAGACTAAAGCCTGCTGGAGAGGGAGCACCTATACCCCAGCTTCTGTTCCCTGTGCCAGGAGGGCACCACGAGCAGCAGACGTAAAGCAGGTTCCATGGCTGCTTGAGGAACAGAACTTTGTGCTGTTTTGTTTTCTGAAAACCCACTGTGTCCCCAGACTACCAGATGATTATCCAAAGTTTAAGATACATGCAATTTGTCTCCCTGGAGTAGTTCACAATATTAGCTTTATGTTTCAGAGTGTTGAGTGTTAAATTACTCATCACAAACAAAAGTTCTGCTGCAGGATAGGTGTTGATAATAATGCCTGATAGCTGTGCATAATGTTTCGTTTGGCAGAAGATAGTCTGACTACTGCAGGAAGCAATTGGCCAGAGGATCTTGTTGAGGCACAAGTAGTCAAAATGCAAAAATTTTACATGAGTGAAAAATTTGCACAATGTGGAAATGTGAAGTTCTGACTATTAATTTCCTACCAAATAAAAAAGAGCTTTTCTCTTACTGGTGGATTTATTTCCTATGCAATGCAAAGAGAAAAATGAGAGACTGAATGGAGACACTGAAGACAGGCTCTGACAGAGATAGATATTTTCATGCAGAACAGTTGTGCCTTAAGGAGCTTTTGCCCTGTGGTCATCAGAAGGCAAATGGAAATTTATGTGGGTGAACAACTTCTCATTAAGGTAAAATGTGAAATAAACTGCATACAGGACAGAGTGTGAGAGAGAGAAATCAGAAGAACACTCAAGGAAGTATACCAAATCCTAACATGAAAGAAAAGATGTCCTCAGTCTGATCATGAAGGCACCAACACAGCATGGTTAGAGGGACAAGGGACCAAGACAACAAATATTTCATGGAAGGTATTTTCCAGAAGACACAGAAGTTTCCATCAGAGGCCAAGGTGAGAAAACCCCTTTTCCTACCTTTGTTCAGTTCCTGGTCTGAACCGTTCCTGGTCAGTTTCCATTGCCTTAAAGCCCAGACCGAAAGAAGAGCTGGATATTCTTTTCTCTTTGAGAATCAATGGCTATAGAAGAAAATATAACAGACACTTTGCAATGGAGGCAGCCAAGAGAATTAAAGAAATATGCATAACATGGCTGTTTCTTACTGTCAACAAAGAGAGAAACTCTGTGAGAGATGGCTGATGCCAAGCATTTTTCAGCACTTGATATGTCAGCAAGGTTCTGGCAGGTGTCCTTAGGAAAACAGAGCACTCGTCTGAGCATGTTCAATATCCCCTTGGGAAATGCTTTTTTCTCTGCTGTTTTCAAGACTGTGTGAAGCACATGGTGCATTTTTACTAGAAAATAAAACCTTTTTCAAAATAGGTAGACCCCTGAGATTTACCCATTGAAGGTTCTTATGTTAAAAAAAAAAAAGGGGAGAACACAGCTTTGGTACTCTGAGAAGCTTTGGAGAAAACCAGCTTTTCTGCGCTAAACTTCAGCAAAACGTCACTGTGGAAGGGAAATTACCTACTGCAGCTGGTCAGACTATGGCACAGGCTGTCACATTGCCTTTGGCAGAAGAGAGAGGGACACAAGGACTGGACTCCAAAGGGAAGAGTCCTTCACAGGACTGTTGGTGTTGGGTGTGGATGCATGATTGGCACCCTAGGAGCAATAGTGTGCAAAGATGGGCAAATGGCATAGAATCCAAGCTGTGGTAAAGAGAAACTGAAGAAGTTAAATGAATCTGTGTTCTGGAGTAAAGAATTCTGAGGGTGAGCGTAAATTAAGTGGTGTCCCGATGCTTTTAGGAAGGTCTGGACACAAGTCTCCTACACCATCATAGCCAAGATTGGGTTTTATGCATCTCACTTGCTAACAGGTGTTAATTTACTCAAGAAAGGTAGGAAGAGAATTAGACTTAGAGTGTGGGTGTTAATGACTTTTCTGTTTTTATATATGGGAGGTCAAAGTTTGCCTAAATTACCATAAACCACTTTTTACCACTGCTGAAAAGGAACTGTCAATTTTCCCATTTCCATGCATTAGAGCAGGGATTATTTTTCCAGGTACAAGTGTGTCATTTGCAAATTAAATATGAATGAGGAGATATTTAATTGTTCAGACATAATCTTTGTCATCTGACAAAAAGGTGGGCAAGGGTAGCCTATGTCACATTAACTGCTTGAAAACTTAAACATTTACAGAGGATACCACTGAAAGTTTTTGTTTTAATTGGAAATGAATTAATTAATGTTAATTAATTACATTACTTGAGACCAGACACAGGCCTTATTATCAATTTAAGAATGATCTCTAAGAACTGTCAAAACTTATTGGTCATGAGCACAAGTAATTTTCAGAGAAATTCAGGTTTAGACATGCAACTGCTAGCACCACCTGTCTCAAACATGACAAACACCTAGCAGCAGCACATCTCATTAAAGAATCAAAATCATGCTCTGATCATACTCTGATCTTCATTTTGAAATGTTAGGCACCAGTACAGCTCCAATAAAAGCTTTTGCTATCTTCTGGAAACACCTGAAATCAGTAGCAAACTCAAAATAAAGCATGAGCATGTTTAAATAGCAGCAGTAGAATACACATTTGATTGCTCATATAGAAGGGGAAAAATGAAACAACACAGTCAGTCAAGTTCATGGTCCTGGGACTCTTTATTAGAATGACAGTGGAATTATTTATGTCCAAGCACAAAATGTTGAGCCCTGAGGTCAAATGAGGTAACTCAGTGCTGGCAGAACCAGAGACATTCTGGGATAGTGAATTGCCCATTTTCCTCAGACAAGTCTAAAACTGAAAACAGTTGCACCATTTTGAGATTTCTGATTCCTAAACATAAACTGTTTGGGACAGATGACCTTTCCAGTGTTCTGCAACACAGGGAATACTCCAGATAAGAATGTCAAAAAACTCACATTGTGAGATATTTAATAAATTTCTCGTAAGTATTTTGGATTCTGATGTTTATGGCTAATTTTTGATGGTCATATGCTTGACTGTGAAATGAAGATGAGCAAACTTTATCTCCAGGAAAGTAGAGTAGAAGCTAGTTGAAGCTGGGTGTTGTGTTCTTCAGTGCTTCACATTGTGTAATATTGACCAAGCTAAACTCAGACATGGAGTGGAGCAGGTCTCTGCCTGGTTCTTTGGCTCAGCCATTGCTCAGAAAAAGCATATGCTTCTCCAACAGCAACCTAAGATTATTGTTTCTCTCTCTTTAATATTGTCTGGACCATCTGTCCAAGATAGGTTCTTTATCCCTTTGAAGAACTTGCTGCAGAGCACACAAATGGTTTTTCAGCAGACACAGCACCTTCTTTTCTCTGTTACATTTGTTTTATATAGAGATTACTCTTTCAAATGTTACTGTTGCAGTTTTCTCTCAACAGAAAAATTCTCATGGACTTCTTAGGGATCTTCTTTTTGTTTTCTTTATGCTTACTTCAATTTATATGGAATTAACTCTGGTTATATTCTCTCTCCTCTCATTCTGCTTCTAGATTACTTTTGAATGCTCAGGTACCGCTAATTACCAAAGCTAGAGCTTTGGTACAGTTGTATCTCTGGCTGCTTTATTGTAGTGGATACAATTATTTTAAAACAGTCTTCAAAAATTTTAAAGGCCCTTTTTTTTCTCTAGAATAATACCAGTTTGGACTTCACCATTGCCTTTCTTCTCCTTTTGCATCTTGGCTAAGGTTAATTTCTTCAAAATCTCTCATTCAGAGACAGCCAACCTGCATCCTAAGTGAAGTTCCAAAAGTTAGTCCAAGTTCAGTCTGCACATCATGTCCTTGAGGGTAATTAACAATGATGCTGCTGCCAGCTGCTGCCCTGAACGTTGTGTTCTGCTATTCAAAGTGCTCACTCCAAAACAGCTCTGGGTACAGCAGATGTGCAGTCCAGCTCTCCTGTATTACAGGCAAATGGTCCAACCCCTGGTCTGCCTGGCAAAGGAAAAGGGACACTGCACATCCTCTCACAAGAATTAACCCAGCGCTGCATAAATACATAGCACCCACATATTTTTCTGGTTGAAAACAGAGAATGAAGTCTGAAACACAATGGTAGAATTACGAAATTAAATATTGAAGAAATTAAGTCTTTTTTCTAAAGCAATACTTACATGGCATATCAGAAACATTTGATTTCACCCTGAATTGAAACAATAACAAATTCTCAGATGTCAGCACTTCTTACAAAAATGATATTCCATATCTCAGCTGGTCTTGTCTAACAGGATTTTCTCATTAACCTCCCTAAAAGATAGCATTAATACCTCCATGAAGACTTTTATTTTTCTCTCTTCATTACATTTCTTTAACATGTTGGTGTACGCATATTGACTGAATAATTACCATTATTATGCTGAATATAATGAAACAACCAATGGTGTCTTATTGGAGAATCTGATTCACCCTCTATTCCTTTTTGTTTTATATTAAAGCATCACTAGAAAGTTACAAAGTCATCTGGTCCACATAGGCCTGCTCAAAGCATGAGATACTGAGTTGCTCAGGGCATTGCCCAGTGGTTTTGAATATCACTAAATCACCCAGGCCTGGAGGATGTGAAAACTTGTAAAGGGCTTGGAACAAGGACCTGCATCTCCTGTTTATAGCACCAGTACCTGCATAGTGCTGTGAATAATTTTGAGGTGTAAAGTACATAAGCAGCCTTTCTGTAAAACAAAAGTGCTTGCTTTACCTACTTGTACATGGTTGACATACAAAAGCAAGTGGCAATGTACAACAGGTGGAAACACAAAAATGTACAGTGACTGGGCTGGGTAATGGACATAGAGAAGAGGAAAGAAACCTGAAACAACTGTGCTCACCAAATCAATATGGGATTTCTCCTGTTCAGTCTTTTTATTCCCTACCTTTGAATTCCATAGGACCTCCACATTTTTCTGGACCTGTCTTTTAGACTGCAAGAATTTAGGGCTCATACTTGTAGCCCCATGTAGCTTTCTGCATCCCACAGGGTCAGTAAATAAAAGCTAAATAACAATGAATGTAATTGAAGGATTAGTGTCAATATCTCAACAGACACTGCAATTAGCAACACACTATTTGCATGTTAAAAGTTTTTACATAAAGTAAAATTAAAATAACAAAGAGATATTCTCTATTATTACATCTTCATCCCATTTCCAGATGTGTTCTCTAATAAAATCCTAAACATGGTGCAAGCATGCACTAGTCTGTCATGCTACTCTTATGTTGCCAAACAGGTAGCATGAATTTCCCTCAGCAAGCTACAAAAAGTGCAGAAGTCAATGAAGCAGGATTTATGGTTAGAGAAAGAGATTACAGAATGAGACTTAAGCACATGCTTAACTGCTTTGCTGAGCTAAGGCATATATGGGGACACTGATAACTTCAACACTTGCAAAATCCTTCATGATAGCCAACCACCATTAACCCTAAAATGGTTATATCAAATATCATGCCAGAAGCTTATTAACAGAGCTTTTATTTTTAATGGAAGTTGAACTGCTTTGCTCCTGTATCCTGTTTCTGGGTTTCTGTCATGTTGTTGCATAGATAATTTAGACTGATAAAAATTTATGTCATGACAACTCAGTTCTGCAACATAGTATTTTACTTTTATTCTTAAGGAATAGCTCCTAAACTCCAAATAGTGTAGAAAAAATACATAAAAGGGTTGAAATTGTTGTCTTTTTGAGGACAATGGATGAAATATTATAAGGAATATGTTTAATTAGTAATTCCTCTCTGTAATTGGTACATATCATCATTTTAGAACAGAATATAGATGCAGTGTAGAGGCAGTTTTTCTACAAAGGCTGGTTACAGTTATAATAATAATGCAAGTTCAGTGGGGAAGTGGTATAATTATATGCATGGCTTTGCAGCTCTAGGTTACTGATTCTTATCCAGGTCAGAAAACTAATAGCAGGAATTCATTTTCAGGAATCACGAGTGATTTTAATACTGTTCGAGACTCTTAAATAATAAAAATGGTGACAGTGTAGTGTTTATTCAGTACTTTACCATTGTGAATTACTGTATATGCTATAGAATAAATATTCTTCAGAATAAATCAATTGTCTCAAAATTTTATCTGAGACAACATGTGATCAGAAAAGTCTCTCACTCTTCAGCATGATTATTTTAAATATATATATGCCCAGACAGTCTCTTCCATCAAGATTCTCACATGGACAAACTCTCTCCTCCCTAATCCTTGAGCTGTTCCTCAAGATGGTCTAGTCCTTGTGCAGCTGCCTATGGATCTGCAAGGTATCAGATCCCAGCAGTGGCTGGCAATTGGACTCCAGTCTGCTGTGTCTGCAGTCATTTCCTTCCCAAAGCTCACAGATTGAGGCTAGAAGTCTTCACTTCTCCAGCTGGGGACTTCCAGCTACCTGTTCTGGGAAACAGATTCGTTGACCTTGCGTGTAATGAAGATCTAGTCACAAAATACTGCCTTAAAAAAAAAGAAATTATGTCACAGAGAACTGCTATTGATTTACTGGTGCAGATTATGTTGTCTGGATATTTAACTACTCTGTCACAGCTACTGGCATCCCTTGCTTGAGACATGTGAGACACATGGCTTCCCCTGGGTATCTTCCCCATTTATTTCAAATTTTGTGTGGATTCTGGCAGGTACTGTGCATAAAATCCACACTATATAAATACACACTTCTTTTCCGAAAGAGCACAATCTTGATCAAAGCACCATTTTGTCTTTCTACCTTTCTATCTGGTCAGCCTCTTTTCCAATGTGAAGGACAAAGAAGAGCAAGAAGATGTATGAGAGAATCACAGTACAACTGAGGTGGGAAGACACCTTTGGAGACTGTCTAATCCAACTCTCCTGATTATATAGGGTCACTTACAGCAGGTTGTTCAGGACACTATTTAGATGGGGCTCTCCAAAATAGGAGAGCAAATCTCTCCATGAAACCTGTTACAGTATCTGACCACCTTCAGTGTAAAAAAGTTTTATTCTTATGTTGAAATTCCATTTCCTATGTTTTAGAATGTGCTCAATGACCCTTGTCCTCTCACTCGGCACCTCTGAGATGAGCCTGGCTCCACCCACCTTGCACCCTCCCTTCAGGTATTTATGTACATTCATAAGATTTCCCCTAAGCCTTTCTTCTCCAGGCTGAACAGTCCCAGCTCTCTCAACCTTTGCTCACAGGATGGATGCTTCATCACATCCTTAATCAGGATCTTAATCATCCTTGTGGCCCTTTGCTGGACTCTCTTCAGTACATCAATGCCTCTCTTGCACTGAGGAGCCCAGAACCGGACCCAGGGCTGCAGATGTGTCTCACCTATGCTGAGTATAGAAAGAATCACCTCCTTCAGTCTGGTGGTGACAAATTCCTGCTGGGATAATGCTTAAGATGCTGGTAGTCTTCTTTGTCTCATTGCTGGTTGATAACCCCCTTAGTGACCACCAGGACTCAGCGAGGAGCCCCAGGCATCCTGTCAGCCCCAGACCCAGACAGCTGAGTCCTCCTTCAGGAGCTCAGTTTGTGTTAAGGTCCCAAATAAATCAAGATGGTCCTGGGGATCATGCCCTGGGGTACCACTACTGCCAGGCATCATTTCTGGTCCTGTTTCCTGCATCCTTCTGCACAAGGGGGTGCCCAAAGTGCAGTGCCTGTTGGCTGCTTCTGTCAGCTGCCCTGTCAAGTAGGGGGAACAAAGGATTCTTGAAGAAGGTAAGGCTGTCTGGAGATTTCCATAGGACCCATGTGGATTGCACTGCAGGAACAAAATTCATGTCACACGATTTAAAGCAAAGTAGCTGCACTAAGACACACTACAATATCTATGAACTTACAGTTGAGTTGAAGTTCTTCAAAGCAAGAAAAAAAAAAATAAAAGAAGAAACAGGGTGAAAGGAAATGACAAGAAGAAGGTCAAGAAACAGCAACTTGCAGATTTGCAGGTGAGGTTTGGAAGGGGTTAATTACTATGCTTCAAAGCAAGGCAGTTGCAAGCCCCAGTTTTGGTAGGGAACAAAGCTCCTGTAGAAATAAACAAGTGCTGACATTAGTGAATGAAGAGAGTGATTGTAAAAAGGAAAAAAAAAAACTGAAAAACAAAATACAAAACCAAAACCAAAGCAAACAACCCTGAAACAAATTCCCAACAGCATCATTCTCACTAGGAATGGGGCAAGAATTACTCTTTCTCTTTCAAGGCACTTCTGTACAACATCTGGACAAGCAATCACATACACCCTTAATGATACTCCAAAAACTGGCACAAAAGCAGCAAGAAAAGAGGAGTCGTAAATGGCAGACCTGAAAGATGCTTTTAGCATCCAACAGAGTAGTTTTTCCCACAAACCACTTGCCAACATCCTGACACATAAACACCTCTATATTTATACAGTATGTGATTTATATCTTGCCAATTGCAATATACGTCTCTTTAGGGATGGCTCCTATCCATACTGGCACCAGCAAAGAGCTCACAATATTTCTGCTTTTCAGAGATTAAAAAGAAAATAACTATGTGGTGTGTCAAAGGCAGGTAACAGAAGCTGGAAATATATCAACAGAAGCCTTTTAGCACTAAAATACTAACAAGGTACCTGATATGCAGATTGTTCTGAAATTCATAACTTTTGAAGATAAAGCATGCAATTAGAAGGTTTTCCTTCTCTTTATGTGATGATTTATAACAGTACTATCTCTAAGAAGACATTGTGCAAATGCCTTTCCTTCTTAAAGGATTTTACAGCTTAAATACTGTGCAAATAATATAGAATAGACACCTGTGAATACACCTGTCTCCTCCACAATGTGAGTGAACCAAGTGCAGAATGGCACATTCTGTGTGACAAGGCAGAGGCAGTTTGTGCCCACCATTATGTCATTGCAGTGGCTTGAGGACAGAGTCTCAGACGGTTGTTAAAAAAGGAAATTTTATCACCAGAAATGGTCAAGGTTTTTCTTGCTTTTGTTGGAAAATGCCAGCTCACGAAAATGGAATGTATTTTAAGCAAACGTCTTTGAGAGGGTCCTGACTTGGGGCAGGTGTTTGAAAGTGCTGGAAGAAATAATTTTAATTGATTAAATTAAATCTCACCATCTCTTTGAATGGTAATCCAAAAGAAAACATATGTAGAAATTCAAGTTGCTCAGTAACACATCCTGTGTTTGTCTCCAATGCTATTTAGAGTGACGTGCCCCACATTATTTAAGTGCAGTCCTTCCTTCTGAAGCTGGGACACTCTCCAGCAGGAATACAAGTGTCACAGTAGTGGGTGGGATTACTAGCAAGTAGACTAACAGTTTTTGCTCTGAGTGCTCTGGATATGTATTCTGCTTTCTAAAGATACTCTCTACAGATATGGTTCATTCTGATAGTTCGCAAAAACTGTGGGCTAGTTTCACACTTTCCCTCTCCTGTGTAGAAAACAACCAGCACCAAGAACATGACAAGACTCATGTAAAGAAACCCCAAACACAGTATCCCCCTGTGCCTTTGTGGTTTTGAGCCTTAGTGAGGGATGGATTTTTGCCTGTTTATTAATCATTCCTTACAAAACCGGATGAATACCCTTTATCATCACAGTTCATAGTTAGGAAACTAGGTAGAGAGATCTAAGCAGTGCTTGTTGCTGAAGAGAGGACAGTTTTAGGGCAAAGATTGCACTTCAGGAAAGTTCAGGGCTTGATGGACACTTTGTCTGGTGTTCAGCAACGATGCCAGGAGTTAGCCCAGACTCCTCTTTGTGGTTTCCATCTACCAGGGGGACACTGAAAGCAATGTCAACTTCAGCTTGACCTGGCGTGATGAATATCCACCAGTTAGATTTTATGTTAAGACATCAGTCTTGAAACTGCCACAGGTGAGAAGCTGACGTGTTTCCTTCAGCCATCCCTGTTCCACATGTACTAACTCCTAGAGAAGGAAAAGGATAAGGTTAGAAGGGATGTAACTGGTTTAAATGACTCAACAAGAAATCTATTGCCAGTGCACTCATCTGTCAAACCCCATTTCTTTATCTCGACATGATCAAGGACTATATTACCTTTTCCAGGACTGCTGAGACAAAAAAAAAAAAACCCTAGAAAACAAAACAAAAAGCAAAACTAATATCAGCACTTACAAAATGTAACGATGTAAATCAAAGCAAAGGAATGCCCTTTCAAAACACAGTTTCCTGAAGTTTGAAAAGTAAAAAAAAAAAAAAAAAAAAAAATAGACCCAGATATCCTGAACAGAGAAAAATAAATCAGGTACCAAAAAACTTTCTCAATCACAGAAGAAATTTTTGAAAAATTTTTGAAAATTAGCTTAGCTTCACAAAGTAAAACTTTGTGAGCTGGCACTGATCTGCGCTATGTGTCTGGCACAGGTAGATATAATGAAAAATCTCAACCTTCCACTTTTGTGGGCCACAAGGAGAAAAAGGGACTTAGCCAAATATTTTGGCACTATTACTTATCATTACTTAATATAATTACATCATTACTTAATATAACTTATAAGGTCCATTTTCCAAGACCTCTCTAAAGATCTTCTGGATAAGATACATAACAAAGATCTGTATTATTTCGGTAATGTTACCAGATTAATTTAACCTGCTGATTGTCATCAAGAGAAAATATACTCCACAGCCAATACATGTATATCAAAACTAGCAGAAAGGTTTGTCCGCTCACATATTAGAAAATGCTTTCTTGACAGTTAACAAAAAAAGTGATTTGAACCAAATATTTTCTGCACCTGTGTTCAGTAACATTTGTATTTGATGGATTTTAATTGGAATAGGAAATAAAAGATGCTTATATGTTCTTGTAAAATATATTCATGGATACAAAGTTCTTGTAATAAAAACTAGAAATACATTCTGTACCTTTGTCCAATAATACTGTAGCCAGAACCTGAAGACATAAAGAGGTTAAATGTAAAAATATCCGTGGATGAGAAAAACAAAATCATATGCATTATAAAAACTATTAATAAATAGATTACAGCTGATTATGCACATACCAAAATCTTATACTCCCAATTTCAGAAATCTATGTTAAAATAAACATTGTATCTAGTAGCCTTTTCATCTAGCATTTGCATTCCATAGATACATTTACATATGTAAATACAGTCTGATTGTTTGTCAGTTGTATGTCACAAATTTTGTTTAATGTTGTCCTCTAACATAAATCCCCTTAATATATTTGTAACAGAATGACGAAACAATCCCATTGTACACACACACACATATCTAAATATATATATAATGCATGTTCTATTTCTATTCCTCTTTCCTGCTGAACTTGTTTGGATGCTCATCTGGCAGTGCTGATCTGCACTGTTCACATTGACAAAGAAACTGCAGGTGCTGGAAACAGACAGTGAGATTGTTCTAGACTTCAGCTCCATAAATATTTGGGTTCAGGACTGTAGAATCATGAACACAGCACAAAAGTAATAAAAATGGAGCACTTTATCAAAGGCCAAAAGCTATTTCCCAGAACTAAAGTACCAACTCTGCCAGCTCTGCAGGGATAGAGACAAAAATGGAAGAAAATTACTATTTCCAGTGGCCTTTTCTGGATGAGGTGGGTTGGTATACTGCTCCTGGAGTTAGTTTTTTTTAGGACTGTGTCTCAGAGCACTGCACACACATGAGTCCCATGCCATTCTGTATACAGTGTGGGTGCCAAATTTAGATCTTTCTTAAGTTGCAGAACAAGAACATCTTCTTCCTATTTCTACATTTCTGGCTTGGTTGGAATAGAAGGCTTTCACATTTGAGTCGTGCTGTATTCACACCCCAACCTGTAATCAAAAGTCTGAACGTTGTAAAAAAAAACCACAGAACAAAAATCCTCCACAGCTGCCAAATTCATAAACACAAGAGCTGTTCCAACAAAGTAATTTTTTTAACATTCCATAAAAATGAAATTAAGGAAATGTTGTTCGTTACCCCCTGGAGTAAGATTTCGCGGCGCATTATTACATTCTGAAGTAGTTACCACTTTGTTACTGATCCGGGCTGGTGAAACAGCACTCCAGCCCTGATTCCCTGGGCTTAGGTAACCGAGCAGGGAGTGGAAACCTGCGAGTCCTCTATTCAGGTTGGTAAACACGGTCTTGTCTGTCACTTCTCATTGTTCCTCTTCAAAGTACAGTCGCCACCTTATCTGGCAACAGCTTTCTTGAAGAGTGCTGCTCATGTGAAATAATCTTTCACCACCGAGGCCAGCATTTCCTTAACACAAGAAGAAACATTTATCTTGCTGTTAATGGTTAATTAATTTTGAAAATGTATATTACAACACAATTTAAAAAAAAAGAAAGAAAAGCCAGGCCGGACAATGGAGCAAAATGTCTCTTCCTCAAATTGACTCCTATTTAGTTCTTCCAATGTCATCCAAAACACAGATAACTTTTCTTTCATGAATTGTTCTCCTGAATGATTTATACATGTTGTGTTATCTGAAGCCCTTTCCAGATCCCCTGTGGTTTCAGCCAGCCATCAGCTGCATAATTGTTAATTTTAACACTATAAAAGGTTCTGATGCCGAGGAGATAAAGCGTTGGAGGAAGAATTAATTGAAATGTATCTTCCAATCACACTGGTTCCCTACTTCCAGTTCCACAAAAATTATACATTGGATTTGAGGTTAAAATAAATTTACATTTGTGCTACCCATAAAGCTTTTGGACTAGTAGAAAATAGATAAGTTAATTGTTTCTAAAACCCATAAAGGGTTTATCCTGAGAATAATTCAGGGCAGTCTCCTGTTCATAGCCCACAGCACCGTGAGCAGCCGGATAGGGGATTCTTCCCAAGCTACTGCAGACATAATTGGTCAGGAGACATGTGACAGAAGTCTTTTACAACAGCAGGTGATAGACTGACAGAAAAGGATCTCAAGCTCCACCAATATTTAATCTGGATATTAAACACTCTATGCTTCCCAGAGCCACTAATACTTTTTTTTTTCTCCAATGTTCACTCTGCCTGTATGCTTCAAGTGAAATATTACAAAGTAAAGCTACCAGATTTTGATTCTTTAATTTACATTTTTATAATAAATATATGTCTAAAATTAATTTAAAAGGCTATTTGGAGGAATATAGTTGGGGCACACAAATTCAGAGATCACAGGATTCATATTTAATTTACAGTTAGATGACTGCAAAAAAGCTATCCCCATTTAACTGAGGCCCCTGAAATGGGCTATATATCTGTTGATCCTTTGTTTAAACATTAGCACTATTATCAAATGTCTTTTCTCAGACTCTTTAGAAATGCACTGAGATGTAGACTTTCTGGGTGCAGAGGAGAGTAAAAAGCAGCAACAAGGTCTGATGCTTTGCTTCTTCATCCTCTGTTCAGCTATATCAGAGCACCAGCTTCCCACCTGTAAAAACCCTGGTTCAGACCTTGCACTGGGAAAAAAACCTGAGGAGTTTCATCTCAGAATTCAGCAAATATTTGTCCACAAAATAAAAAACTGCATTTACTGCCATAAGGAGGTACAGTGTAAAAACAGAAAAAATCTGAGATGAAGGGGGACTTGGAGAAACTGAGAGGGAAAGCTTGTACAGCACCTGCCCACACTGTACTTGGATTTAGTGCATTTCTTGAGTCCTACTTTCACAAATACCAAATTCAACAAAAACAGTGTAAGAAAATACCCATATTAGAATCTGCTTTATGCTAAGATGTATTATCACTTGAAGAACATTTTATTGCTGAATAAAATACTCAGCATTTCCCCTAACTATTAGGTCTCTCACAGGAAATAACAGCATGTTAGTTATTTCAAGTCACAGAGCAAATGCAAGGATTATACATCTTATATTTTAGGACACAAAGACACAGCACTCCAAAGCAAACAAAGATGCCAACTGAGCTGAGAACATATTTATATATTACACAGAATGTTGTGTTAAGAATGTAAGAGTGTCATCAAAAGCTCTCCTCAGCTAAGCTCAAATATGGCAAACGGGGCCAGAAATGGGCAAACTTTCGTCATTATGAATCATGGGAAATAATTCCCATTTCTCAACAATCCATGTCTCTAATTGCATTTTCTGTATAAGCTGAAAGTAGGTAGGTAGAACTATAGGCAGAATCATAATGCAGCAACAAAGCAGCAATGATTTTCTAAGCTTGGGATACTGGGTATTGAATTTTGCTTTTAAATCCATACTGTGGTGGGCACTTATGCACACAATAGAAAAGGAGACATGTCCCAATCAGTTTATAAGATAGTATGAAGAAAATGTGTAATAGACCAGCCAGATAGATATAAATAGAATAATACAAAGAAATCTAATCTACTGCAAAGCTATAATTCAATCCTTCTGCAACACAAGTGCAAAGCTAAACAGGCTTATGAATAGCACAAAAATACATATAGACAAAATTGTATAGCCTGTGTCATCAAATAAAAACCTTGAATTATTGCTTATCACTGCTATTTCACTTTAATAAAGGAAAAAAATCTAATGACTATGTCAAGAAATAAGCATTAATAAATTATAATTTTGTATTGAGCACATATGAGGAATGATAAGATTTACATGCTCCCTTTTTACTCTCCCTTTCTCCTCCCTTCTTATTCCTTCTATTTTTTTCCTCCATATGTTTGTGTGTTCATGTCAGAGGCAGGGAAAAATGAATATTGAACATAGCAGGCAAATTCCAGTCTTGCTTTTACCTTGTGCAATTCTCCTGATTTCAGTAGGGATTTGTCTCATATCTTTTAGCCTAAACACATAATTTAAGTTCAAGGTCTTGTGATTTATTTTTTTTCCTTTAGAAAGAGGAATTTCATATGGAATCAGATCTCTCTGATAAATCCTATTTATTTACAAAGTCTTTATGAAGTATCAGTTCCCTAAGATGAGGAAGATGCAAGTATTCAGCCCAAAGACTTCCTTTCTTCTTTTTTCTAATGGCCACAGTCTTATTATTTCATATAGGCCCTACATAGACATGCATACACATCCTGTTCCATTAAAAAAACAAACCAGTCAGCTAAACCCCTCTGCTACACCCTTGAACCTGAGCAGCCCATGTGTATACCATGGGTTTGAACAGTGACATGTGCTTTTGTCTGGGCAGGAGGTCGCTCTTATTTCATAAAGCAGATTAACTGTTCCTTACAGCTGCATTAAAGGAAGGCAGTGGTTACACCCATAGCTTCAATGACATTGCACCCAACCCACAACACAAGGAATGTAACTCAGAATAGGGTATAGCCTAAGATGCAAGAGACAAGTGCCATCAGAGATGTAGAACAAGTATTTTTAGATAATTGGCAAGGTACATGACAGTTTGGAGAGCTAAACATTATTCGAGGTAAGTAAAGGCCATTGTCTGCAAACTACTCTGGAGAGGTCATTGACAGAAATGTTACTGACTGTGCTCTGTCTCTCTGCACTCATGGCTGGGGCAAGAAATAGGCCCTGGGACAATTATTGTGTTGAACCACGCCTGCGAGAACCAGGAATGACAGCTGTAACTTCAGTCAGAAGTAAATAGCTGAGTTCTGTCTAACCGGGGACAGGTGAGAAAACCATCTTGAATTATTTGAGGCTATAAGATGAATGCACATAAACTACTTTGCATTAGCCCCTCATGTGAATGCCCTCTTTCATTTTCTAGAAGTAACTCCTCTGGAGTTTCACACTGAAGGTGAAGGATTAAACATCAGTGAAATCAAGTCATTACACCTGAACACTTGTGTGCAAGTTTTGAAAATCTCAACTTTGTACCTTTGTTTAGACAATTTGAATGTCCTATATGAATAAATAGGCTGGTTTTTCCCTATTTTCCTAATTATTTTAAAGGTTGTATTCAAGATCAAAGCTATTTCTTCATGGACACAAATATGCATAATGGACAGGTTTATCTTGTTGAGGTGGAGAACCTATTTTAATAGTCTGTCCTTGAAAGTTAATGGTTCCAGTTCAGTTTTGGGTGTCACTGATAAAGATTGTAGTGCAGCTTATATATCTGTTCTTCTTAAATTTGTTGTCATTTTTATTGAGGCAAATGATCTTGGCACACTATTTGTGGTTTCATCAATGACAGAGACAATGAGACAAATTGTCGACAAAGATAAACAAATGGGGTGCCAGGGATTTCTGCACAGAAATTTGCCAGCTCAGTGGGGATCTGGTCGAATTTGTCGGACACATAGGCTATAAATGAAACTCAATCATTAAGATATATGAAGCTATAGCAATTTTACTGCCATGGGTTTCAGTTCTGTGGGTAAGTGTGTTCCTCTCTGCTGCGCTTCTTTAATCCTGGAAAGTGTTTAGGAGAGTCAAGAGGAGCAAGAAGCTCGGAAGTGCTCATGGGTCAGATGACTTTGAGGAGCCTTGAGGAGCTCATGGGGAGTGGGGTGTGGTAAACTGCATATCACGAGTTTGGGTGTGACTGCAATGGGGCTTGGAGCTTTGGAGACATGTTTGTGAGGAAGATGAAGAATGACCTGCATATCTAGTCTCAAAACCAACCAGCCAGAGACCTGCCAGTTGGCAAGTGCAAGCAGTGAGGGAGTCTCCTTGAGCCTTTTACCTGTGCTACCACTGCCTCTGCTGGCTAGTGATCCTACTGCAGTGGAACCTCTCTTGCCAGTCTGCTGGCTGAGAGACATTCTGGGTAGGACTGGGGTGGGTGAAGAATTCATACATGGATTTTCCTTCTTTGTTTACAGAGGTAAAAGGAAAGCTTTAGGCTCCATTCATACCTTGTTGATGCTCCAGGCCAGATCCCACTAACTGACAAAGCTTGTTACAGGTTGCTCTGTAATGGCCTTAGACATTGATAATTACTGATAAATCAGCTTCAAACGTCTTTCTTGCTACCTCATTGTCATAAGTAAACATAGTGTACAAACAAACTGCCAGTAAAGACAGATCTATGCCAAGTCCTTCCGATTTTGAAATACTATTTGTTGGCTGCAGAGCAAAAGAAGAAAGGCTCCCTTCCTCCCAGCATGGCAGCTCTGGAATTGTGATCTGCAGGGCTGCTGAGGGTGGCAAGCAGCTTCAAGAGGCTGGTGGCCATGGTGTTTCTGTCTCAAAGGAAAACTTAACTTCATGGTATTTTTTATTTCAGCCCAGAATTACCCTCTCTAAGAGAGTAATGTGGTGCCTTCCTTATGTGAATTTCAGCAACTGGCACATAGGATGAGGTTTCACAAGTAGCTTATGCTGATCTCAGACTCTACTGCTATAGAAGGTCCCTTGTTTCTCTCTGCATTCACCATTCCGCTGCCACTCATTTATCAGTGTCAGCAATCAAATGTGTGTTTGTGTGACAGGTGAAAACTAGTGGGTTTACTCTTTTTGGGATGGTCGTTTTTCAGCTGGATCAGTCAACCAATCTGACCACAGCTTTCAGTGCTGGTGCAGAGGAGGAGAGGGATTCTGGAAGGAAAGCTCCAGGAGTATGTGTCTTCAAACTATAGTATGCATATCCTTCTAGAATGTATTAGATCATTTTCTAGCAATGGTGTTTCTTTTTAAAAAGGGCTTCCTGTTTCAGTCTTGGTGCTGTTCTATCTAGACACTGACCTTCCTTTTGGAAAGAGCTTGGAAACCCTTGCAGTGACATTGCATGGCATTGCAGAGTATGCACTATCCTGCATTCCATCAGACACCTCACTGGTGCAGAGTTTGGCTGTCGAGTTCAATGAGGGGCTTTTCTGGAGGGCTTATGTTCAGATCAGAATTGGACTCAGCTCTAGGCCTTAGCAGGAAATACTAATTCTAGCAGATGTGTTGGGTGCAATTGTTCCTGGTTAACTCAGGGACAGCTGTTCTCTTTGAACCCAAGAGCCTGGAGAGATACTGTCTAAAATTTTGATGGGTAGGCTGGAGGCAGGCCCATTCAGTGAGGCACTCCTGTTGATATCACTTTGAAATTCACTTTGTTATTTCCCTCCTTTCCTATCTGCCAGGACTGAGATTTGTTGGCCCCTGCATAACTCAGCAAGGCTTGTTTTTGCAGGTTTTTTCTGGATGAAAAGAAGAAGCAATAGCAGAGCACCATAGAAAAGTCCTGGCAGTGAGGTTCAGGATGAGACAGGGAAATGGGACTAACTTGTGCCCCAAAGTTTTGTGTAACCTGTGAATTTTATCCAGCCACCCATAGGCTGGGACCAACTCTATATTTGAATTAGACTGATTTAAATAAATAATCATTAAAAGAACAACAATCACTTGAGCTCTGATTCCCAACCAATGTAGAAATGAGTTTGTTATCTACACAGAACTATCTGGTTGGGTTGTTTGTGTCAGCTGAATATAATACCTAGCAAGTTCACACCCAGCTATTTACATCTCTATGTTAGGATCCAGGAGCATGTAAACTAGAGAGAAATCATGTTTAAATTAAATGTACTTAGATTCCTCACCAGAGAAAAACAGGGAGTAATATACATGGATAAGAAAAGTGAAATTTTCTTGTATAATCTTATCTCTAAATAACCCTACAGATCAAGTACCCACTGAATTATTTCTGATTTGTTGTTGGAATAATCACAATGTGCACAAATACACTAAGAATAAACTTTGAGTGTGTTTTTTATTGTTAGACTTCTCACATCCCAGATTCCCCATCATGTTCAGTCCTGTGTAGATAGTTATAGTAATGATCTTTTATTAACTTGGCTGAAATAACTGCCATGACTCTCAATGATGACACTAGTGCTTAGGTATTTGTATGTCTAAGCACTTACATAAGTAATCATATCACAATGTCAAATTATTGTACTTATTATTTTGCAAATGCTACAACTGCCACCTCCTGTTAAACACAAAAAGAAAAAGAAAGAGCAAAAGAAAAAGAAGAATGCCAGAGTGCCTGAAGGATTCCTCCCAGTTTTAATTTATTGTTTTGTTTTAAACTCTCTGTGCTGTGAGCCAAAATAAACTCATTGCACCTACACTTTGAGGTGAAACTCTCCTATTAAACTCACCTCTGCCTATAAGAAGATCCAAACATCCACAAGCATAGCTGTGTTTGAGGGAATCATACATACAGCAGGGAGAGAGAACTTTCACACTTTTCTGAAGGCAAAGGACATTATACTTTCAGTCTTTCCAGCAATGGTAGGAACTGAAAGTGGCGCAGTCTCCTCATCACTAAGATAACCAGTCATGCCGTTTTTAGGGAGAGAGGAAAAGGGGCTGGCAACAAAGTAGTTTCATGAACTGGCTTTTTACCTGGGAAGGCTTGAACTTAACAGTGAAGTTATGAAAGACTCAGTTTGGGCAATTTACTGCCTGCCTCCAGTGAACCTGGGAGGCAGTTCAGGAGAGCCCATGTACTTCAGCAGGCTTTCAGTGAAGTCTTTAAAGAAAGTACACTTTTTGTATTTACTATGTCCAAGATCACTGGGATTTTTTAAGGCAAACAAGTAAACTCTTTCTTGTTTTCTGTCTACCTATCACACACATAGCACTTGGGGGGGGGAGGAAATACAGTAATATTATTCTAGAAAATCCAGGTATTAATGCTGATGGAGTGTGTGAATGTGTTTTGTGTTTTACCTGCCCATATGATGACCAGAAGAAAAAAGGACAGCAGTTTCACTTCTTCCATGAGACAACATTTCTTTTTAGCTGGCTGGGATCATACCTTGAATTTGTGACTATGTTTTAAAGTATGGCCCTTCTGAAATATAGCAGCTTTTTTGATGTTTTTAACAGAGTCACTATGTCAAATGAAGCAAAAGAAAGCACACGGTGTTCTGTTGGTCAAATAAAAGAACTGCTATTGCTTTGTTGTACAGCAGTATTATCAGATCTAATAGGTACATCTGCAACATCTGCAACATTTTTATAGGATCACAGCCAGAGATTATTCATTAATTTATTTTTTTTTTCCTTGGCATTTAACAACTATGTTAAATTACTTTTCAAAATAAGTGTTTAACACATGCTTTAGGAAAAGTTCTTTGGGTGAAGAGGCAGAATATCTTGTGGTTAAGATATTGAACTATAGAATGGTTTGGGCTTGAAGGGGCCTTAAAGCTAATCTAGTTCCAATTCCACTGCCATAGGCAAGAATGCCACCCATAGATCAGGGCCCCAAAGATGTGCTTCTGGTGTCTCTGTGACATAACAAAAGAAAGATATGGCACTCCTGACCCAATTCAGCAAAACACCATGGTTAGGCCATCGAGAAGATCTCATTTTAGGTCTCATCATCTCCAGCTGGTTTTGTTACACAAAGGCTGCATGCACAGGAGCAAGTCCCTGCAAGATAAGATACATCACAGCACGTCATCTACACCATTGGAACTGCCAGTCATCCCATATTCTTACAGTGCTTGTGACATGGTTTGTACACTTTTTTCTCCTCTGAAGGATATTTTCCAGTTACTTTCCTCCTTTTATCCCAAGGTTGCCATGAACACAGGCACTGAGCATTGAGGAGCTACATGGTCATGTTCACATACCAGCTTGCTTCATGGGAACTTGTTCAGGTAACTCCTAGTGCAGCAGAACTGGCTTCATTTGGAAAATGGAGTAAAGACCCAGATGAATCCAAGAAAATTGAACTTTATATAGTCTTTGTTCTAACCATTGTTTAACCATCCTACTTGGAAAACAGTTGAAGCATTAAAAAACTGGAGGGGGTGAACAAGAAACAATACAACAATCTGTTTCTATCATAAGGAATAAATGTGCTTTGGGCTGATTCCATTCAGACTGTACAGATATTTTCAAGGAATTTAGGGCATAAAATCCCATTGAATCTCCTTGAGGGAATTAAAATCAATGGAACTTAGGCACTCTCATACTTTGAAAGATCTGCACTTAATTCTTCTTGTGTCTTTTAGAAGTTCCAAGTTTGAATTATTTACTTTCTGGACAAATGAATACTTTTCGGCATGACCTTCACACTCTATAAACAACATCTGATAATATGTAAGGGAAAGTTGACAAGAGAATTGAAAACCAAAAGAACAACTTCTGAAAATTTTGATTTTATTTTACCCACTGAAATGAAAAGGCATCTCCAGGAATGCTGCAAAACTTCTTGCTCTTTTTAAGTCTGTTGCTTCTTGTATGTTCTGCTCTCTTATTCTTTCTAGAGAATCAGTCATAAAAGTCAGATTTTTCAATAACACTAACAAAAACCACCTTTCTCTTTTATATCACTGATAATAAACATCCTCACATGGGAGAATATTATGGAAGAAATTAAAATATACGTAAAGGATTACAAACTTCCCTGCATATTACCAGCAAAGATACTCTAAACAAATTTTACGCACCAAGAGTCAAATTTGTCACTGATTTGGTACATCACTGACAACTTTTTGCCAATGCTATCAACCAGTGACAACCTTTCCTTTTTCCATGCAATCCAAATAATTTGCATTGACATTTCATATAAATTATAGTACAATAAATGATAAAACTATTATAAAATATTCCAATTATGGATCTAGAGAATGCAGTTGGAAGGGAAACTCATACAGAAATGGTGCAGAAGATTTACTTTCAGCAGAGATTTGAAACACAATGGAGAGGTCATAAAGTGTGGAGGGCAAATAGCAAAGCCATGTCGGAAACAGGACTTCCCACAGACAGTGATAAAATTGTGCTAAGAAGAAAGAGGAGGCCAGAACCAACTAAACCAGGTAGTAAAACAGAACATTGCTTCAGCATGTCCTGGGAGACATGCTCACATATGATCGTTTTGGCAATGCTCATTTAGGGGAGGAGCAGTGGTGCTGATCACATGTGTGAGTAGGAGAGGAACAGCGAGTTTGCAGGCTGTGAACCAGCAGGATGTGTGGGCTCTGAAGAGTGGAAAGGACTACATGAAGAACTAAGTTAAAACTGATTCTTCCCATGTCAAATATCCATACAAAGAGAGGCAGAAGAAAACTCCTATCCTAGGGCTTTGTCACTCTTGATAAGTTAGTCTCACTTCTTTTAAACATCCTTCATCCTTCTCCAGGCAGAGGCAGGCTCTGCATATCTATACTCACTATTTGAAGCATGTTTTTTTTCCAGAATTTAACTGGAATTCACATCTTAAGCTCATTACCTCTTCTTTGTCCCCACAAACACAATTTAATTCTCTCATCTTTGCATTTAACTTTTATACCCCTAAAGAGCAGTTCTTTCTCCTCTCCAGCTTAAGTAACAACACTGCTCTCAATCTTCACTTGTGTATCAGTGTATGCAGCACATTTTTAGACCTCTGATCAAACTTGCTGCATTCTGTCCACTAATTCCACACTTTTCTTGAAGTCTAGCACTGCACAATATACTCCACAGAAGCCTTCATGATGCTGACAAAAGATCTCAGTCTTTCAGAACTATCAGTAGCAGTGTGTTTGCTGAGTAGGAGATGATTATACACACCTGACAAGGGTTTATAGAGACAAGTCATTAAAAAATATTCGATTACTTTTTAAAATGAGAGAAAAATCTAAATTTGGAGATGAAAAATAATAGTCTAACAATTATTATTATTGAAACTGCACACTTAAGTGAGGAAAATAAAAAAAGAAAAATAAAAAAAAACAATTAGGCAATGTTTACCCCAATAAGATTTAACTATTCAACGGACTTTGGAAAATTAGAATAGTTTATTATATATCCTACTGTGGACAACAAGAAGTTTGTTGTGAGGATGTAAGGCCTAGCAAAATCCCAAAAGCTGTGTTAAGAATGCAGGCCAAGCAACCATGAATTCACTGGTCCTTGGGTTTTGACTATCTCTGCCTATGGTCACAGAACACCCACAAAGTGCAGTTACTCCTTACTAGTGGAACACTCATGCAGAGGCAGAAGCACCTTTTCTATCCTCTGCTAGAAAAAAATCATTCTGAAGCACCTAAAACCAGTGGATGCAAAAAGTGGAATGGTCAATGGTGACTTGTCTGAATCAAGAACACTAAACAGAATCTATTTTGTGCTATTGGTGTCTAGCTGACTTAGGTTGAGCTGGAGTCTTTGCAAACCACACTCCTGAGAGAAGCTGAAGAGAATCTGGTGATTACAGGTCATCTGAAACTGCTCCTCAATGGAAACCAAAGCATGGCGAGTGAGCACAGTGAAGAGATTTGCTTGGAAAGTTGTGGCACCACTGATCTGAGCTAAAAATGCAGATGCAGATGTAGGTGTGGTGTGTAGGGGTAGGCACCCTCTGTGTTTAACTCGTCTGATCACTAGAACTGGCTTGTGACCATTAACTTCGAACTTTCCTGAGTGACATTTTGGTTCCTCCTAATGAATGGAATGCAGAAACTGCCCATTCTTACAAACAGATAAACAAGACACTGACCATAATGAAATAAAAGCCGCGAGTTGAAATCCAAAGATATGTACATCCTTTCCTTCCCTTGTTATTTGTAGTCAATTAAGAAATCATAATAATAAGAAAGCAAACAGCAAAGATTTATGCTTAACTCTTCTTCAGAAGGGAACGGATCAAATTATGATCTTCTTTCTAGCCTCCTTACAAATTCTGAAATGCCTGTCAAAGGTTTCCAAACCACAATCTTATCCAGTGACATCTAGGACCTTGTCTTCAAAATTGCATAGATGTTTTTGGGAGCTGTCTGGGACCCATGACTGGCAAAACAACAAAGGCAAAACATTTTGTGTTTTACGGTTATGAATCAAACTAGACTGATCATTGAAATGTATTAATTCCAGGGAAAAAATCCTCCATGACTGCTGGACGGCCCTAAGAAGTGAAATGAGATGATTCTGTCACTGTACACATTTGATTGAATTTAGATGTAAAAGTCTTCAGGGATTACATATATATAAAGAAGCTTGTAGTAGAAGACACCAAAAATCAAGGCTGCCTGTCCTAACAGAGAACTATAAAATTATACAAGACAGTGACACTACAATGATAAGGTGCATTTCTTTGGAAAAAGGAAGCATGAGCACTGCTCAGCCTTTGAAGAAAAGTTATAGGCAACTGCCTAAACAGGGAAACCTTGATTCTAGAGACAGCACTCTCCATCCATAGGAGCTCTGATTTCATCACATGAAGCAGGGGAAGCTGACATATCTGTATTACCTGATGAGCTTTCAGTAGTTCCATGTGCTGGAAAGGTATTCAGCTGGCCTTTCTGGAGCATCTAAGCCTGTCCAGGAACTCTGCCAGGAGAATAATTCTCACCTTCACTTCCCCAGACAGGGACTATCATGTAACCACATAACATCATCTTTTTTTTTGGTTCTAAGACTTCCTTGGCTGTGGTTCTGATCATTCTTCCCAGGCAGCTAACAGGATTAAGAAGCAGCAAAAAATTTACTCCTTAAAGTACATGAAAATATCTTGCTGTACAAATGGAGTGCATGCAGATTAGATAAACATTATAGAGTCTCTTAGCAAATTCAAATAGGCTGAATTTTAACATTTTCTTTACTTCTAAAAGTAGTAAGGGCCCCATCACCACCTTCTGATCAGAACTGCTATCAATGGTTGTGTGAGATCTAGGTCTGGTGTTCCTGCAAGAGCAGCTCCAGTGTCTTGAAGCACAGAGACATAAATTGGGCTTTGCTTTTAAAATAATACACATTAAGTCACACAATATATTCAACCCTTACCGAAACCATAACATTTAATTTTAAAAAAAAGTACAGGATTTCTCTATGCTTCCCAAATGAGTAAAAACTTTGTTAATTCTCTTCTAACTTAAAATAGCAAACCAAATGAACCAACGTTTTTATTATAAAAAGTTTACTCTCCAGCTGAGCATTTGAGTGCCAAGTTCAATCCAGAATCACACTTTCACAGCCAAATTAGAAACTATAAACTTAGAAACCAGTGTTTTATGATAGAATCCTTTGCCAGGCACTTCACTAGAGCTTGGGCTACCAGCTGCTCTAATAATAAGCGAATGTTATTGAAAAATAATAATACCGAGCATTTGAAAGCACTCTGTAAAAGCAAATGAATGAGTTTAGCACATTATGCACAATAAGGAGCTCACGGGGTAAAACTCCCTTTCTCTCTACAGGTGTACTGGACTACACGAGGAAAAAGACTTAGGAGTGCTTACAGACCTGCCAAACTCCATAGAAGCAGAACGATCAGCTTGCCAACCTGTTGGTGTGCTTAAGATTCCAGCCTGCCCAGCAACTTCGGACAGCTGAAAGTGACGTGGAATCGGTGACTGATACCCTACACGAAGAAAAATGTCAGCTTTCAAAGTTGGGGGATGGAAACGCTTCAGTGCACAAAGGGAGCCGTGAAAACGCGATGTGGCTTTGCCAGTGCAGGGGAGCGCTGGGGCTGCCGAGCCCGTGAATCAGCTCTTCAGTCGGGAGGCACGGCGAGGCGGAGATCGCTATCGGGATAACCACTGTTCTTCAACTTCTTTTTATCTCTTTGATTCGCTACCTGATTGTTAGGCTCAAATAAAAATTAGGAGGAAATGAGCTTGCTCCCTTGACACTCACTTTAAACTCGGCTTTAAAAAACACGAGAGATTAGATGTTTGGTAAGAATATGAGAAATCGGACAATATTTGGAGTGAGGTGCAGTTACATCTACTGTAAGCAAGCTGGCAGAATTAGCACATGGTTATCGAGAAGATACTCTAACTCCCCCTTTAATATTTTTTAAAGCGCTCTCATCTCGCTTGATGGTGCACAGCACTGCATTCTGGAAAGCCTTGTTTAGCCTCCGTGCGATAATGCATCTGCTCAGGTTTTTCTTTCCCCCCCCATTATCACCCCTCCCCTCCACCCCCTCCGGTAGCAGAAGGAAAGATCGCGCCCTTGAATTTGCATGCGTCAGGAATTGACAGGTCAAAGGCAAGTAAATCACATTATACACGACTGTATTGTTATTGTATCGATAACAACACATTATCAGAACAATTAACACACTCGCGCAACTACGCGGAGATCACAGCAGCGGTTTAACAAAAATCCAGATAAGTAACTAAACTCCGATAAAACCTTCCCTTTCTGTGCTTGGGGATTTGAAGGCTCTCCGAGAGAGTGTCTGTGTCTCTGCGTTTGTGTGTGTGTCTGAGTGTGTCTGTGTGTGCGAGGGCTGTGCAGGCAGCCGCTCCGCACCGCGGCCGCGGAAATCCCCGCGGGGAGAGCAGCCTCTGCCTCCTCCCCCGCGCCGCGGCTGCCTCGAACCGGGGGAGACCTGGGACCCTCCGGTCGTTCCTAACACGAGTCCAACCTTGCTCCAAGCGGAACTGATAAGAGTTCCCATCACTTGGAAGTGTCTTGAAAGCAGATTACCAGGGAAAGGCAGACCCCCTGTAACTACCAGCATCGCTGAAATAACCACGGGAGGTTGTTTTAGTAGTCAGTGGTTGCCGCAAACCTTAGGAGAGGGGAGGGAGAAAGCTCTCTGAAAAAGAGACCTTCGAATAAAGTATTTCATCTGAGACTAGAAAAATAGACTTGAGCCAGTACTGAGCCATTCATAGATTTCAGCCTGTGAAAGAGTCGTGTACAATAATTTATGACCAGTAAATTCTATTACCGTTTTCACTATTTGGTGGGCTGAAGGTAATCAGAAACATGCACAGATGAGTTTGCAAATGGTGACATTTTTAGAAGACAGTCCATGAGTCGAGGCATCTTCTCTGCTGGAACTTAACCAAGTGCTTCTTTTTAAGACCAGTTTACCTGTACACGACTCTGTGGGGACTTGCGAGCTGGTGGTTGTGCTGTTCTCAGACAGACAGTGACCGCTGACCCCGGCAGCCTCCCCGAGCCCCATGCCGTCACCCGCGGCCCTTCCCCACGTGGCTTCCATGGCACAGGTGCCCGCCCTGCCTGCACACCGCTTTGCCATTCGCGCAGACCCAGAGCATCAAGGAGTGACCCACGGGCAGGGGCCGTGCTGGGGGCACCGTCCGTGCAGGAGCTGTCAGACAGGGCTCACCCATGTGCCCGCCCTGAGTGCTTCACGGGGTTCTGTGGCGACACGGGGCCATCGCCATCCTCCACAGCGCACCCTGCTCTCGCACCGACGGGCTCGGGGTCGCAGGGAGAGGGAGAGGGGTCGTGGGGGAAGCAGCACGGGAAGGAAGAGCGGGTAAAGAGCCTCGCTGTAACCGAGTCCCCTGTGCTCTCCGGGGGCGCTGGCGGGAGCGGGGCCGGGAGCCTTCGGGAGCCGGGGGTGCCACTGGTGGTGGCATCAGTGAGTCGCTGCTGCGTGTCCCTCCCCGCTCTCCCTCTCCGCCCCGATCACACTCCAGTAGATGTTACTGATTCTCACCCTGCTCATGACTGCGGCCGGGAATGTATGAACCACGCTCTTGCCTACCCCTGAGCTGACTAAATCCGGGCACGATCCCGCCGGCACCGTGCGAAGGGAAGTCGATCAAGCCGGCATCCGATCTGTGAGGAGAGAGACAGGGGATGAGTCCTTAAATGTCAAACACAATAACGCTACATGCGATCGAGAGATATAAGAAAGAGTTTTCCCACACAAACGGCGGCGGGGGGAGAGAATAAACGCAGTTGGAAATATTGTCTGCTCGTCCCAAAAGGGGAATGCGCTGGCCCGTGGGGTGATACCCTGATCTCCAGGGCAGAGTTACCTGGGCCGGGATCAGCCCCTCTTTTCACTTTCGAAAAACCCCATTTCCCCGCCAACCCTGTACACCAGCCAGCGCCGGTAGATATCTTAATCTCTCCGTTTTAACAACCGACAGGTACTTTTTTTTCCACGGGTAACTGGATTGTCGGAGGTCAAGCGTTGGCAAGGCGGCTTCTGAGATCGAGAGAATTACGTTTAAGTAGTAGTATATGGGTCATAAAACACGAAACGGGAGAAGATGCTATTTACAGAGGGGCTGCTCGGTATTTTACAGGGCACTCTGTCCGTGACAGGCTGCCGCGGGATCCGGGCGGTCTCACCGTCGGGGAAAGCGCCGGGAACCACGCTCCAATGGAAGGCCGGCGCTCGGATTCTCTCCAAACATCCCGCTCGCTAAGCAGCTGCGGGTGGCGGTGGCGGGCACAGGTGCGGGGCGGCGGCAAGGAAGGTGCGAAGCCCAGCGGCTGGAGCGGGGCACCGAGACCGGCGAGAAGATGGAGCGGGCTCCGCGGAGAGGAACGCGGACGAGCCGGCAATGGGCGGCGTGACAAAGGAATCCCTGAGGCAAGCGGACATCACTCCCCCTGCGGGATGTCTCAGCCGTCCGCCGGACCCTGAGCAGTGTCCGGTGCAGTCGTGCTCCGGGAGGGGCTGTGACCCCACGCGTGCATCGCCCTCGGGAGCCCGGTTCCGGCTTTTCCTTAGAACGGCGGTGGAGCCGTCCCGGGCAAAACCTAGCCTGATGGCAGCACGGGAAAGAGTTAATAGTTTATTGGAGTCGGCACTTCCACATACCACAGGGGTAAGTCAAAACCGACCCGCCGAAGCACAAACAAGGCGAGCAAGTTCACCCTGACTGACAGGAGGTGAAGAACACGGTCGGACAGCTCGGGCTGGGGGCACCGTGAAGCGGCGTCCCGAGCGGCCAGGAAAAGACGCGGGGATGCTTTTTGCGGTGCCCGCTGCCCGCACCCGGGGATGCTTCCCAGGGCTGCCGCCTCTCCCCCGCGGCAGCCCCGGCCCCGGGCCGGGAAAGCCCCGAGCACCCCAAACACTCCGCATGCGCCGTCCGGCCCCGCCCCGCCCCGCCCGGCCGGGCCCGCTGAGGGGGCGTGCCGAACCTCGGCCCCGCCCCTCCCGACGGGGGCCCCGCCCCCCCCCGCCGGCGGCGCGCAGGCCGCGTGCGGGCATATAGGCGGCGCGCGGCGCGGGGGCACGCGGGGCGCGCGCGTTGCCTGAGGCGGCGCCGACGGGGCTAGAGGAGGGGGCGGCCGTGCCGGCTGCGAGCCCCCGGCGCCCGCCGTGCAGCCCGGCCGGCGGCCCGCCGGGCGCGGACCGCCGAGGATTTTAATTAGGTGTGTCCCCCGCCTCCGCCGCCTCCTCCTCCTCCCTCCGCCCCTCGCCGCTCCCGCCCGCCCCGCCGCCCCTCCGAGTTGGCGGCCAAGAAAACCCAGAGAGACCTGGCGGCTGCCGGAGAAGGGGGAGCCGCGCGGCAGGCGGAGCGCCCCGTATCCCGCCGAAACTTGGCGAAGTTTGTCCGGCGGCGCGAACCAGGAGGCCCGCGGCGCCCGGCGGCCGCTTGCGAACGGCGCCCGGCGAGTATGAGCGAGGAGCGGGCTGCCAGCCGCGCCCCCGGGCGGAGCGGGGGCGGCTGTGAGCGGGGCGGCCCGCGCCCCCTGGGGCCCGAGCCGCCGCGGACCCCGTCCCACCCGGCCCCGCAGCGCGCCGCGGCGGGCTGCCCTCCGAACTCCGCGGGCGGGGATGGCACCGGGCGGGCTCTGACCGCCGCCCCGTCCAGGGCTTGCCGCCGCACCGGAGACTGCCGAGCGGCATCGCGTCTGCAGTGAAGCGAGGACACTCACGCCGCACGCCGCTCGCCTGCTGCCGGATCCTGCCCTCGCCGTCGAGACTCCTCTGCGGTCCCGTCTGGACTCCGGCCGCTGTCGCCTGTGGGGTGTTCTGAGGACGAGCCGTGGACCGAAGATCAGCGGTGCGGAGAGAAGCTCCGAGGCCCAGGCGGGGAACGGAGGCCGTCCCGCCCGAGCCGCCCGCCGCAGCGCCCTGACGGGGAGGCGCCGCCGCCGCTCGGCAGCGCCCCGCGCCCGGAGCGCGGCCCCCGAGTGCCGCCGCCCCGCACCCGCGGGAGTCCGTGCCGCCGCGCCTGGGCACCCGCCGAGATTGCTTTTGGAGGAGCGGACCGCGGTGGGGGCGAGGAGGAGGAGGAGGCGGGAGACAACCCCGGAGGAGGCGGCCGCCAGTGCGGGGCGGGCGGCGGCTCGCCGGGGCGGCGGGGGGACACCATGTCCAAGCCGGTGGATCACGTCAAGAGGCCGATGAACGCCTTCATGGTGTGGTCGCGGGCGCAGCGACGAAAGATGGCCCAGGAGAACCCCAAGATGCACAACTCGGAGATCAGCAAGCGCCTGGGCGCCGAGTGGAAGCTGCTGACTGAGTCGGAGAAGCGGCCCTTCATCGACGAGGCCAAGCGGCTGCGGGCCATGCACATGAAGGAGCACCCCGACTACAAGTACCGGCCGCGGCGGAAGCCCAAGACGCTGCTCAAGAAGGACAAGTTCGCCTTCCCCGTGCCCTACGGGCTGGGCGGCGTGGCGGACCACGAGCACCCGCACGGGCTGAAGGCGGGCGGGCTACATGCCGGCGCGGCCGGCGGGCTGGTGCCCGAGTCGCTCCTGGCCAACCCCGAGAAGGCGGCAGCCGCCGCCGCCGCTGCCGCCGCTCGTGTCTTCTTCCCCCAGTCGGCCGCCGCCGCTGCTGCCGCCGCCGCCGCGGCCGCCGCCAGCAGCCCCTACTCCCTGCTGGACTTGGGCTCCAAAATGGCCGAGATCTCATCCTCCTCCTCTTCCTCGGGCTCCGGGTTGCCCTACGCCTCCTCGCTGGGCTACCCCGGCGCCGGCGGGGCGGGCGCCTTCCATGGGGCCGCCGCTGCTGCCGCCGCCGCCGCCGCCGCCGCCGGGGGGCACACGCACTCGCACCCGTCGCCCGGTAACCCGGGCTACATGATCCCCTGCAACTGCAGCGCCTGGCCCGGCCCGGGGCTGCAGCCGCCGCTGGCCTACATCCTCCTGCCGGGCATGGGCAAGCCCCAGCTGGACCCTTATCCCGCAGCCTACGCCGCGGCTCTATGACCCGCGGCCGGAGGATGCCCGCGCAGAGCTCCGGTGCCCGCCTGGATGGCTGCCGGCGCATACGTGCGGACGGGGAGCGGGGCGACTCACCGCCGGGACCGCGGAGGGTGACCGGGGCAGGCGATGGGGGAGCGCCGGGGCGGTGGCCGACCTGTTGCGCGTCCCCTGCTCGCTGCCCCGGCTAGAGCTTGTGTGTGTTGCATGCGGTCTGTGCAGATAGCCCAGCTGAAACAGAAGAGGAAAAAAGAGGAAAGAAAAGGAAAAAAAAAAAAAGTAAAAAAGAAAATAACCTATCCGTCCTGCCCCCCAGAGTGTGTGTTCGGGACAGACACGAGGTGTAGCGCCCGTCCGCCGGCTCCGGCGTTCCCCTCCCTGACTCCTCCGCCCCGCGCGGTGCTCGCTCAGAACAGTCCCGCTGTAGCATCCCGCCACCGAGACGAGAGACAGGCGTGGCTGGGGGGTAGTGAGGCCCCGGCTCGGCACGGCAGTGCCAGGTGCGGCCCCGGGAAGGGACAGGGTGGCTCTGTCCTTGGTTGGTAGCCCCTCGTGGGA